>NC_089875.1:100638961-101238961 GCF_040182565.1 Anser cygnoides
GGAGAAGCCATACCCTCCAGGAGCACAGTGCACACTTCCATCCAGCAGCACATGTGCTGGGGGAGCCATGCTGCAGGTGCAGTGTTGATCCATCCCTGGCTGTACACAAGTTAGGCAGCTTACAGCCCCCAAACTATATCTGAGCGATGGATGACTGCCCCACCATTGCCTTACTGGGCTGTTCCCTTACATAAACAAAGCATTACTTCAGGCTGCTCTGCTTCATCAAATACAGCTTAATTGCTCTTTAACATTTTGTTGTTACAGAGCGTTGGCACAAGAATAAAATAACAGTGTATCTAAAGTGAGCTTAATTCTGATTAACTATCACTTTAAAATAGTTATATTTTGCTCTCAGTGTTAGCTTCATTTTCTAGCAAAACAGCAGCTAAAACAGTCAATAGGAATTAATTACCTTAAGAATTACACAGGATTCAGTATCTGAAACATGATTTATGATTAAACACCGGATGGCATAAAAATAACCCAAAAACTTTAGAAGCATATTCTGAACAAATGTGAGGCCACAGTCTGCTTGACCACTCCAAACCTCAGAAATTTAGAGGTGTAAGAATTGCAAAGCTGTCTCCCTAAAACGAGGAAGCAAAATGCCAAATACCTGATTAATTTTTCAAATGGATGTGTAGCTGTGCTACTCTCAGTCCCCTCCCCATTGTCTTGCCATCTCAGAAGGAACAGCAAAATGCCTCTCATGATTTCCCTGATTGTGAGGGTCTCCAAAGTAGAGGAAACAAAAAATAATCATTAAAGTCTCCAGACAGGAGATTCACAAAAGGATTGTTTTTAACCCAACCAGCTCAGTGTCTGAAAGCAACTATTTGACAGAGGTTGTCTGGATTAGTGATGGAGTGAGAATTAGTTTTATCAGAGGGTAAAAAAGAAAGAAGAATTACTGACCCACTGACTGACCACACTTTTTTTTTTTTACAACACTTTTGTTTTATGATGAGAAACAAGGTCCTTTTTTTATGAACATATAAAAATAAGTCCCCAGTCCAGGCACTTTCTTCTACTTAAGAGATCCTAATAATTCTACCTATTTTCTGGAGGTCACTGCTTTGAAAGCATTTTATGGTTCCTTCTTATGATCTCTAACCTAGCTCACCAGGGGATAAATCAAATCATCTTAGATAGCCTAATACTCAGTGGTCTGCCTTCAAACCTGGTGTTGGAAGTGTATGGCATTAGTGGGTAAGGTCTACACAGCACATTGGTTTAATATACACTCTGAAAAAAAGTTGAACAGGATGGCAAGTTACTTCAAGCCCTAATTCTTCTTTGGTGCCAGATAATACTTCGACTGAGGATTATCCTAAAAACTATTTGCTTCCTTTTATGCTGAAAATAAATAAAGAAATAAAGTTTCCTAATAGCACTGCAAAGTGCACTGAGTCAAGACAACTTAGAAATCATATTTGAAGTACCCAGGAGGAAAGGTGTGGTCTCTCCAACAGTTATTCTTGCATCATGATGAAGAACGTGTTTTCCAACCTTTACAAAGGTCAGATAAAATATGCATAGAGTACATTTAGATAGCATGAAGTGTGAGGGCAGAGCTGTATCTGTCCCAAGGTACGAATACTTTTCGTGAAAATTAAATTGCCCTGAATCCACATGAGGTTCTGAAGTGCTAATGTTTGTGCGGGGAATATTCCCCAGGCAGATACATCTGTTTAAAATGCATGTATTCATCCATCTGCCTTGTGTAGATTTAAACACAGGAGTTGAGAGTGAAGTAACATTTTTCCTGAATTAGAACACAATTTGGTGCATGTCAAGAACAGGAAGCACAACGTAGTAAATTACACAGAGTTAAAATTGCCTCCTTTGAATTCAAATGACAAAATTTTCGGTGTAATGTTTAAATGACACCAAAATGTGGAAGTACTCTGCAGGAACACCATCTCATAGAGTGATTCTCCAGTCAGACTGAATTGGACTTGTTCTTTTTGTTTGGTTGGCTTTTGCTTGTATTGAATAGGGGAGCTCTATTTTGTGGCTGCATCTTCCTCAAGCTCATCTCAGTGGCTCCCAGTTATTGCAGCTGATAGGGGACAGTGATTGACAGGCCAGAACATCACAGACCTTTTCATTTGGGGGATGTTGCCTGCGTTTCAGCGAGGAAAGAAGAGAAGTACACCATACATGCTGACTACGCACACACTGACACTGCATATCTGCAAAGCCCTGGGACCTACTGTTTATCACCACACAATCAACCCTACACAGCTCCCAGGATTTGCCTCCTGAACTGGAGGACTGCCTTTGCCGCAGTGCCTGCACTCCGTCCCGCTTCCACCCACCGCAGGAGAAAGGGCAGCCCTCATTCTCTGTATTTCCATTTTAAATCATTTTAAGCCTTTTGTTCCTAATCAAACTAAAATAGCACTGTACTGACTGCATAGTGTCATTTGTTAAATGACAATAGTTAGAAAAGAAGGCTCGTTCCATTTTAAGCTTTTTTTTTTTTTTTTTTTTTAAAAAGCAATGCTGACAGTGCTTAGGAGCTGAGCGCTTGATTAGGGGGCTAGCTCTGCCTTCTGGCAGCAGGTATTACACTGCACTCTGCTGGCTTTGCCACACATTTTTGCTGATGCAACCACGAACCCTTTCTTGCCGCAATTAGAACATTTAAGCAATGACCTACTGAAATAGGAAAGAGGGAAAGGAAGAGGGCCTTAATAAAAGATAAAACACTGCCAATCTTTGAGCCTTGTACAAGTGGCAGTGTGCAGCCACATCACTCTGACAGAGCTCTGGAAAATCAAGCTTCCTTCTCTGCTTATTCTACCATCCAACTCCCACCAGCTCACCTGCCTGCTCATTGCAGGGAGTCAGGAACAACTGGAGCATACTGCTGTCCCCTCTATGAAACATAATATAGCCTTTCACAGTTGCATAAAGCCTAATGATTCATTTAAGGAACAACTTAACTGTCATACCAGTGAAAAAACTACCCTATGCATCATAGAAAAGCAAACAAAAAAACAAACAAACCCGTGGCTAAACAAGTAGTACCAAATAAGAAATTCAGTATGTTAGGATGTACTGCGATATACACTAACATACAAAATATTTTTCAGCCATGCTATAGAGCAACAGGGTATATTCAACTATCTCCAATACAGAAATCTTTTCTTGGATTATATGCCTATCTCTAGTTTAAATTAGGTGGGATAAAGAAAACATATTAACCAAACCCACACATTTTCAGGCATGTGTCAATCACTTCAGCTACCAGTAGCTTCTCCTGAGAGAATTCCACTTAGTCTTCTCCAAATCACCTATCAGAAGTGAGATGGAAGATGAAATGAACCACTACCTCAGTGCAGGCTCCTATAACTGTGAGATGTGCAAAAATTGTAATAAAAGCTTCAAATCCCTTTTTTTTTTTTTTTACTGCACAATGGAGATCTTGAGCCCAGGCTCCCAGCTGAGGAAGCCTAAAAGGAGCAAGAGAGTGGCGCTATATGATGTCGATAGCATTAAATTAATGCAGAAAATGTGGTAAATTGAGCACAAAGCATCATAAAAATATGAGACAGAGAAATGAAAATGATCTGGTTACTGTATAGGCTTATGGGCCCTGGAAGACAGCAAATGGGAGGGATGAAATTGTGTCCAGTTACTACTTTAAGATGACAAAATGACGTTCTGGTTTTGGTGCCTCAAGAATTTTTCCACTGGGATCAAGGAATACTCATAGGAATAAATATCACACTTGCATCAGAAGGAAAAGTTCACTCCCTAAGCTTCACTGAAGCACTAAAAAGGTAGCCAAGAAATTCCAAGGCCGTTCTGAGTGGCTGTGGATCAGATGACATGCAGCTCAGCACTTCGGTATGAACAGCTGAGAAGAGCACAGAAGAAGTGGATAGGTAGAAAATCCTAACTGTTCTACTTCTAGGAAAAAAAATAATACTTCAAATATGCATGTATAGAGATATTTATGGAGGATCCAGAGTTAATTGATACAAGTTTATCCTTAAAACATTAATAATATATACATATATATTAACCAAATACATATCATTTCATTGCCTAATATTAATACCACTGATACTAGTAATGTAAAACACTATCAAAACATTTTTCCATGTCCTGCAAGCTGATTTCCCATCTTTTGGGAAGCACAACACAGTTGATAGTCAAATTTTGAAATAAAATACGTTAGTAATAAAGATCTATATTTAAGCTTATATATATATATAATTTAATAAACTGTATAAATCTATGGTAAATAAATCATAGCTCTGGGTCTATAATCCTCCAATGTCCAATGTTTTATGTCCAATGTCCAATGTCCAATGTTTTAAGTGGAGAAGGGAGACCTGTCATAGAGCAGCTGGGCATCTTTAGCTGGCAAAAAGATCACACTACCAAAGAGAATGAAAGAGAAATACAGCAACAGTCTCTGAATATGCCAGCTTGGTTGAACATAAGGGACCGTGTATGAATACATACAGATCTGCACCTAGTAAGCAGTGGATGATGATAAGTGTATGTGGGAATCAGAGTGGGTGCCAATAAATGACTCTAAGGTATGTCTGAACAATCCCAAAGCTGGTTGTGAATGCCATCTACATGACTGATAACCAGTATAAGAAAGAAAAAATCTCCAAGGGGTTATAAGACAATATCACCCTTCAGCCTGATGGTTACTGATGCTTAGAAACCACCATCCACACCGATCCTCATTTCTTCAAAAAGCCATTTATTCCCAGAATGTCACAAAAAGGAACTATGCTACATATCAAGCACCAGGACTCACCAAGCAGCCACTTTTGAACACTAACCAAGGGAGATAAACACAAGCACAATCATTCATTGTCAAGAAGTCACCTAAATTTCATCCATCTCCTCACTGTCACTCACACCCATACAGAGGAGAACATTTTCCTTTTTCCCTGCTGCAAGGAAGACAATTGCAGGAGGACAACCTGCTTTTATCTTTTAACCTCCTGCTCTCACCTACAAAAGTAATACTAGTGGGATAAAAACAGCTGTGCTGAGATATGTCACAGAGAGCAGTCAGCAAGTTACTCATGGCCTGGAAGCTGAAGACTTCGAGTATCTCAGAGGTACCTGTAAGTACTACTAGTGATTGAGAAGTATCCCTTAAGAAGCAACAACAGAGTATTTCTGGCTGAGAATTTCTGTACAGGAATATGCTATGGAAAGGTGGAGAGTCAAGATGGACTTCATTTCAGGATGACAAAGTTGCATAGTCCTTCCCAAAAGTACAAGGAATGACACATTTATCTTCTGTAGTAATGCCACAAGGCTGTGCTCAGGGCTGCTTCCACTGCTGACACGTGAAGACAAGGTAGAAGATGAATATTTGGCTAGACAAGTGCTAGCCACAAAGATTCCAGCTATGTGAACACAGCTGATACTCATGTTCTGGAGAAATTAAAAATATCTTTTTTGTGTGTCTCTTCTCTAGATGTTAATTTTTCCTTTTGAATACCACTGTTATGTCCTCATTTTAATTTGGGTGTTTATATTTTTTAAAAAATCTTGTACTGAGTCATAGGTAACAGGTGATATTTCAGTGTTTAAGACAATCTAGTATTAGTTTTAGGAAGCTGTTGTACACAGGCATTTTCTATACTGCAAGATTAACATCATCGTGAAAAATAAAATGAATTAAATTATATATTTTCTCTTCTTTAACTTAACACTTCTTTTTGGAGAACAAACAAATCTAGATTAAAAGGAAAGAGAACCTACCATATAATAAAACAAAAACTGATGTTTGGGTATCTTTGCCATGACCATCTAAACTTCTGATTACCTTAAATAGTTTCATCATGACAAGATCATAAAATATACAGACAACTTTCCACTTTGACTGCCAAGAAAATAAAATTCTAATATAAAAGGAACTACTTATTTCGGCTACTTACCTCTATTTTGCTACCTTCTTGTATATCGCTGGAGCTAAATAATAGAAATATCTAATTTTTCTTTTTCATTTCATTTTCATGATCTAATATCCAGCTATTTAGTGAACCTTCTATAGCCTAAATGTGAGTACCAACAGAGAAGACTGTTGAATTTAACAACTCTCTTGCAGCATTCGTATGATTGTTTTATTGTATTTGATATAAAATATTTTGTGTAGAGTATAAAAATCTGTTGAATTCCTCAGAATAACCTACCTGTTTATATGCAACACATGTACTCCATATTTGCTTTCAACTCTGTACTTTGCTGGATCACTTGCAGGTGTAATCAATTCCTCATTTTTGTACCTGACAATCAAGAAAAAAATGAACTAATAAGCAGCTTCTATTCACTGTAATAATTCAGTTGATTTTTACTTAGAGGTATAATTTATTACCATCTGAGTTATATATTTATAAATTTTCTCTACCTGTGTACTTTCCAGTGTGTATGGATAGATACACATTGGGCCATGAAAGTGAAGGAGAGTCACCCCTGCAGTAAGAATGTGGAAAGAGATGTGGAGCCAAACCAGAAAAGCTAGCAGTAGAGAGAAGACAGGACGTGACTTGAATTTTCCAATCCACTATCCCTGACATAAGATGGGAAGGAAATTTTGTCTTTGATCGCAATAAAGCACTTAAGCTCAAAAAAGAGAAACAGCAACAGAATAGTGCCTCGGGTTAGTTATTCACAGTCTGCTCTGTGGATGTCCCATATACAGGACAGTGCTTAGGCAGCTTCAGGGATATTACATGACTTTCCACCTCAACAGAGGCTGACACAAAGTGAACACACAGGCAGTCTGTGAAAACAATTGTCTATGACAGCAATGGTGCTGTGCAAGTTTACCCAGGCTTAGCAAGTAGCCTGTGAGCTTTGTGTATTGGGACATTTGCTACTTCATCTTCAGGAAAATGAATGGCCAAAAAGACTGGAATGCCTTCCCCAGACTGCCTTCTGAAATACCCAGCTCTGCTTCTCACAGTGCACAGGGCCATTCGGCCAGCTTTCCTCCCACTCCTTCCACTGTGGTATCGAGTGCTACAATCCAGCACATATATGAGGATTAAAAAGGGGTTTTAACATAGCCATTATGTATGCAACACTTATCAGTTATGCCATAGCTTCCAAATGGAAAAAGATTAACAACATTTTTAGAGGCCTGGATAAGGCCAGTCTCTTACCATTGTACAACAGGGGTGGGAAATCCTTGTACAGTGAAGCAAAGACTCACAGACATCTTCTCCCAGACAGTGTGAGACCTCAGGCGCACCAGGATTTCAGGAGCTCGACTTATTCTTTCCTCAACAGCATGTCTTTCCATAGCCATATTTTCTTCTACCTATTAAAAAAGGCAAAATGATAAAAGCAGGTGAAGAAAGGAAGAATTCAGCACCAGACTCAAAGGGGATAAAAGATTTAATTTTAAATCCACAGGATTAAAAGATGCTAAATCCCTAACAATACTTGAAACACAGACCTAAATTTTAGTATATCTTATAATTGTGCTTGCATAGGAACAAAAAAACTTCAGTACTGTACCATCCTTTGTATAGCAAGTCTATCCAGTTGTTCCCTAGCACGGTGCCTGGCTGTGTGAATCTCTTTTTCCAAAGCCGACAACTCACTGGCAAACCGGATCCTTTTCTCTTCGCTAGCATGAGACTTTTGTTCATGAGTCCTGTAGGACAAGAAAAAAGATAAGAGTAATCAACATGAAGCTTTAAGATTATCACTCATACACATTAGGCAGCTGAGGGTTCTGAAATAATATCATCAGGATGTAAAATCTAGTTTAGGAATTATTCTTAGAGTCTATCTGCCTATCCTAATCCAAGAGGAAGCAATGACTCTACAAATTTTTCAAAATTCTTATAAAAAGTTCATCAAAGTTTTTAGGAGGAGCTAGCTCAGGCTCCTTCAATCCTGATGACTCTATAAGCAGCCTATGGTACTCTGTCTTGCCAATAGCAAGAAAGTAAGGAGCTGACTACCAGAAATTTTTAATATGACTGTCATTCTAGACTCTCAAAGTATAACCCAACATGTAGTAAAGCAAATGGGAAGACTTATATGAACTTCACCAATCAAGCCATGATTTCTCTGGTGTTTTTTGAAATATTTATTTTTACTATTTCAGTGTACTTTGAATACCAGCCTTGTTCTGCCATGTATAATTTTATATTGATAAAATTTAAGATTATTTTTAAAATAATATATTATGCAAATGAGTTTGATTTTCCTGGAACATTCCACTTCCAGAGTATATCCTTCAAAACAGTCAAAGTACTAGAACCCTATGTATGTGTACGATTCCCTTGACATGTTTTCTACAAAGATGGTAGAATTCATTCTTGTAGCACATATTCTCTACGTCTTTGTTACAGTCACTGTAAAGCATGGCAGAGCAGAAACAGTCAAATTCACTAACTGTAATATTGCTGTCAGCACATTTACTCAAAGACTTCATATCAAGTCTGTAATTGAGACATGATGATAAGTCCTCTGGTATTATGGAAAGAACTCAATGCTTAAATTGATCCAATCCAGAAATGCAATAATAGTGCAGTCGATCTGTTTGAAAATATTTGGGATCCTAGGCAGATACTAATTTCTTTTGGTATTAAAGCTGTTTTCAAGGGTCAGGCTGGGGATTAGAGGGAACAACTCTGGGTTGAAATATAAGACTGAAAGTGACACTCAGTCATTTAGTATTCCAGCCAAAATAGATTAGTGAAGAACAGTGACAGAGAAGACTCCAGTCTTGCCGACTTTGAAAAGAGCCCTGGCAAAAGAGAGATACTAAATGGGACCAGAGCCACTTCACAGGTCAGAGCTTTACCTTTTCCTGGATTCTTGCATTGTTTCATGAGCCAAGGTGCGTGCCCTCCTGGCACAGAGTCTACATGTTGTTTTTCCCAAGCCAGATGATTCATAATAAGCAGCCTGTCTAGAAGCAGCCCTTCAAATATAAAAGACACCGTCATAACCCAGCAGATCTGGTAAAACATGAACTTGCTAAAGTCAAAGAAATTACTTTAAATGAGCTGAATTCCATGACTGAGCACTGTTCAGTAAGAATGCTAGTTTATGCTAGTGCCCTAGTAGCTCTGATTCTCACTTGTCCTTCAGAGGCCTAATGCCCATCATTTGTCATTGGGGATTGTTAGGCATTTTATTTCATTCAGTTCTATTAAATTTATACTTAGTCTCCAATCTTTCAAGTGCTATTCACTGTGCAGCGAATCATGAGGGTACCAGCTCATCTAAGAAACAAGGCACACAGAATCCTTATAATACTGTCTATTTCTAAATATTCCTGCCTCTCTACACTTCACATAACCTTCCTCATAAACTCTCCTCTTTCAGAAGCGAATCTGGACAAGCTGGACAATTATCTAGGCATCTTAATTACTGAGGAGGGAGGACAGTGATTTTTAAGCAACCAAGATTCAATATTCCAGGCTTCAAGATAAAAAAGAACCTGTATCTTGTTACTAAAACTCTGAGATTTCACATAAAAGAAAAATGTTTTGTTTTGTTTTGTTTCGGAGGGGAAAAAAAAATAGAAATAGCTAACTTCAGGAGTAGGAATAGCCAAACTTAGGAGAAGGAATATCCTCATGTTATATGGAAGAATGGGTATTATGCTTCTGTGATTTCCAATTAATTTCATAGCAATTTTTCTTAAGTCATATTGAGTTCAATCAGAGCTTAAAAAAAGGAAATTCCAAGTTGGAGGTAGTAAACAGAAATGATTCTCAGATAAAGGATCTGTGTAGATGAGTTGCTGCATAGCTAGAAAGTCTAGCTGTGGTGGTGGGAGAATACAGACAAGTAGCATCCCTGTGGAAGGACTTGGAAAACTAACATTCTGAGTAAGTCGCAAATGGGGAAGAGGAGAATGTAAATATCTTGATTCTAAGAACTATTTATCCAAAATAGAAGCATCTCTATGCTACATATGTGAAATACACAGTACTCACTTTCTTGCTGCATATTCCTCAAGTACATATCTTGTCTGAATGTTGCGGTAGGACTGATCGAAGTGTTTGTGCCTTCTCTGGTAAAATGGCACTGCTAGTGATGACATACTTCAGTTTGTTACAATCAGCAATTCCTGTAGTGAAATCACATTTAGCCATATATTTCAGACATTTAGGTTTGATATTTTTATATACGTACATATACGTGTGTACAGGAACAGATGTACAAAATTTCATCACTTTGTAGACAAATAGAGCCATCAATTATATATATGCACATCTCAAACTGTATCTTATTAGCCACACAGTGAGTCATGGAATTACAGATGATAGAGCTAGAAGATAAATTGTTGGATCATTTTTCCCTTCTTCGTAGATGTCATTTAATACCTCCTTAGAAATTTTCAGGGACAGAAATTTGCCAGTTTTGGGGGCATTTTCTAGATATTTCAGTTCTCCATTCTTCAAACCTTTTGCTTTGTTCCTTGCTGCAATTTGCACTCACTAGTCCAGTTCACCATGACAACACAAAATAGACTATATCCACTCACTTTTGTAGCAGCCTGTTGAAGGTTTGAAGATTTTTTTTTTTTAACATCTTTCAGGTCTCTTATTTAAATCAAACAAAGCTAGGTTTTTCAATCATTTCTCATGTGTTTTCTAGACCTCCAATCATTCTGGTTGTCCTCCTGCACAATTTCTCCGCGACAAAGACACAGTTTGATCAGTATAGAAGGTTCTCAGGAACGTTCAGGGAGCTCCCAGAAGCATGTGGGTGGGAAGCAAGTTTCCCACTCTGTCAGAGAGAAGCAAATTCCCAACTATGGTGTTAAAAGAAGGCAGAGGTGTCCACATCCCTTTATGCTCATTAGGAGTACAATGATAACTTTTCACAAAAGTTGGGAATGCTACCTGCCATGTCCTGAGTAGGTGCCAGGTTGTGTAACTACGATCTGCTTCTGTAAGTCTTGTTTGCATTCTCATTTGGATGTGGGGCCACTTGGTCTAAATGGATGTGAGGGACTCCAAAAGGCAAATGAACAGCCAACACTTTCCCCAAGAAATGGCTGCACTTTGGTGACAACTGAAGCAATTTCCATTCACAACGTCTGTAAAGCAGCTTGGGCCAAGTCCTAAAGTTTTTAGTTAGGCAGATTCACAAAACAACATCTGATTTCTTCCTGAAAGGTAAGGGGAATGCCCCAGTTGTTTTGTGGGATTTTGCCAGGCAGCTCTGCTGGGTCACAGGCAGAGGCATGGCCTGGGACCCACCTCAGAGGTAAAGCACCACTAGCTCACCCAGGGGACGCATCAAGAGGGTTCCAAGGCCCAGGGGCAGTCATGGACCTGACTGTCCCTGCTTAGCCCTCCCAAGGCCTTCCCCATGGCCCCGGATCCCATGTCAACCCCCAGGCCTCAGCCCGTGCCCCAGCTCCCCACAGCACTGCCCTGCCTGGCCACGGGCCCAACTGAGAAGAACTGGCCCGACTGAAAGCCTCAGAACCACACCAAATGTCTGCATTCGTCACAAAAAGCCCCAGAAATAGGCAGGTTTATGACACATATAAAATGAAAGCTCAATGGAATTTGAACAGAAATCTTATAAACTCATTTTAATACAATGTGAACTCCCCTTAATTAATTTCAAAGGTTCTGATACTGACCAATTCAAATCTGTGTTCTGTTTCCTGTTGTATACCTGAAAAGGTATACATGCTTTGAGGAGAAAAATGAGTAGTACACACTTTAAAACTAGAGGAATAACTATTTCATGAAAACATGTTTCTGGTAAAATGAGATCTAATTCAAAATTAAAGAAACTCAGTCACTACTTGATTGTCAACTTTCATATTTCAAGCAATTCTTTTTGTTTCGTTTATCTTTTTACTGTGTGAAAAGTACATGCAAACAATTTAGTTCAGTAAAATACTGCTGAAAATAGTTTTTTTAATATTTATTATTTATGCTGAAAGCAGTAATGTTTTCTGTCAGGCAACAGAATTTTTATTATTATCTCATGTTTTGAAAAATCATTTGCAAAATTTCCATCTAAGAACAGGAAATCAAATATAAAATTGTTGAAAATCATGGATATTATCAATAATTTTGCATTAATTTTAATGTGACTTTTTAATGTTTTTCTTAATTGTACTACTAGCCAGACTGTACATGCAGGAGTAATCATTTTGTACATTTTGTTGCAGCAATTTATTCTTGAAAAATGGGTGCTAGATTTCTTATACATCATATCATGCTTTTAGGAAGAAAAACATAAGATGATTTATTGAAAAACTGTAATTCTCAGTTCCCTAAGTCCCTCCTTTTTGTGTGTTTATTTGGCAATTTTGCCAGAACCCTTCAAAATCACACCCTAATTAATTAAAAGCAAACAAACATGCTTTTAAGTCTAAGAAATTGAAACTTAAAATATGGTAAATTATCTGCAAATACCCTATTTCCAGCATATACAATTATAAATTCAAGCTGTGTTTGATAGTTTGTTTCAGGTATTCAAAAGCTGAGTCAGATGCCCCCATGTCATGACATTCTCACTTCAGGTAGTCTTACTTTTCCAAGAAATATCTCTCTGCAGGTATATTTAGGTATATTTAGGAGGTATAGTTAATTGCAGAAACATCTTAGCAAAAAAAAAAAAAAAAGCCGAAAGATTTAGAGGTGAGGTTTTATAATTTACCACCTGACAGCTGCCCCTTCTGCACAGCCTATAGTTAGTTACCTTTTCAATCCTTTTTAAAGAGATATGAGAGCTTCAAGTCACGAGTGCAGGAATGAGAACTTTAGGCAAAATACCAGGCACTGTAAGACAAAAATAAAGCAGGTTGACAACATTAGAAACAGGCATTAAAGAAATATATTACCACATTTCTAGAGAAATAAGAAAATTAACATCATCCGAATTAGTACACCATGGTTCAATACCTTGCAGAGGTGTGCAATGCTGAGCTGACATGATCCTATTTAACTCCTTATATGAGTAACACATTTTCTTGGCTACATAAACAGTTACACAAACAAGTAAGTAGCTCTGATTTCTGCTACTTTTGGTATCTGTACATGACCCAATGCCTGCAGAGATCTAATACTGATTTTCTTCCTGCAGTCTAACTGTGTGACTATTGTGTACATTACTTTTGACTTTCCCCTAAGTTTGTATGTTAACCAGACAGTTAATGGTATAATGTTCCCTCTGTTCTATTTTTAATAAGCCCTTTCACTTAAATGAAGGTGCAAATGGCAAACCCATGGATTCAGCTGACTCAGCTGTTAAGAGCTACTCATGTTTACGTGTGGCCCAGTTAAACAATTCTGTGAATTTATCAAGATGCAATTTATGCGTTGCTATGTATATAACTCCCCCTGAGATCTGACGTATAACGGTTGCAGAGTAATGCCTGTGTGTCTGGATGGATCACAGTCTAAGTTATTTTCATTTCTGAGAAAATATCTTAGCCATTTACAGTTCAGCCTTTTCCACTGAATGTAAAACTTCCATTCTAACTAGTGTATCTTCTTCTATTAATCAGCACCCAGGGTTTCTCAAAATTTGGGTTCAGATGTTCTTCGCATTTACCCAAACATCTATAGAATAGAAACAGGCATAGCCCTTTGCTCCCAGCCTCCATGCAAGCAATTAACTGAGCTTGTTAGCAGCCAGACTCATTTTGCCTTCTGTTAACACAGAGGGGAGCTGCCTGGCAACAGTTCCAAATGTAATAATCATCATCAGTTAATTACAATGATGCTTGCAGAGTATGTATTTAATACTTAACAGAGCTGCAACAATGAGTATCTGAAGAGAAAAATCACAGCCCCACTGTAAAAACAGCTTTAGCAGAGTCTATGGAGCCCATAGGGTATCTTGAGTTTGGGATAAGAGAAATTTCTATTGTCTTCCTAGGAACAAGATGTTGACTGTTTTTCCAGTTTTCTGTTGATATACATTTATGTGAGATGTTTGAAATATATAACAATATTTATTCAACATGCCAGTAACAGAGTTAGGTAATATGATAACGCAGATGACAGCTTAGCCCCACTGAAGTTACTGACTTAGGTAAATCAAGATTTTATTACTGGTAGTGGCTGGAGACATACTTATGCTGGCATGTCACTTGGTGGAACTGACCCAATAGCAAGATGCAGGCAATGCTCTGACAGAGGCATCAGGGGGAGAAAAAATCCATTTCCCAATGAGAAATTAAAAATTTCATAAAAAGATTACATAAATAGTCCAAGAGAAAGGCAAATTAAAAGTTTGAATAATTGTAATAAATTAAAAAGCAAATCTCAAGTTTTGGTCACCAAGTTCTACTAGTATGTGACTGCAAGAGTGAACTGGGTGAAATATATGGTCTGTGTGTCACAAACAACCCTTGAAGTCCATCCATGCAGATCCTATTAACTTCCCTGGATTTCAAGAAAAAGATCTATAGTTACAGGCCAAGGATTTTTTAAGATGTTCCTCAGTTTCTTATCCGACCTTCAGTCTTTTGGTGGAACACAGCACAGTTGTACACCTACATTTTTATTTTTCATTCCTATTTATTTCTGTGACTGTAAATGGTGGTTCTGACATCAGCAGGACCTAAACTGCACTAATCTGTGTGCTGTATAAACCACTCAGAGGACTATTAAATGCAAACAAAAATATTAGGTCAACCAAAATGCCTTTAAAGATTAATGATATAAAACATGGGTGAATTAGACCAGTTTACACAAATATACATTTCCTCATGTTTAGTAGCATGTATTTAACAATTTATGTACATGAATAAAAGAGTAAAACTCACGAGTAGAGGGCAGAGTTCCCAGGCCAGGATATGCATAGTTTCAAGCCATAGTAATACTGACCTGAATAGAAAGCAATAATCTAGGACCATGTGACAGGGGGCCACATTCTTGAGCTGGAAGCCAAGGGTCTGATATAGAGACATTGTTAGCTTGATAAGTGAGTTAATTTAAGATTTAAAGGACAGGCAGTAAATTCTAGGATGATCATTCACCTAGCCTCAGAGAGCAGGCACACCACCAAATAAATTGATGGATGGGATTGACAAATGCCATGGGAAATAGAACATGGTTGTGCTCACCATAGATAGACAACTTGCATTCGTACACTCAGGAGGTTCCTGTCATGAGAGATGCACTATACAGCATGTACTTTCTCTGCCTGACCTGCCAATGCTATACCATGCAACTTGCACTTTCTTTGCTCATCTCTGTCCTTGTCCATCTGCAAGTGCCAAAAATGATTCTCAGGTTCTTGCCTGCCCTCACGTAGCCTATCTTCCTTATTCTGGCTGAAAGATCAGTACGTCCTGCTCCTAAACGCATATCCTCATTCTTGAGCTTCCTCTGCATCTCATCTTTCTTAAATGTCTTTGAACACTTGCATTGAATCAAGAGTTTGTCCTGATTTTCCCCATGACACAGGAGCTGGTCCCTCTACCTGTCTGTGGTTCCGCTTGCTGTTCTCCACATCACTCAAAGTTTTTTTGGAAGGTCTGGTTTTCCAACTTATATGCCCATCATACATTAAAGCCCATGATATTTATGTGATAAAATATATTTAATTCCATACTACCTATATGTCACAACAGAAGATTAAATATATATATATATATATAAACACCTCCCAGTCATCAGTTGCTTTTAATGACCATTTTAAAGAATTATCACTCTGCCTCAGAAAACATACGGTCCTTTCCAGATGGTTATATCAATCCTGTAGAAATTACAACAGATACATAAGAACATTTTCCTCCAGGATATTCACTTTGGTAAAAATCTTGTAAAACCTGCATGAATCATTATGTGGCTCATAGACACTGCAGTCTAAAACAGAATGGTATGTAAAGGGTCTGGTAACATCTTCCCCATTTCAGTAATAAACTTATAAAATACTAATATTTCTCTTCAGTCTTTTATCTCTGTGTGTATGTGTGTATTTAGATCTTACACAGGAAATTAAGCTCTGTGTATGAAAAAGGATGAACTAAAAAGAAAAAATCTACTGTCATTTTCAAACACTTGTCTTTTGCATTGAAGTTTTTTTGTTTCTGCATAATAAAAATTCAGTTTCAATTTTTTGACAACAGAATACAAATGCTTCTGAAATTAAAAAAGCATATGGAATTTCCAGTGCTTAAACCATATGGAATTCCAGACATTAGTCATCAAGCTTTGAGATTCCCTGTCCTTTCTTTCCTTGTCTTGTCTTTAGCTACATCATTGCTGGTCTCACATTTTACTGATCACACCTCCTTAGTCTGGGAACAATGTTAGCCTAAAAACTGGTTTTAAACAAAAATCTTGTGGACAACAGCTTTGATCTGGTTCAAGTCATCTCCGGAACTAAACACATTACTTGCCTCATTAAACCTAAAAAAAGAATTCTCTCACTGATTTCTAGACAACTGAACGTCCAACAAAGCAACATTTTCACATCCCATGTCTATTTTTTGTTAATAAATTAATATGTTTTGAATAAGCAGACATTTAACAACTCATGAAATAAACCTGCTTGCAAAGACATACAGGTATATTAAGCATTTTAATGCAATCATTTGGCTGTAGCACATGTATGATTACTTAGAATGTGAACATTGACCTTGTAATAGTCCCTGAATGGTTTGCTTCACCTTCTAACCAGTTAGCGTGCAGGCAATTTGGCATATACCATGGGTGCTGATGGTCACAGCTGTAACCATTGATGGAGTTAACCCTCAGCTATGCTCTGCAGCACGTAGGTAGGAGGCAGAGCCATGGCTCTGTCCCGCTCTGTACCCTTCCCTCCAGTGAGGTCATTGCTGTGCAGGGGAGCACCAGTTCTTGCATGCTTGCTAGTCTAAAAAATACATAATTTTGGCTTCTCCACAACTCTCACAATGGAAGGGCGTTGAGATCCCATCCCCATCGTCTAACCAACATATAACCCAGAGAGGGTACTGATGTAGGTTCTTTCTTATGAATTCATAATATTACTTCACTGGGAATTAAATGAGGCTGAATTTGGCCACATTGACCCGAAATTTTGCGATCCTAACACTCCAAATACAGATAGAGTTGCAACAAGTTCCAATAAAGTTTTAGGATTTCCCTTCACTTGGCTAGTGTACTACATGCCTTCAGCTGGACAACAAGGAGTGTGAGACAGGGAGATGGTGAAAGTCAGTCACTTCCCATCATCCCAAGCTTTATTATCTTTTATTATGATATTTTCATTGGCAGGTATTATCAACCCACAGGCAAAGATTCAAGAGCATGAACATGATTTCCCAAGACACTATCAGTGGTATTTAGCTGGAATTTTCATGTGGCACAGAACACATCACGTAGCCTAAAGCAATACAGACACCAGAAAAGTGTCTTCTGAAGATGTATTGAAAAGTATGATAGACAAAAAGTAGAAGTAGAACTTTCTGTCCCAGCTACATTCTACTCTTCAGCACGCCAAATAGTTTTGCCAGCTACTATAGAATGTATTTTATGCTTAATTATTTGTGCACAGACTTCACAAATATCATGCTTTATCTCTTCATACAGCATAAACCCATAAAAAAGTGACACTGTCAATATATGTGCAACTGTGAAAGCACATTGGCCAATAGAACTGGAGATTGGTATAATGTAGTTCTGTAAAAGCAGGGAGAAGAAAAAAAGGAAAAAAAAAAAAGAACAGGAAATGTAATACGCAGTAAAATCAAACTGACCACGCACAAAATAAAACACTTCCCTTTTTTTTTGTCTTTTCATCAATTAATCTGTGTCCTGCTTATTGCTGGCTCTCCCCAAGGAAGGGTAATAATAATTCATTTTGCACAGAAAAGCACCCAACGCTTTCCCCATAATCCCCATTTGTTCTGAACAAGAACAAGCTAGATGAAGAAGGGACTTACCAAGGATATAGAAATATTGCAAAGCAGAGAGGAAGACCAGCCTTTCCCGGCTTAGCAAACTCTGGCTGAGGAAAACAAAAATAATTCCCCTCTCTGAAGGCTACTGCCCCTTCACTCCCATTTAAGGGCAGATGCAATGCTATATTTAGCACTAACCAAGTGATTCTCCCAAAACTGAGGTCAGCCTAATAGGCAATAAGGGTATGATATAAGGGCGGAAGAAAAGCCCTATCCCATATGCAGTTTCGAACTGTATTTTTATAAAAGGTAGACCTCACTTCTAAATAAAGCAGTTTCTTTAAAGTGGGGTTTGTTTTTTCAGCAACACCAAGCACATGAGAATCTGCTTAATGCAAGAAAACAGTTTAAACATTTTGTTTAGAAATGGTTGAAGTTTTAAAATAATCAGTATCTTTGAAGACCTGTGAGGAGCCATAAACTCCAGAATCTTATTAGAGACATGAGATTCCCTTAGTGCCTCAGGCTGTAAAATGAGCCTCCCCATTGCCTCCTTAAGAGCTCCCTGGATTTTGGAGAGCATGGCTGCAATACATTAAAACATAGCAGCTATATAAAAAGCCTATTAACATAGGCTTAAAGAGAGTCCAATTCCTACTCACTGTTTCCATCTCCATAATGTCACCAGTCAACCCAAGAGAGATTTCTCTGCTTCTTGTAGGTAAAATAGCAGAAATTAATAATCAGAGGCATATACAAACAGAGAAAAAAACGTACCCAAAGCTCACAATTCTGTGAGACTGATGGTCCCTGACTATTGACAACTAAAATGGAGGTTCGGTGCCTGTAGGTCTCGTAGATTTACATCTGGCAGCTCCAAGGCAGAAGCATGGATGCTATCATCGCACAGCACCACTGTGGTGGCTCAGACACATCCAGAAGAGGCAGGGGAGCAGCATTGCTTGCAGAGCTAGTGAGCATGGGCTCAGTGGTGGTGCCCTGCTCTGGTGGTGAGCAACCCTGTAGGGTTTTGTCTGGTGACATGAACACATATGGGATGAGGGAAGGGAAGGGAAGGGAAGGGAAGGGAAGGGAAGGGAAGGGAAGGGAAGGGAAGGGAAGGGAAGGGAAGGGAAGGGAAGGGAAGGGAAGGGAAGGGAAGGGAAGGGAAGGGAAGGGAAGGGAAGGGAAGGGAAGGGAAGGGAAGGGAAGGGAAGGGAAGGGAAGGGAAGGGAAGGGAAGGGAAGGGAAGGGAAGGGAAGGGAAGGGAAGGGAAGGGAAGGGAAGGGAAGGGAAGGGAAGGGAAGGGAAGGGAAGGGAAGGGAAGGGAAGGGAAGGGAAGGGAAGGGAAGGGAAGGGAAGGGAAGGGAAGGGAAGGGAACTCTGACAAGTCTTTGTGACAAACATAAAGAAACAATCACATCCTCTTATTCTGTATGGAAATAAGGATAACATGTCTGGGAATATATGGCACACCTAATCACACCTCATGATTGGGCTCATAATGACATAAATAGTAAGTCAGCAACATCTAATAAATAAGCAATTAAGTGATGTCCAAAATATTGAAAACAACAAGATCCATTTTTAATTCACTTATACAAGAAGGGAATCAAGACCAAAGTCACTAAGTGGCAATTAAGATCTTTCAGAGCATAAGTTTCATAAGAAACTTTGGTACATGAATGATGCGCTTCTAAGTCATGCTTTTTTCTAATGCATACATGTCAGGGAAGCAGAAAAAGATGTGGAAAATCCTTTAACAAGCTGATTCTAATCACATCTGCAATATTCGTCTGAGGTGCCTAAATAGGTCTGGTTAAAGATCTTTCCCACTCATCATCAGGGACTACCATTTGCTTGACACAGACTTCTGCCTTCCTCCCATCGATCTTAAATTATAACTCAGTCTGACAGAATTAGAACTGCAGAGACAGACGCAGTGGAATGAGCACATATGCACCGAGCATAGATGTTAGTTCAGAAACAGCTGTCAAAGTGATTAGTGTGTAATAAACCAGAGCAAACCCACTTTACTTACACAGCTCCCCCTCTCCTGTTTTCCTTTGGGAGGTAAGAGGTTGGTTTGCAGGAAAACTTTAAAGTTCTCATTACACTCCCTGCTTTTAATTTCTTGTTCTATATTTATTATCTATAAAGAAACGGAGGAATGTACAGCCTGCTCTGTCTGCCTTTGCACTTGAGCTGTCTTCTATTTTAAGTTGTTTCCTCAGGGTGTGGTTGGATGTCAAAAATGTGAAAGTGCAACCTGAGGGCTGTGGGGAACAGAGCAGAGGCAGGACCCAGTCATGCAGGGGGGCTGGCCCCAGGTTGTCTCCAGGTAAGTCAAAAAATAAATTATCCTTTTCATTATAGACATTCACAAAACAGGGTGGAAGGGGAAACTGCAATATTGTGTTATTGAGTGGTAAGGAAATTTAGGTGGCAAAGCACCTACCATCCAAAAATTATCCAGCATTTTAATCATAAAACAATTTACATTATGGCCTCACACAGGCTTCCTCCTTGATGCTGAAGACATCTTCCCCTGATCCCTGCACTTCCCAAACAGAAATTCTTCCCTAAGAGGTACTTTTTTAAAGCCAAGATTAAGCAGGGTATCAAAAGGATTATTCAAGCACTTAAAACTGAGCATGTGCTAAAATCCTTTAGTGAATGTGGTCTTTTGGAATTACCCCTCAACCTTATACCAGTGCCTTGATGTGGGACGTTTAAATGCATGCAAGCTTAAGTAATGGCTTAGCTATTCCCATTAAGGGGGAGATCATGACCTGAAATGGAGCTTAGGGAAAAAAAAAAAAAAAAAAAAAAGATGCATTAGCTTTGTAGCTACTAGAGGAAACATCAAAACAGCGTTGAAATGAAATGTAATGGTATTAAAAGATGTATGTTTTTTGCCTTCAAGAGTGCCTTCGTGGTGGCCTTGTGCTTTCGCCTTTCTCCATTTCCAAGAAAAACTTATGCATCTTTGTAAGGCAGCTTCTGAAGTCTGGCTTTGTTAATATTTTAGCTCTTGATTTCTTCAAATGCTTTTAGTATATTTATAGTTTCATATGAACTAAGAGTTTGGAAACTAGAAATGAAATTCCTCATTTCAGCAGCAGTCCTAATTATTTACAAAGCCCTGTGGTGAGGTTTTTAGAGCCACATCATAAGAATAGATCTTGTACACTGGCAATCGTTTCTTGGATTTTTCTTCACAGTTACCCAGGTCCTAGCATCTCCCTTGGCGTTACGAATGAAAGACAAAACAATAGATAAAAATCCAACCATATAGAAAACAAATCAGGCTCTTTCCTCAGTTACCACCTTCGGTCAGAAGCTCGAGATTATTATAAAGTATGGGATCCAGGTATATGCCAAGTATAATGTACATTATCCAAAAGGGCAGAATATATGAAACATCCTAAAATTGTCTTGTGAATCTAAATGATTTAATTCACAAAATGTTGGGGATCAATGCTCTTGTTTATCAAGGTTAGCTAACAAGAGAGCAGTAACAGCTGCACATGACTGCTGACAGCCCTGTAAATGTATTCCTACAGCTGAGCACAGATCCCCAGGGGAAAACACACCTTGACTGCCTCTCACAGGTGGGCAGAGGACAACCCCATCCCAGCTCCTAAGAAGCTTGCACAATTTTTTCTCTACCTCCTTCCTTCTGCTGCTTTTCATTTTTTTGGATGCAATTCCTTTTCCTTCAGTAGAGCCTTTTTGTTTTTTGTTGAGTGCCCAACTCACAAGTATTTTAAGGCTGGCTACATGCAGTTGCACACTGCTGAAAGCTCAGACTAAGCCTCCCAGAAACGAGGACAGGCTGCGTCAAGATGAGCCCATGGGAGAGTGAGGATGTTAGCAGGAGAAGGAGACACTTGCAATCAAGGGAAGGCTGTGCATCTCCTGGGAGAGAAGACAGCAACAGCTGCAAAAAGCACTTGCTAGAGGCCGTTTTAAGCAGCCAGATGAGGATTTTCTACAGGCAATTCTACAGAGCTAGGCTGAACTGCATCCAGAACATCAGATACTGCCAGTATGAGCCCTCAAACAAATGCTAAAATACCTGAATATACAAAATGTTGCGTTTTTTCCCCTGCAACATAAGATAAAGTGAGCCTCTTGGCAAGTATCCTTATTTATATTTAAGGCAAGCATGCCCATGAGTTACAGTGAGTCAACCTTTTGAAAGATATTTAAGCTGTAATGTGTCACTCTGCTGTCCGAGGACCTACTTTGGAGCACATCAGAGTCAGCGGTAAGGTTTTACTGACTCAGGAAAGCTCTGAATCATATCCTTCTTGATTTAATGCCTCTTTAAAGAGTTGACAGAGGGTTAGGTCAAACACAAACTGAAAATATAGGGTTGCCTCATACAGCAAAATGTTTCAACTTCTTATTTTGTGAGTTACTGGAAGTGGCAACAAAAATATATTTTCCACTGCTTTGGACAGCATGAAATACTCTAAAGCTGGTAACGGGCTGACAGGGATATTTTAATCAAAATCAGGGTTTCACACTGTAGGATTACTTAACTAAACACGTTTTGCTAAATTTTAAGGTAAGCCAAGCAAGTTAGTCTCTTGCCAGTGGCTTGAAGTTACCGCACAGATTGCAAATTATTTATTTTATTCAAATCTTTTGGAAGTGTTTATGATAAAGCTTAATGAAAACAGCAGCACTGACTACAATTAACTAACTGTAGTTAGACAAGCCATACCATGGGAGACCCCACTAGCAGTATATAAGCAGCTCTTTCTTCATTTACCATTACGACCTATTTTTCAACCAGGTACAAAGATAAGATAATGATTTTGTCTTACCCTGGTACCTTTATTCAAGTATCACACAATACCTAGTGAAATGTTCTCCAGGTATGTGCTGTAGCAACCGTAACCTCTATCAACTAATCTGAGCATCCTCCACCCACCTGATACCCATGCCTGGACCCAGGGCCCGTTGAGTCCATCTTAGAACTTCTGGCAAATGACAGATGTGCACATCCCACACACACCCAGTTTGGGGAAGATATAGACACTTGGCACCAGGCACCCAGGCTGTCGCACACAGCCCTGCTCCAGGCACCCAGTTGGTTCGCCCAGTAGCTGGTTTGGGGACACACACCATTCCTGGCCTAGTGGCTGGAGGTTAAAGGCCCCCACTGGCTCTGGGGCCTCGCTGGCTCCAGCAGCTGGCACCAAATTCACTCACGCTGGTCCCCCAGTAGCTGGCACTTCGGCACTCACACACACAGGATGGAGAGTGAGGTTGCACAGAGAGACATTTTAAAAGGGGTATAAATAAAATAGGACAGACAGCCGTGATTAGGCACAGGGCACAGTCAGACAAGTGTGCTTATACACAACAGGCCCCTTTAACACCTATATCTGTCTCTTTCCTCTTTTGTTGCTCCCCCATTCCCTTCCCCTAAAATCCTTCATCAGTTTGCACAGTTCTACCAGATTCTACCCTCCCATCCAGCACTCAGGATCCCCCCACAATTCCCCATATCTCCCCAGTTTACAACTGTATCAGTTGCAAAGTCCAGGTTAGTCTTTCTGGGATAGCCCATCAGTCAGTGTGACTGGCAAGTTTTGTTTCTTCTCACAGTCTCGATCACTGTTTGCCAGGTCTGTGTCTCTGTATGTTTGTTTATTGACCACCTTTTCTTATCATCCTGATTTTAGGAGCTCCTCGATCAGACCATGTCGCTGGCATAAATGTTCTCCACTCCACTACCCTCCTCTAAGTAGTGCCACAAACCAGGTTTGTTACTACTTATTGACTTTGTCATTGTTAGTCAGACAGGTCTTTGTCTCTGGCTCTCCTCTTTTCCTCCTCATCCCATTTGACAAGGTCACATCACCTTACTGAGAAAAAACATTTTCCCATTCCACATACCTTCACGCAGATAACATGGAAATTGTCTGCTCCTGTTTCACAGGGAAAACGGGAGAAGGAAACAAGTACGCAGCAGATCACACGGCAGATCACCTGCACAACGAGTCCAATGCGAGAGCACGTGTGAACACATCTAATGGTATCACATTCAGGCATATCCTGCTATTTAGGGTTACTGAACTTTGTGTGACACGTCCATCAGTTTGTGTCACTGAAAGCATGTAGCTATGCACCGTATGGCCTGTGCCACACATGATACACTATCTGACTTACATATGAATGTAAATGTCTTCTAGAGCTGTAAGCCTTCAGTATATTCCTGGCCGCAGGTAATTCTCATTAGAAAACATGATATTATTTGGTTCCAGGACTAAATTGTTCACATGCACAGCTGCTTAAAAGAATGATACAGTGGAAATCTGACCAGGATTTCACTGTAAACAGGCAAGAACTATTGGAAATGCAGCCCGGGAACAATTTTCTTTAGGAATGATAGCAGTTGTACCCTGTAATTCCCATTCTTTGCTACTGCTGGAATTCTTTGAAGGAATTTGTAAGTTATATAAGTTGTGGAAGTTATAAATGAAAGGATTGAGTTCAACACAAATAGGTACAACAACAAGTACGCTGACATTGTTGGTCCCAGTAAGGCCCCCAATTTACACTATTTTAAAAGAGAGAATTTGGCATTTTTAGTGACAACAAGGGACGAAACCCCTGTTTTGAAGAAATGCCAATGAGTCACGTTGATCCTTTTCCAACTGCCCTGCAGTTTCTTCTCTGGGTCTTTAGGAGCAGTGCTGCAGTCCTGCTAGTGCTTCAAACTAAGATACATTTGGCACTTACCAGCTCTCACCATTACTATTACCACTCCTCAGTCATTACACAACTGCAAGTGTTCCTGATGGGACGTTTTGCTGGATTCTTTGCCCATGCCATTTAGCTGTTAATTTACTCTTCTCACTCTCTGGCATTCAGTTGTCAATAAATCAGTCACCCAGTGTAGTTGACACTAGCATCCTTCATCCTCAAGTTAAAGAATTACTTGACTTCAAAGGGTGTTTTCACCCAAGTAAAGGTAAGTAAGTTTTCCCACATTAACACTCCTCACTTTCAAATGCAATTTATACAAGTTATTCATATTTTATTCTTTTTAATTTTCTCCGTAAGTCATCTAACCTGTGTCTTGTTTTGTGTCCTAGGCTTGCTGACCATTCTTCTGCAACTATATTTTTATCACGAGGCAATATTTACATTGCTGACTAAAGAACTTTTACAGATAGATGTATATATATTTTGGCTCCTACCTTACTGATATCTGAATCAAATCATTTGTGCATTATTGTAGACTTCAGATATACAAATAGCTTAATAGTATCACAGAGATGGCAGTATATTTTATTCTCCACAGGCAGCATAAAACCTGTTTCTTTCTTGAATTTCTATTGCAATAAGGCAGAGCTAGGTACCATTCTGGATTCTACTGTAAAGTATCTAAATAATAGGTAGGCAGATTCAGTGAGCTGCAAGACCAAAAAGGGCCTTCTTCCAGCTTGATAAATATCTTGAGGCCCAGATCACACCAGAGCTGCACAGAATGTAAAGCTTTGAATGCCTAGGACAGCTGTTCTCCCTCCCTGCCTCAGTGGCCTGCTTGGTTATGCTTGTACCTGATCCAATCCACTGGCAGCGTTCCCCAAGTGACACAAATACTACAGCAAAGGAGGAGAGGAAAATATCTCGAGCTGAGTGCAGTCGTCAAGATGTCTGGGCATTTACGAGAGGACAACAACAACAGCAACATCATTACATGGCAGCAACCATTGGGATTGCTTAGGACACCTCAGGGAGTGACAGATACTTGCCCTCTCCCTGAGAAAGGGACCCAAATTAGCTGCTCAGTCTCCACTGCATGGGAACTCTTGAGTGGAAAGATAAAGTTTGAGGCCAGAGAATCATCATGGCCATCGTATTTGTACCTCACGGTCTATTCAGTTATGTTTTCTACTTTGGTAGAGTGACATCATTTTCTAAAAAAGGAAATCTGTCTTAATTTGGATATGTACAGAGATTAATTCTTCCCTGTTCCTTGTACTTTGCTCCAACATTTAATCACACTTGCTGTCAAAAATTGTACTTTTTTTCTTGAATTGGAATTTTACCTAATATTGCCTTCCATTCAGTAGTACTTGTTGGCTTCTCGGTTTAAATTAAAAAAGGAAAAACAACAACAAAAAAAACAGTATTTTCTTCCTCTGAAGGTGCTCACACACTAATCCTACGGCCACTTATAGTAGATTGGGAATGTCATATGTATGTCTCAGTAATAGAAAGTATTCACCAAAATGTTTACAGAATAAAACCCACTCTATCAGCACCTGGAGTACTGTTCCCTGTTCTGGGCCCCACAAGTACAAGATAGACATGGACATACTGAAAAGAGTCCAACATAGGGCTACAGAGATGATCAAGAGATTGGAACACCTTTCCTATGAGGAAAGGCTGAGAGAGCTTGGACTTTTTAACCTAGAAAAAAGGAGGCTCAGAGAGGATCTCATCAATATATATAAATATCTGAAGAGAGGATACAATGAGAGATATACAAAGAGCCAGGCTCTTTTCAGTGGTGCCCAGTGCTAGGACAAGAGGCAATGGACACAAACTGGAACACAAGAGATTCCATTTGAACATCAGGAAGCACTTTTGTGCTGTGCAGGTGATGGAGCACTGGCACAGGTTGCCCAGAGAGGCTGCGGAGTCTCCTCTTTGGAGATCTTCAAAAGCCACCTGGACGTGGTCCTTGGCTACCCTCTCTGGATGTCCCTGCTTAAGCAGGGCCTTTAGTTGAATCAGATGACCTGCAGAGGTTCCTTCCAGCCTCAATCATTCTGTGCTTCTATGAAATAGAGACTACAGGGATATAGGCAGATAAAGGAGTACCAGACACAGTACTGATCACCAGCGAGGGATTTTCTGAGGGTGTGAACAGCACTTCACCTTCCCACTGCAACTGCTGGACAGAATATCTGTTTCTGACTATGACGCTGGTGCAGCCCACTAGCACACAGAAGTCAGGTATTCTATGAAGTGCTAGAAAGGACTGAAGAAGGAAAAGTTTTGCTTTAGGATGTTTATAATTGTCATTTTCCAGACAAAGGAGAAAATACAGCGATTGATTAGACAATATTAGAAGTAGGCAATGAAATAACGAGGAAGTTTGCATTATATGTTGACCTTTGGAAAATCAATCGGAGATGAGGGAGAGACATAGGTCATGATAAACTTTAAGCAATGGAAAAAATAGTTTGCAGTGGTACATTACAAAAAAAAAAAAAAATCTTGAAGAAAGAAGAAACTTGTTGAAAGAGGAACCATGTCAAAAGGACACCTTAGGGTTATGATCTTTTCAGAAGCTTTCCAGGGGATACTAACTGAGCAAGACTGCATTGCATTCCTGTACTGAGATACAAAAGCCCAAACTTGAACTTTAGCTGCGTGCATACAGAAAGATAGTATACTGTGCTTTGTAGGTGTTTTTTTTTCCTGTTTAATCTTAATACAGTGAGTATAAATGTGTAAAGGGTGTAACAATGATTGCGATAGCTGCTGGCTGAAAGTCTGGCTGACAGCTTGGAAGGTCATTTCTTCAGAGGAATCATGAAAAGAGCCAGCAAACAAAGGCATGTGGAAGGGAAAGTAAGAACCGTCTTCTGGACTTGGTGAGTTCAAATGGGCAACAAGTGAGGCCAGTTTTTTTGTGGATCTCTGATCTATTGTGTTTTAAGCTCACACATAACACATCTGGTATAGAAATAATGCCTCCATTCCTGTTTTTTTTGTTTTGTTTTGTTTTTGTTTGTTTGTTTTTTAATATGGCACTGAAAAGAGAACAAATCACTGCACATATATATCCTTTCTAGCAGAAAGGACATGTGCAGTGTCACACCTTTTCCAATGGAAGTATGGCAGAAATTTCCTAGTGTGTCACATGCCCTGGAAAATAATTATGCATAATGAGAAACACATGGAGATAGTCCATTAAAGCCCCATTCTCAAGTAATGTAGAGCAGCTGTTTCAACATTTGGACTTCTGTCTCACAGTTTACCTTGCTCATTATAGCTTTTTGCTGTTCCCCCCACATACACCCAACTCCCTCCCTCCTTAATAATCTTTAAGCAGCAAAAGAAAAAGAAGGTGTTCTATTATTGGTGCCAGCCAAGGAGATGAGAGGAGGACCAGAAAAATGCTACCATCTTTCACCACTCACCAAGACACAGAATCATCAGAGTTACATAGAGCTTACCAGCATAACTAGTTGTGCCATCTCTCAATCTACAGGCAGTCACACATCTGCTGATGGACCTCAGTGGCACCTGGAACACAGCGGGCTGATGCTGGTCCTGAAAATAGCCCTCCACATCCAGCCCTCCTGAACTCACAGCTGCAGAGGTTCCATGATCGTCTCAAGGATCCCTTAACCTGCAATTGGCTAAGAGGAAGAAAACTCTGGCAAGCAGCACAACACATATATTTGCCCTGGTCTTCAAATTCTTCCTAAGCACCTGCTATTTGCCACAGACAGGGAGAGGACGCTAGATGTACCTGTAGGCCTGGTCTAATTTTGGTCATTCTTGTGTTAAGATAACACTTGTAAAATATGCACCGAGGAATCTTAAAGAGGAGAATATCAAAGAATTCATTTGTATTCCAGAAGCTAATAAACTTTTTTTGGTGAATGTAATCTGTTGAAAGAAACAACTAGGAAACAACAACCAAGTAAGGAGGTAAGATGAATCAGAGTGCATATAAAAGATATCAGAAGAGGAGCCAAGTACAATGACGTCTTTCTAGGTAGATACATTACAGTTAAAGATCAAGACCAAAGATCAACAACTCCCTCCAGGAAAGAATTTTAATAGTAGCTGTCTTATATAAGGTGTTTAAATTTCGTAATATTCAGAATCATCTCAGATTTCTTTAAACACTCAAGGTAGTTTTATGACTTGATAATATTTCCCTCCATTTACAAGACTACCGATTAATATTTCATTTGCCGTCCTTGGATTAATTGTTATGTACATTATTAAAGTTTGCATACATAAACATTTCCAGTGAAATGCCATGAAGATGATTAAGGGATTGACAAATGAGGAGAGGCTGAGAGAGATGGGACTGTTCAGCCTGCAGAAAAAAAATCTCAGGGGGATCATATGAATTTGTATAAATACCTGAAGGGAAGGTGTAAAGAAGATGGAGCCAGACTCTTTTCAGTGGTGTCTGGTGGCAGAACAAGAGGTAATGAGCACAAACTGAAATGAATGACAGTCTGTTTATACATAAGAAAAAGTTTATTTGTGATAAGGGTGGTCCAGAGATCCTTTCCCACTCAACCATTCTGTCATTTTTTGATTATCTGCCTGGAAATGTGGCTCCCCAGGGCAGCCAGGCAGGGCCTGGCACCAGGCCCCATCTCCATAGCAGCTGGGGGCACCAGTGCAGCTCCAGCCCTGGGCACTGGGCACCTCCATGGGGACAGGGACAGGCCGAGGCTGGGTCAGTCAAGACATGGGCCTACTCGTGGACCTGGCTTAGGAATTTTTAGATAAAATTTTGTTTCTATTGCAAAACATCTGTACCAAATTGACTTACCTTTACCTCCTGGGATATGGAATTATTAGAAAAGGCTTCTCAGGTCCAAGGAAGAGTTTCAGGCCACACTGAAGATATATTTCCATTGTTAATGAATTCCTGGGTTACGCTCTTTACTGTCTCCCCTTTCATGCTGGGAAAGCACAAGGCAGCAGATTAGCCCTGGATGTAGGGCCCCACCTGTACTGCCTAGCTGGAGGATGAGGTGAGAGGCCAGGCACGTACCAGCCATGTGGCTAGTTGTGAAGCTGCTCCCAACAGCCTTGTAGCTGTTACTGCTACTGGCTCACCAGGTCTGAGCTCAAGGTCGGAATGACGGAAAGGTATCTTCTGAGACAGCCTGCCCACTGAGCTGTGAGAGGAGAAATCCATGGCACTTGGCCACGAGTCTCAAGGCTTAGCACCCTGCCCTGCATCTGCCCCTCAGCCCCATGCTGTTTGGGAGCATCTCTGTCCCCTCCACTGCCACTCCTCCTCTTTGACATTAATTGCTGCATGGATTTAAAAAGAGACTAAATCTCCCCTCTCCAAATGGCTGGTTTTGACAACATGCCCAGCTTCTCTAAAATTTGAATATTCACACGGCAATCAAATAAGAGAGAGAATACAAAGATTAAGGCCAGGACTTGAGCCTCAGTATGGGCATTGGAAGGAATTCTATTTATCATGAGTATCAGTACGGTCTCAATTTGAATACTTCTTCTGAAACTCAGAAATTACCTGATGGTGAAAAAAAAATATTTTCTGTTTAGTCTAAGAATGGAATATATCTGCAGTACAAAGGCTGTCTCTCAAGTAAGATCTATTCCCTGAAAACATTATCATCATTCACCTCTGTCAGCCCTTCACGCCTTTTCTCGGGAGCTGAACTAGGACAATTGTTGGACAGTGTAATAGCTCTTACGGGACCATTCCAGCTGCTGTAACTCCAGCACTGTGTTTCAGATCATTTATTCTGAAAGTCATTTTTTCCAGGATCATTTATTTCAGAAACTTTTTTAGCCCTTACAGACTGAGAAACACAGAATATGAGAGAGAGAGAGAGAACTTCTCCACGCCAATGAGCATAGGATTTGCACAACTAAAGTTCTGGCCCAATCGCTACATGACTCCTGAGACAGTGTAAAATGAAACCAGACTATCAAAAGAGAGAAATGTAAGTATTCTGCAAAAAGGATGTCTGTTGTAGAAGGAGAAAAAAAAAAAAAAAAAGCTAAAAATAGGCTGAAAACTGATGGATAAATGGATATGGTGTCAATAAGAAAAAAGGATAGGTCATCTGTCAATCACTCTTTCACACACACACTCACATGTTTCTCCTTATAAACTCTCTTTTATAAGCAGTAAACTGAAGAGTTAGATTTTCAATGCACAGAAAGACTTCCAGACACTAAATCACTTGTCCTTTTTTTCCCCCCACTAAATTAGGAAAAAAATGCACAAAGGAGAAAGTGAAGAGAATAGTAAGATCATGGTTAAACAGTCAAAGTTAAAAAAAGGTTTCTTTCCCAACAATGCTCTTTTTATTTAAGTCAGACACTCATTTGTCTTCCAATATCTCTTCCTTGGGGATTTCATGCAGTGTGTTTAAATAACCCTGCTATACATTTTAATGAAAATAATCAAACCATCCTTTGCAAAATAACTTTTTGTGAAATCACCCGGTTAAACAAATTCAGGAATACTCAGTCTCCACCCCTTGTGATCCTCTCTGAATGTATAGAAAGCACAGAAACTCTATAGAAATTGCTTTCAGCAGGGTTTATTTTAAATTGAAAGACTGGGAGCCACAGACACTTACAGACACTCTCTTGAAAATAGCTAGTTCTGTAAAACACATTTGCCAGAGAAAACAACTTTATCCTTACCAGATAGTTTAGCTATTTCCTTCTTTCTTTTCCTTTTTATTTTTTCTTTTTTTAAAAAGCAAATTTTTAGACAGCTAGGGCCATATGTTCTGTCTAGCTATCCATCTTACTCCCTCGGGTTACACTGAACTAAAGTGCAATAGAAACCCAAATTTGGCCATCTGAACTCACTTGACAGATGTACTAGAAAAAAAGTCATTTGTAAAAGTAACTTTGGAATAGTCCTAAAACCTTTTCCATTTCTCAAGCCACTTTATTTTCTTTTCCTAATATACCTGTACAATTAACGTGTCAGAACAGTGCCTATCTGAACATGGTTACTCTCTTAACAATCAGGCATATAAGCAGTTCTCTCAAGATAAAATACAGGTTTAAAATGTTTGGCTCCAACAAACCTTTTAATAGTGCTGGAATGCTTCCTATTTTCAAGGTTACCTAATAAGCCTCTTAATGTATGGATTACTTTATGGAGTAATACTGACATCCTGGAATCAGTTACCAAGGACTGTGGAGTACTCAGTGAAATATTGCAGCCATTCCTTTAAAATAACCCAAGAAATGCAGGAGTACAGAATGAATGGACATTTTTGTTTGTTTCAGTTTGGCTGTTTTTTGTTGTTATTTTTGTTTGTTTTTGTAGGATTGAGATAAGCTTCCACTGTCATGAAAATGCTTTGGCACAGAATGCAAAATAGCCTTGTCTATGTAAAGAGAGGCAGAAACCAAATGACAAAACATCAGCAGGAGATGAATGAACAGAGTGATTTTGCTTGCGATTATTAAGCTCCGTAGGGATCTTCATATCAGCTCCTTTTAATGTTTTCTGTTTCCCAAAGCAACACAAATAAAGTCGGTTTTGGTGCTGCTCAATGCAAGCTGATGCCCACTAGATGGAGCCCTAAGGCAAGAAGAACTGAGCTCACACCGCCGGGTGCACACCGAGCAGCTGCACTTCCAAAGAAATAAGGCAAAAAGCGGTTTGAAATAGCAGAACTGCAAACTGAGCTCAAGCTGAGTTCAGAACTCGATTCATAAGGGGACTAGCATCTACAAAAAACAATGTCCTTAAATACAAAGTCCCTGTATTTTACCAACAAAATACAGAAAATTTATATATCTGTTTCTGACCACATAGGACTAAGGTTTTACACACCCACATGGGGGACATCAACAAAATTATGTGATACAAAGAGCATCATGTAATACCTCCCTGGTAGTCCAGACAACAGCAACGCCAGCATTCCTTAGGAAAATATGTTCCCCACAAGCAATAGTCCTTGGAGGCCTTTCAGTTACAGGCACCCAGCCTCTTGCAGAAATGCATCAGCTTCCCTGCCTGGCCTTTGCTTCATAGATAAATCCCTGCAGAAAATATTGGTCTCAACATTATAAAACAAGAGAAGGGGACAAGAATCAAAAATCCGTGCTTCACAGCCAGCGCCATTACCACTGATCCAGGACATTACCGGGATTCATATTCACTTTGGCCCACGAGTGTTGTTCATTTAGTCCATTCACAGGTGATCCCCAGCTGATGATTTGCCACCTTGCTAGGTCATTTTCCTACAATGTGAATATAGCCTACTACTACTATAAAGGTTATCCCTACGGTTATACCTGAACTCAATACCATGGGCTACCTTTACTGCCAGTGCAGAAAGGCACTTCACAAATGCAGTTCATCCCCTTCTGACATAAATGTCTAAAATTGGTTGATCTAAGGCAAGTAGTTCAGACCCAGATGTCAAAATTGCAGAGGTCTTAGAGGTGGGCAAAAGGGCCCTTGTACCTATTTCTCAGCGGAGACATATTTTCTTAACTTTTTATTTAACAGCACACGCAGTAGCCTTTTTTCTAATTAAAATCACAAGGTTTTCTCTCCTCAGGTTCATCAGATTTGTAAGCCAACTTTACAACAGTCTACCTGAAAACATCTGATTCTTTTCTGGGAGCCTCCCACTGAAGTGACAGAATTTCTGCTTTTAACTTAAATTTTTAAGCCTAGGGTTACAAAGTCAGAAAGTGTTAACTGCAAAAGCTTCAAAGGTTTTTTTGGAAATTAGGAAAATGTGGGGTGGAAGATTATTAACACAGTAAACCTCATGCAGGAGAGAACATAAACCTTGAGCCTTAAGCTAATTTTTCCAGTAAAAGGTTGTCACATGATGATTTGACAATACCATAAACTGCCGCACACAAAATTCTGTATGCTCTATGGTCTGCTTCTGTTCTGATGAAAAATCAAGCTTCTGACATTAATCAGCTTGCGAGAAAATGATTTTTTCATATCAGATCTGCACAGCAACATGTGTGGTAGGGGCCACCAGCCATTTAGGTGAAGACAACCTGGGCAGGCCAGACATCTTCTACTTGCTCATGCCAAAATGGACAGCAGCCAGACCAGGGCTGGCTGAGTTGCTATCCTGTTTATGTCTGTCTGGTTCAGACCCTGGAGAGCCAGCCTTCACCAAGAGCAACTTCTGAAGGAAGAACTCAGTGGCTACTCATGAAGCAAACAGGAGATTCCCAGGCATGGTAATTCAGTCATCAGTACCCTTACAGTGTTAAAGTGCTCCTTGGCACCCTTTTGGACTAGGACACATTACTTTCCCAAACAATTCCTGAGTACAAGTGGGTTTCAGCATGAGCAAGGGAGCATTGCCCGTGCAGGTTTGGATGTGGTCCTCATTTTCTACTAGCATAGAGAGCTTTATAGTGCAGACATGGCCATGCTAACTGTTTTAGGGAACAGCCACGACAGACATAACCCTATTTATTTTATTTGTGTGTGCGTGTATACAGCTAGTGAGTATGTGTATATATATATATATATATATATGGTTAGTCCAGACACTGGTGGATTTAAAAAATGGAGCACTTGCTGAGAATGAAAAACTTTTAAGCAACATTGGCATTTCAAGTGAGTCTAGGATAAGAGATATGCACCTCAGAAGGAGTACAATGGTCAAGCAGCTTGTGCACATTTAGGCAAGGTCACCAACAAACTTGGAAACCTGTAAGCAAGGGAGAAACATATTCAGTAACAGAATTGACAAAATTAAAATGAAGGAAGTGCAAATTCAGGATGCAACAGGAACAAAGAAACCAAAAAAGACCAGACTTTTCTCTTTTCTGTGTCCACGTAGGTTGGTACAGGAGAAGGAACATGAGCTCCAGATATCCTTGAGTATTTGTGGTGTCAAAAATAGGAAAGTGCGCCTGAATAGGCATGCATGGAAAGAGGCAGTGGTTTCTGATGACACTAAGTCTTCCTCAGGAGCTGTGTAGGGCGCCTCCAGGCTGAAGAATGTTTTCTGTTTTCTTTACAGTTCTTTCAGACCAGACCCCACCTCCTATCCAGTAATTTAAAGAAGTGGGAAGGAAAACTATTACTTCATCCCCATGTATTTTGCAGCTTTTCTTTGCTGCCTCCTACACTTCATCTGCCACTACTTTGATCTGCCCACTCTCCCATTTTCATCCATCTCTTTTAGAGATCTCTGTCAGGAAGATTTTCCTTCATCACCTGCTTGCCTAGCTTTGCTGAGGTCACTTTGCCACATGCCTGCGACTGTTTCTTCTCCCCACAGCATCTTCAGACATTATTTTCACTAACCATTTAATTAATTAATTATTTCCCATGTTTGCATTATTAACTTCCTTAGGAGTTTTTGGTTTTCCAAGTTACTTTTCCTTTGTCCTTGATTAGATTATAGCATGCCTAGCTCTCTCCAAATTTCAGCAGCAGAATTAACTGTGAAAGCGTGAGCCACTCAGACAATGCTCTCCAGATAGTTAGAAGCACATATCATTTGGAGTATGGCTTCTTTGTTCAAGTTATCCAGGAACTACTCAGCAGACCTGCCTGGCCTGAAGATACTTCAAAAACTTACAACATGCAGAGTTAGTGTATCCGAAACACCTTTTACCACTGAGATTTATAGTAACAAAGTAATAAAGAAATGAGGATGTTATGCATCCTTAGGTAGCCTGATAGGAATATTACTAGTTCAACATACTTTCCATGGTATCCAGCCCGAGTCTTTTTAGCTGCAGAGTAAGCAGAAATAAATCTGATTTCTTTTTGCACCTCCAAAAGAAACAATGAGAAAACTGATCTTTATCTTCTTCAATAGCAACCTTGTACATAATGGAAAACTTTTCGTCTTCCTGACTAAATGTTTCATTTTCTAGACTAAACATACACTTTGCTCTGAAACTTCCCTTATTTCCTAATCCTCTTATTCATTTTGCTGCCCTCTAAATTCTCTCTGGTGGGTCCACATTTCCAGCTAACGACAATGCCTGAAAGTAGGTGCAGTATTTCAGCAGGTCTCGCCCCTGCCAAGCAGAGAAGTTAAATTAACCTCCATTTTACAAATAATGCTGCTGTTCAGATTTTTCTTAAGGCAATTGTTGTTGTTTTTTGTTGTTGTTGTTGTTGTTGTTTTCCTTTCTTATACTGTGTATGACACACTGTTTGTAATCCAATTTCTTTTGCATTCCAACAACACCCTGAAGGATGTGGTGGGATTCTGACACCTGGCCGGCTGTTCCCCACCTCCATTTCACGTTCAATTTCTCATCTGCAAGAGCAGCGTTTTGTGCCATTCATTACTTTTGCTTAAGCTTTGAGGGAAATACCTCACTTTGTCTCCACTTAGGGACAGTCCGCAGGTTTTCAGATCTGATTTCAGACCTCTTGCTTTTTACAATATCTTTTCGCTGCATGATTCCATCTCCAGAAAAGAAGATCAGAAAGAAAATGCATTCTGTTACATTCTCTGTGATAAAACAGCTGTGAAGAGCAGACTCCTCCTTGCTGTCATGAAGCTCATTTTTATTGCCAGCAACGACATATGGAAAAAAGCCACAGACACCCTCTGTGGATGATGCAGAAGGTAAAATCTGAAAAGGAAACAGGAGGAAACTGGTGTGCTTGTTACTACAAGACAGGGACAAATATGAGACAGACCAAATGGTTAAAGCAGGCAGACATAAGGTGTCCAGGACCTTGTCCAGGAAGTTTACGTGAAACATTATATTACATCAACAACTTAAAAAATATAAACCCTACATTGCCTAAACAGTCTGGGAATGGGATGCAAGAAAAATGTCCCTTTATTATGTCCAGGAGATGGACATTGTTCTGGTGAACTCCAGGAAGAAAACTCAAAGTCTGAAGATCTTCAGGGGAATAGTATAATCAGATCAGCAGCGTGAGCTCATGCTGGGCACTTACAAAAACAAATATACCACAGAGAATATGAGTTATTTGCTGCTCACCTGGAACTTTGTGTACAAGGCAAGGCAGTCTCAGATGTGTTTCCCTGAAAACTGCATGACTTCAGTCATAACCTGGGACAGCAAAAGCAATATCTGCATGTACAACATATTCACATCATTTTTCTTAATATTCTAGACTCTATACTGCTCACTGGTTAAGAAACTTTATGTGCTCTGTTGGTATACCTTGAAGGTCTTCTTACATTTACTTTGTTTATGTTCTTTGTGCTCCCTCCTCTTGACAGAATTGCAGTCAGCTTGACCAAATCTATCCTGCAATTTCCTACATTTTCAAAGCCATTCTGGAAGAGAAGAAAGGTAAAGCCAAGGCATTTTATTTAGCCCTAAAATGTTAAAGCGAAGTCCTCCAGAAAAGTTGAAATTCAAGTATATTTACTGATCATGAAATGAGATTTTATCCCTGGGGTATTTCTCTCAGTGCTTCTTTGCAAACATGACACCAGGGTGTCCCTGGCAGAACCACAGAATGGTTAAAGGACACAGGGAAACTCTGGAGGTCACCTGGTCCAACCCCCCTGGCTCAGGCAGGGACACCTAGAGCATATGCTTATTTTTCAAAAAAAATAACCCCACTGAACCCCTGGGTGAAATCTGATCCCCTGACTTTAAGAAATATATATAAATAAATAAATATTTGCACTTTCCATTGACTCAGCTGGGTACAGCATTTCACCAATATGACTATTTTAGTACTCCTAAGCATAAGCACAATAGCTTGCAGATACAAAGGTTATTCTAGTCAAGGTTTAATAATATTTTATACCTATTAAGGAAGAAAAATCATTCATGTATATGTTACTTTTCAGTACTCTTTAAGGTTATTAAAGCTATTCAAATACATGAAAAAAAAAAGATGATGTGACAGAGCAATAACCCTTCTGAGGAATTGGATATGGATTTAAGAAGTCCGTGTATTTTATGTAAGTTGCAACGACCCCTTTGAACAGCAGAGGACTTTTGGTTACCCCAATTTGTCCCTTGAATGGCATCCAGCGAGAAGAACAGTGGGAACAGTGAGGAAACTCAGCTTCAAGGGCGAGCAAAGAGAAAGGCCCTTTTGTGCGACTGCCCAGGCAGAACTCCACACACTCACTTTCACACACAGACAAAAGGGGGACGTGAACACTTATCTCTTCTGTTTTTTCTATATTTTTTTTTCCAAGGCCTGCAGCACAAAATCCCTCGCAGGCAAGTTGTCAGCAAAGAGGAAGCATTTTGTATACGGAGGCCCAGCCTGAAAGATTACCAATATCATTTACCACAAAACTGACACAGCAAGAGAAAGTGCTGTGAAAGGACTCAGCAGAGGAGAGGGCTGAGATCTGTGTGAGCAAATAATAAGTGCAGCTGCTGCTTTAATGATTGTGCTGAGCTTCCAATGATGTGCTCGATTCTCCACACTGCTGAGCCAATATGAAACGTCAGAGGAACTCCACGGTAGTCAGTGGAGAAGCTGGGGTGAATTAAAACTGAAGTAAAACTAGCATGGCAAAGTTAAATATAAGTCTAATCCTGCTCTCCTGCATGCACATCACGCTGCGTTGGTTCCTTTTGACTTCACTTGTTAAGCAAGACAGATGCACAGCAGCAACCGGGCTCTTTTGCTGGGAGGAATGCAAGTGCCAGGAGATCAGAGACAGCAAGAGACATCCCTGCCCGCAGCGCTGGTGGCCCACAGCCAAGCAAGGGAAGATGGTTTTCATCCCTGACCCCAGGGCGCTCGTGCCTTTTGCATTAAAACTGTGCTGCATAAACAGCTGAACAACACTGAGAGCAGGGACCAGAAGTCTGGACCTGTCTGCAGCTGGGTGCAATGTCAGGCAGCTTCTTGTGTCGCCTCTCTCTCGTCCTGTGTCTCTCAGCATCATGGTGCTGTCCTGAAGAGGGGTGCAACTGTCTTCAGCCTGCAGGGTCTAGGTGAATACAAAAGGTGCTAGGATTGGTCTCAGTGACGAAACTGCTAAAGAAGGGTATGGCAGCACAACTGCCACAGATTTTTAAAGGAATAGAGCCAGTCTCGCACTTGCAAATAGTGATTTTAGGCAGCTATCACAAGGGGTGAAACTGCACTGTGAATCCCAGTGAGCTGGAACACTTCCAGAGAGAGAAAAGATTTCAGACAAAACCACATTTCCTCTTCATTGGAAGATACTGCCTCCTCTGTAGCACACCTGTCATTGTGAATCTAATTCGTCAGTGCCCTGAGAACCTAAGTGCCTCCCTTGAGCACCATCAAAAAATTAACAACGCTACTGCACAGATCCGAATGTACGTGATCTCTCTGTGCCATCCAAGTCCACCAAATACTCCCATCACACTTGTAAGGTCTCATTTACCCAGACCTCCCAGAACCTACATTTTGGATCATGTTTTGCACAAAATGCAGGGAGGGAGGTTAGCCTTGTTGGTCAGAGGCAAGTTGTCAGAGCTAATATGAGTGAGGGAATAAGAGTTTTATCCCTTTTTCTCTACCTGGGGAAATGAGAACTCTTATCATCACAAGACCTTTGTACAGACAGCAGTCATAAAGGTTTTCTAGATTTTCTCACTCTTTTCTCTGCAAACTGCAGCACATGGCTTTGGATAATGAAATACCCGATAGGCCGTAACAGGGAAATAACCATATGTATAGACTAGTTTGGAGAGTAGTCACTGGGAGAAAAGGGACATGCATTCCTGTCAAATGCCCAGCGACTCCTTCAGGATCTTTTAAAAATAATCCAGAGTATTGACATTTCCAAGCTTTTTGATGACTTAAGCTGTAATGTTTTGCCCATACCTGCTTTACCAGTTAGCTCTACCATGAAGCTTCCCTGAGTGAAATGCAGCTTTTCCTGGCAGAAAACCTTCTCTTCTTAATTATAGCACTGAACTTTTCCCCGGACTGGAATCGATAACACAAGCAGAACAACCTTCTGCCAGTTTAATTTACTCCATCCACGGCAGGCCATTCCTGCAATCGGCTGTCTCCAGTTTGAAGACCACACAGCTCCTGAGATCTATCGCAGCACATCCACCATCCATCTATGTGAAGCACGAGCCCACCCAAGGTAATACCCAACCTGCATACCCCTCAGCAACACGTATAGGTAGCATCAGAGTTCTTCTAGGAAGGACACCACCATCTAGTGTGTGCGTAATAAGGGTCACTGACTTCGTTGTGAGGACAGGTGGGAATGATGGAGGTGGCTGGGAGGGACTGAGGGTATCAGGGTCTGCCCACACAGCAGGGAACCACAGCCTTCATGAGGCTCTGCAGAACTGGGCGTTCTTGGCATTTTAGCATGAGTTTACACTGATCTGGGTGTTAATTTGCTTTGGATACAGCCCAGAGAGTGGAAACTGTGTGGAGAGCCAGTGGGCTTGGCTTCAGAGGTTTCCTCTGTCCTGCAAATAGGATGTTGACATTACCAGAACCATAACAAGGGCCATAAGTCCCGTTTTATCAGCCACCCCAGCAAGCTCCCACAGCCAACATCTCCACCACCACAACCTATCCCCTCTCCCCTCAGTGCTCCCTGCCCTCCGCTGCTGCCACAGGAGCTGACGGGAGCAGCACCCCCATGCACTCAGAAGAAGCCATAAGGAGCAAGAGGGACACAAGAGCAGGCTGCAGCTCCTGCCCTGGCTCATCGCAGGCTGCTGGAGAGATTGCCCTGGTGGCAGCAGAGCCTGTGGCCGCAGAGGGATGTCTGGTAATTCACTTCAGCTCTGGATTTAAGCACTTTGGATAGACTTGAGGCATACACAGTACAGGTTTGACACCCTCCTCCCACACAAATTCCACCTTCCTGTATTTTATGCCACCAGTGCTTCTGAATTTAGAATAAGCTTGCAACAGATAACACAACTCTGTTTTGTCAGGGCACCCAAATATATATATATATATATATATATATATATATATATTCAAATCTTTGAAATGGTTAAAACTAAACCACTAGTGAAACCGTCCATAAAACTGCCACACGTTCGGTTTCCAGGTTGAATATTGTGTCAGCAGGTCCCTACCACACTATTTTTTTTCTTCTCAAAACTGTTCATCACATTCCTTTGAAGTTCATTTCTTAGCCATTTTGTGCACATCACCCCACTTTTTGCAGCCCACCACCTTGCCTTTTCTTTCTCAGTTCCTTCAAAATCCCCACTTCCAAAATCCTTCATATCCCATCACAAGACATTTTTGCAAGCATTCCAGTCATTTCTCCTTATCCTGATCTGAAGGCAAAAAATACAAATGGTGCATCTTCTTCTGATGCAACAAATGATTTTAGGGAAGTGCAATAAGCAACGGCAAATATGTGACCCAGGCGAGGCGTCTGAGCAGGAGCTGCGCACCGCTCCCAGGCGCTCTGCAAACCTTTCATCTGTCACTCTCAAGGCTCTACTTTGTTTGCGCTAGGAGTTAGGTAGCAGAGTAGCAGTTAGCAGTGCTGGTAAAGGAAACTGAAGGCTGGGTGTAGGAACAGGCCTTCTGTCTGAACACATTTCTTCTTATCTTCCCTCGATGCTTATGCTGCAGTCATGTCTCATCTACTGTGACAGATCATTATCCCTCCTGCGTGTGCAGCACTCCTGCACTGACGGTGTCACTTCACTATTTGTCATCAAACCCACGGGTTCACATGTTTATGCACGTCTCAGCTGTCTTTTGCTTTACTAGTGCTCACTTCATTTAGATTTATATGCCAACTACTAGTAGTAAGGCAATAGTTTTGTTCTTTCCATAATAAGCAATTTACTTCTGGAAGAACTTGATTTTTTAACAGTCATAGGAATATTCATCAAAAGACTCAAAATAGTGTTTCTTTGTCCCGGGATATTTCTGAATAATTTTTCCCCTCTTTTTTTTTTTTTTTTTTCTCGTCTCCAAACCAGTACCATTGATATTTGCACTGATCAGACACACAAGCTAAATTAAACTGTTGCAACCAGCACTTTAAATTCTGTCTCCCATGTGTCTTCTTGGGCTGGGTTAGGAAGCACGGTATTCACAGTCCCAGCAGTCTCTTGGAGTTCTTTGTGCTAGATATCAAACCACACTATCATCCTCATAATTCAACCAGTAATTGTAACCATGGGATATTTTATTTTAAAATATGTTGGAGCATGTGTAGTCACAGTCACCTAGGAGATGCTGAGCGAGTAGGAGTTTAGCCACAGAGAGTTTTGACAAGTTGTGTTTTGCAGGGCGAATCAAATAATCCTGTCTTTAGCTGGGAAGTTGTCCGTGTGACTATGGTAAAATAAAACATTACAAATTATTTCTTCTGAAAATGTGGTTGCTTACAACTGTGCTAACATCTGGCACTTCATAAATAGTAGCAAAAGGAGTTGGGTAGAAGCAGAAAAAGGAAGAACTGTGTAAAGTGAGAAGCAACACACAGTCTGAGGAAATTGTTGAGATCCCAGTTACCTAACAACAGACACAGAAGTGAAATCTATGGCTCTTGTGTATAACAGTGTGAGCTATTGCCATCGGTGCTGTGCCCATAAAAACACGAGTGAATACAAGAGAAAAAAACTGTCTTTTGTATATAGTGTACGCAGATGAGAGAGAGAGAAACAAGCAAACAAGCAGGCATCCTTTAAAGAAAATTATAAACTTAAAAAGGTCATGTGAAAAGTGTCCTGCTTTTCCAAACAGAATAAAAATGTGGTGAAAACCAGAACCTTTAGGCTTAGCTCTGTTTGTCAACACAAACACTGCCCTGCAGACAAATCTCTGCCTACTGCCCCCTAATTAAAAGAGCTGTCCTGTAGTTTTCTGAGATGAAAGAGAGAAACAAAGGGAAAGAAAACTACATGGGGACAGAGGAAACAATAGCGTCTCTGTTTCCTTTATGAAATTTACTGGGAGAACCACAGTTTTACTGCAGAACCACAGGCCTTTTCTATTTACAAAGTCAAAGCCCAGTGAAAAACTTTGGAAGATCCTTGTGCCAGATGCTGTTTCCAATTACCTGCGCTCTGTGTTTTCATAAGTGGAGTTTCTACTGAAACCATAATCAGCCTGAAGTATGTGATGTCCACAATTGCACGCTTGGATCAGCAGGCTCTTTTCCATGTCTCTGGTAGCCCCATCCTGCAGGAAAATACCTTTTTTCCAGTCAAAAGAACATAGCTAAGCTTAAATACTTGGCTTTAATTTTTATGTTGGCCAGCAGCCCATGAGAACACTGGAAAGTGGACATAAGGGGAAAATGATAATAAGGATTCTTTCTATAACACCTTTTCATGGGTTTTCCCCTCCTCCCAAACAGCTTGCAATAGTGAACATCACAGGCTACTTCTGGGTGCTAAAGTGCCCTGTGTAACAATTACTTGCTGTTTGATAAATTCAGCATCTGCAGAGGATTCCCAGCTTAAAAGACCTCAAAGTTTCCAATTTGGGAAGGAAGGGGAAGCTACATATAGCAGAACTGCAGGAAGCAGCACTGTAGGTTACCAGGCTGTGCCCTTGAAACGGAGCAAAGCGCCCTGCTAACCAGCTTGGATGAGGACAGACTTGCCCATGTTGCTGAGGGGAACTGGCCAGGGTTGCCCCATATTTTGTTTTGAAATTTTAAGCCAGAAGTGCTGTGGCAATTAGCATCTGGCTAGCAGAGCCAGGAACTGAACCAGTGAACTACCCCAACAAAAGTTTTTAAAATCCAGGCATACGGATAGCTAGTGCATTTTAGATATCCTTACACCATCAGATCCTTGCATCTGCACCTGGAAAGACGCTGGCAAAAGTCACCCAGCAAGCAGATTCTTGGGAAGCACAAATCAGCACAGTCCTGCTGACTTTCTGTATTCAGATTTGGAGCCCTTGACAAGACTTATGGAATCTAATAAAAATGCAGACCTTTCCAGGAAACGCGTTTGGCTGTTTCTTTAACCCAAATATTAGGGTGTTTATTTATTTATTTTTTTATTATTTATTTTGACTGACAGAATTCTAAATTCTCTACAGTCCCTAAAAGGAAGCATTTCAAAGCTCTAACAATATTTTATCGTAATAGGACTTCATCTGGAAAAGAATAAAAATGGATGTCCCACCTGTCTGTATTCACACGATGGATTCTGATGAACTGCTCAGTGGTTTTGGCTGTTACAAGTAAGACAAAGACATAATTAGCCCCAAAATCTCAAAAATATAAAGGTTTTTTTTTTTAAAAAAAAGTTCAAATTAGAACATTTGTAACTTTAGTTATATGTAAACTGTGAAATATTGAACTTCTGAATACTGAATACTGAAATATTGAAAGGGGAAGACTGAGAGAAAGAACCCCACTTTCTTTCCACTTCTCTCCAGACTACGTATCCTCCTACAAATATACAAGAGGCGAAGGTAGAGGGATAGGAGCAGTATTACCATTCCCAAACCACCTATTCCCATGTATTAACTCACCTGCTTCCTCCACCACAGACATCTGAACGTGAACAGAAAGACAGGCATCCCACTGCCTTTTCTGAGCTCAGCGGGGTCCTGGTTTCAGAGACAAAGGATGCTGCAAAAGGCCACAGATAGGGACCAAAGTAGGAACAGTTTCATTCTACTATTTTTATTTTGTTCAGCTCCACAGGAAGAAAATATTCTGTTCATATGGAGCAAACATAGTAAAAAAAAAAAAAAAAAAAAAAGGAACATAAAAAAAAAAAGGAACAATGAAGTAATGTGCTGTGCAGTGTCACCCAATATTCCCATAGTACTTTACTTAAGCAAAAAAAAATGAATTTATTTCCAACACCTGATGGGATGAATCACCTTCTTCCTCCCCCACACACTTTTCAAAGAAAACTGAAGCTTAAACAGTTTGTACCCAGTAATAAATGAAAGTTTATGGCAGAACAAGAAATAAAACCCATTGCCATATTTCCTATTGTAAGAGCTCTAGGAAAAAAAAAAAAGAAAAGAAAAAAAAACCACCACATAACTCAGTTGCTCAGTCTTTGCTCATACAGATTTCTGCCTTTTTCTTTTTCAGACTGAAGATGTAGGAGTAAAAAAAAAAAAAAAAACTTTAATTGGGAACTGTTTCCCAGGTAATCTGCACCTACGATTTCTTCCTGCTGAAAGTGCTTTTCTTAAGCCTCTTTTCAGTCCTCGCACTCCCTTTCTCCTCCACTGCCATCAGTGTTGGCACAGCCATGCAGGTAGTCCCTGTCCCAACTGGCTGAGCTTATTTGCCTCTTTAGTGGCTTCGGAGAGCTGATCAACTTCAAGAAAAAATAAAAATAATAATAATAATTGCACATTGCCTCAACCTCTTTGCATTTAAACTGTGCAGGAGAAGGCCTGAGACTGATGAGGAAACCTACAGGATATTCCAGCTGGTTCACATACAGTAGCAACATCAAAAGCAGCCAGTGAAAATACAGATTTTTCATTGCCCCTTCAAAAATAACTTCCTTTAGAAGTTCTCTTTTACCACATGTAATCTGAGCTATTCTTTTGGCTCTCAGGAATCAGAGGCTACCTTGTAATTTGAGTTAGAGGAAGCCTGGAACTCTGCTCTCCCTGGAGATCTGCAAACGAGGAACAACTGAGCTGCTGTTCCTCTCTTGTTCTTGGGAGAGGGAATACACAGCTTCACTCCTTTTGGCTGGCATCAAGCCAGGCAGTCTGGTCAGGAAAGCAGAGGGAGCCAGAAGGGCTTCTGTTCCCTGTGTCCTTCCAGTTGTGGCTTACAACAGGGAGTATCAGGTGAGCAGCCTCTGTTCCTTCCTGTCCGCGATGCCTCTTTCTAGACTGGGATAAAAGCAAGTTCTAGGCATATATACTGATAACTACACCGATATATGCCTACACGCTGACAGCCTGCTTGAAAAGCAGAACCCAGCAGTGCCAGCACGTAGGTTGACCTGAATGTCAGGTTGTGCTCCCTGGCTTCAGTACATCAACACCAGCTGAATGAGAGACAGAGTAATTTGTCTGACTTTTCAACCAGACATTACGTATGATAATTAACACGCTTTAACCATCACACTTGCAAACCAGAGTTGGACACAGCCAAAATCTGCATTAAAATAACACTTAGTTAATTGAGGTAGTGCTTAACAAAGAGATATGAATGAATTCAGGTGCTCCTCTCATTTTTCTCCATTAGTATTTTGACACTTCATTTTTATTTTAGTAGAGAGTGGTAGAGTACAGTGCCTCTGAGGTATGCTATCAAATCACAAAGCATATTTAAGTTGACTGTGAAGTTGGAGTCGGTGTTTGTTTCCGAAAGATATACAGGAGCACAGAACTAGGAAAGGAAAAAATGTTAAAAGAAAGAAGTGAAACCTTTCTCATTAGTCTGTGGAAGTTCCTGCACAGCACTGCTCCCGTCCAGGGCATCTCCCATGGACATGCATAATTCTGAGAGATTTTCCTAATGGTTTTAATCATATTTTTAAGAAGACTCTCTGCCTGCCTACAATTTCATTGTGATCTAAGAAGAGACAGGCAGTGCTGGCAAAAACTGATTGTCTTATTTCATTTCCTTAAAGTTAATAAACTCTCAATCTCAGCTTTTATTTCTGATTCTAATCAAGATCCAGCATCTTACTTAATTAGAAAAATATGGGAGAGAAGTATAATCCATCACTGCAGATGAGATTAATTTACCCAGGCAAAATGGGTAGAAATCACTACATATTTTCTACCTGCAAACTCTGCAATGATTTTTCACGTGTACAAAGAACTGCAAAGGGAAAAAAAATGTGGGGAGAGAGGGGGTAACCTTATTCTGTAATGCACTAACAAGTCGGTAAATTAAGCCCTGACCACTGAGACAATGGTTTCTAGAAGGTGCGGGAACTAACTTAATCCTGCACCAGTTTGTGCTCCTCAGAGACCTCCCACTCGCTCAGTACTTTAATCCTGCAGTTACTTTTTCTCTGCTAAACCAACACTAACTGCAGTCTGCAGTGAATAACGAACAGGCGAGCTTAACAAAAGGAGTCAAACTCCTGCCTTAAGTCTGCACTGTGACTAATTTAATTGCTTACAGCTTGCTTTCCTTCAGAAGCAAGCAGCTTGGCTTTATTGTACCGTTCTGCCCAGGAGCAGGTGGATTAAGCCTTCCCCACCTGAACTGGAAATGTAGGGCTTTATTAAGGGGAAAAATAGCAAGCTAAGGAAGGCAAGTTCTTCCTGAGAAAAAGAAAAGGAGTTTCATTGGCTTTCAATAGGTAATTTTTCCACAGTCACAGACCCCCACATGGCCTATTGGAATATGCAAGCAGCGACAGAAATCCAAGCAACCTACAAAAAGAAGGGAGAAAAAGAAGAGAGGGGAAAAAGAGAGAAAAAAAGTGGTGGAAGAAAGGAACATGAAACAGAAAGAAAAGAGAAAGAAAAAGCAGAGGAGGGAGGAAGACATCACCTTCAAAGCTCCCCATGTGTGAGCTGCTCCCTTGCTCACGGAGAACTAGCGCCATCAGAGAGCACAGCGATGGAGGGACCAGCAGTAAGGCTGCCAGGCATATATCGCTTCCTTCCTCCTTTGCAAGGGCTTCTTGTCAGCTCAGCTTTCATCCAGAGGATACTCCTCGCTCTCGATCAGCTCCTTTCTTTTCTTCTTTGCTGCCTGAGTAAGCTGTCAAGCAGGTGTCACTGTTGTGTCATGCCTCGCTCCCTTCCCTCGGCAGCGGAGCTCACTCACCGAGTTGCTCCCGGTGATATTTATGAGGTGCAGATGCTCTTCATGCTCATTTCAGAAACAAACCTGCAGGTACTGCCGTATCTGAGTAATAAATGCTGCCTGACCTACTTTTAGCCACTTAGTTATGTTCAGGCTGTGGCTTCTTTCTCTTCTCTTTACAGGTGCCTGGACAACACAACCCCGAACCAGGACCCTGGGTTATTTCTAGGCATGTTCCCAGCAGGAACGAGCACTAATTTGAGTCGTCTTTATCCCCACCCACAGTGTCCATAGGTTGTAAACTCATGTTTGATGATGTTGTTTTGTATGTTTTGATAATTACTTGGTATGTCACGGGAGTTCCCAGGTATACATGTCTCTACCGCTTGCGTAGCCTAGGACCAGAAGCAATTTGTCTTTCCAGCAAGACCTCTCTGCCTTCAGGTGAATACAAGACAACACTGCACGTCTCTGGATGTTTTCATACCAATGCCTTTGTGATTTTTGAAATCCAAAAATGGACACCAGTCATGCTAAAAGCATGCATCATACCTGGACACTGACGGTAACAGGGGACGCTCTGCATCCAAATCAGGATGGCTTTCAAACCCAAATTCTTTGTGCCATGACCGGTAGTTTCAGTGATTCAGAACTGGAAAATTAATCCTGTGACATGACACAAGTTGTTGCATCCCACCACATCATTTACCAGTCTGTGGATAGAACCAAAGCTAGAGCCTATGGGCTAACCAACCTGAGGAATGCAGGTGCCAAATGTTTAATGAACTGAAGAGTAGCACTTAAGATATAATTTCATTGGCACCACGCTTCCTAATGTCTAGTTCACAGCACAGAGAAAAATGAAAAATGAAATGGTATGGAATTCACGTTGGAATTAAAGGAATTAAAGTTTTTAAAACAAACAAGCAAACGAAGACATTTTCAAATTAGTGATTGCCTGAGTCGTAATCTACCAGCAGCTTCTCCTTTACAATACAGGTCCCTAGTAAATTACATCAGACTAAACTCTGGGGCTGAATGAAACAAGTCTTCTGGCAACCAAAAAAAAATAAAAATAGAAAAAAAATTGGTTGAGTTATTCCTGGTTTAACCACAGCAAAATTTGGCTGTTATGAAGAAAATGAAAGAAAGCTGCAATAGGTGGAGCTTGCTTGTTGGGGTGGCTAAGGGGGATGGGACGATGGGAATGACACCAGGTCAAACTCCACCTAGACTCTCTATGAATCTTGGAGTTTTCAAACAGGTTGTATGACTTCATTTCAGCAAGCTATTTGATGAGAAAATATGTAGGAGGCAACATACTGAATCCGAGTTGTGTTTGTTTCTGCTTTTACTTACACTGCTGTAAATCTGCTCTAGTAAAAAACCTGATGTGTGACACAACAGAGGAGAGCATGCTGTGAAAACCTACATATAGTGTTCGTAAATAAGTAATACAGTTAAACATCCTGGCAGGGAAAAAGAACATAAAAGGAAATAGAAATTAACGGAACTGGAGCTTATGCAAATCTGAACTTAAGAAAGTGCTTTCACCCCAGAATATTTCACATTCGCAATATTCAGGGTATGGCGAAATTAATATATATATATATATATATATTTTGCATAGCATTAGAAACATTTCCTGAAGTTTTTTACCTTTGTGATAACCCATATAATTTTGTTGGGTTTAAGATAAGAGCAACGATGTTGTTTACTGATCGGATGGATGACAAAGAAACACCAGTTACCCAGAAATCCCTACGGGGGAGCATAAGCTTTTTGTATGTATTTATTTCATTACAGCACAAGTTGGAGTACATAAAAAGCTTTACAGTGACCTTACCTATATATACTTCAAAAATGATCTGTTAATACATCAGTTACACATGTAATCCACCTGAATAGTGAACAGTGTCTAAAGCATTTGCATTAGTTAATCTGTTTTAAGTGGCAGCATCAACATTGCTATTTTATAGTTTCACAAATTCGTCAAAGGCTAACCCACTAAGACTTAAAAGCAAAGCACAAGACTCCTGCAAAAAAGTAGCTTATTAAACACTGTGGTTCTTTGAGATGTACTGCAGGTGCAAAACGATAAGACTAATAATAATGGAAGAGGTAAAAACCCAGGCTGCTTCACAAATAGTTGAAATAGATTGGTCATGTAGTCATCACTGTCTCAAGTACGACTCTGGTTTCCTTCCCCGCTATTTATTTGTTCCTACTGAATATATAGTAGGTGGTTTTGTGTCCCAAATCCTTTCTCCCTCTCTCTCCCTCTGCCCCACACTCCCATTTCCTCCCACTGAGTAATTTATGAAGCTCAGAGAGCCTCCAAAATGGCCTGCTGCTTCCTCGTACTGATGGGTTCATTCCAGCAGCTCTTAAAACAGCATTCATTAGGCCAAAACAAATGAAAAGTCTGCCATTATATATTCTGAGCGCACAATTTTACTGAATTTGGGTGTCAATCTCTGCTTTTAAGAGCTGTAATGTAAATTCAGAATAGTTCCATTAATCTACCAAATTACAGAACTATTACAAACTCCCATTAAATTATCTCAGGGCAGGAGTTGAGCCAGAAATATACTTAAATAAAAACACACTTTGCTGCATTGGTGCTTAGGATCATACTGGTAACAGCTACACAGAGACGCTCTTGTTCAGCCCAGGGCGAGTCTGAGGTGCTGAATAATGGCAGACACACACAAAAATAAATCATTAAATGCTTGTTACTACAACTGCTCAATGGTACTACCGCTTCCCTTCTTGTGCTTTCTTAGGTTTCCCAACCACTGAAAAAAAAAAAAAGCCCAGGGAAAGATAATTCTACATCTCCTGGGTTCATTCAAGTAGAAAGCACTACATGTCAGTCCAGACACAAAGCAAATCAGCCCGGTACCACGGTTAAGCTTTGTGATAATAAAGGGTAACCCATCTGTGGAGCAGTCAATGGGATGGCTACCGCAAAGCAAGAAAGCAACAGGCCACTCATGAATAGTGCAACTCGGGATACAACACTCTGAGAGCCAGCCAAACAGCACAGGAGAGTTACAGCTTTCATATGAATAATTTATTCTTTTATCACTTTAAATTTTACCAGGTACTTATTTACAAAGATTTTACTTTTTTTTTTCTGGATAGAATTTACATCCGCTACTGCACAATTTAGTTCCTTAGTAGGGTATGATTAGCATCCTTCCCATGTTGCTTAACAGTGCCTGTTTTGATCAAATAGGGCTATTCTTTTGCCAATTATTCCTTTGACTTGCTTTCCAAGTGTAAACAGAATTTGTACAAATGGCTTTGCTGCAATTAACATTCTTTTTACAGAACCAGTTAATAGATGGAAATAGTACATTTCCATCTGTTATTAGCATTTGCTAAGGCGGCTTGTTTCTTTATTCAAGCAGGGATTTAGCTTTAGATGCAACGAAGGCCCTAGGAATTTCCACGTCAGGCAGCGCAATGCCTCTTTACCACGGCATCGCCCCCGAGATGAACCCAAACTACCTGCTTGGTCTGCTGGTACCAGGCATCCAGCCCCTCACCTCAGACTGGCAAACCAAAATACAGACAAAATACCCACCGCTCAGGGTGCAGGAGCCTGTACGTGCTGCTGGAGGATTTGGATGCAGGAAGGATTTGGATGCAGGAAGGATTCGTCCCTGGAAAAGAGCTATAGGATGTGATCCCAATATTCTTCTAATATCAGAAGAATAATGTCATCCAGGTTTGAGAATATACACACATGAAGTGGTAACCCTGAGTTCCCTCCAGGGAATTCAAGCCTAAATCTTTTGGAAGATGACCTTGAAAACAGGAGTGCCCTAGGGAGGAAGAAGCATAAAAAATATTTTCTACATGTCCTGGTAAAGGAAAAGGTAAAGAAGAGGACTGTGAGATTAATGAAGAAGATCAGCAGAGAGGAATATGTCTCTCCACCTAGTTTCAGATCGTTCAGTGAGGACGGAGGCTTGAATTCACCAACCCGGATGATTTCCGAGATCTTTAGCCAATTAATGCACAATACAAAATACGTAAATATTTGCAGATCAGAGATGAACTCCACGAGGTCCTGCACTCCTCTAGAGACGTGGATGAAATCACTGCAGGCTAAGAAAGCAAACACTGTCTCCGTGTTCCCATGCAAATGCAGTAGCCTTCAGGCAATTACATAAAATAACTGGTTTAGAAGTGAAACATATGCAAACACAGTTTGAGGGTGGCCTGGCACTTCAGTTTGGACCATATAAGCAAACACATTTCAACAGTGGCTCCCGGCTATCACGTCACCTCATTTCCAAGGAGTTGAGGCAGTAGCTAGGTCGGTGCGCAGCTGCTCAGACACGAGCAGTGGTGGATGCTTGGAGCGGGGCGTGCTCAGCACCTCTGCAAGCCAAAGGGACAGGGGCTGCTCAGTTTAAGTTAAACAGGAGAGTTCTGGGATGATAATTTCGGTCTTCAGTACCTGAAGTCTGCCTAAATTCTGGTTTTCGTACCCAAGTACTACATTTTGGCTGCACTGAAGATGCAAGTGGCAGGAAAAAGAAGCAAACTCAGAGCAAACCTGCCTCAGGCTTACCAGGGAGGAAACAGAGGCCAGAAAGTAGGAAACGTGGCCGGAAACACGGTGCTGCTGTCAGTCACCAGGCTGCGAGCATGCAAAGAGTGCACAGAGGCAACAGCCTCGATGGACAGCTACTGATGGAGGCCAGGCTCCGCTCTCACGCTGCATAAACAAACACAGGTGGGTAGGCACTTGATGCAACCTCTGCTAAAGATGTAAGCTAGCAAAAATACAAACCACGGCAGGTTTGTAGAACGCTTTGTACTGCAAAGATTATTCCCCAGTGTATTTCCTCATGGAATATAGCAAGAAATTTTGGAAGAAAGGACACGTTTCATTCCTTCCTGAGAGCCTGTGGCATATTTTTGCAGCTCAAATCATGGAGACTTCCAAAAAGTCACTTAGCAACATTTTCATGCACTAATACGAATGAAAATGCTTACTTCATGATTAGTTAATAGGAGTGAAAAAGCTGGTTTGCTTCCTCACTATGCTGTAGCATAAAAACTATACTACAAAATATTTTGAACTAGGAAATTTTATTGTACTGTTAGATAAAACTGACATTTCCTTGTGTCTTTCTGGTGACTCCGCTAATTCAAAATCTGGCCTAGTGCTTATGCCTTTAAGAATCCACCTAAGCATTTCACTACCCGGATGGAAATACTTCCTACAGCTAATGTAAAAAATGATGCTGAAGGCAAATACATCATTTTTATTTCCTGCTCAAGCTACAATGCTGTAATTTCATTGAGTCAGTATTTCCAAGGATTCTTGTCTGAGAATTAAGTCCATCATTCAGTGAAAAAAAAAATTGTTTCTTTGTGAATGGCTGATGAATATGCCATCTGTGGCATTAAATTCCTCTGCACCAACCTGTACTAAGGCCAGGATAAACACCACACAGCAGACCTGCAGCTCCCACCTGGGTGATGCCTAAATTAGCTCACTAGGGAATGGGCTCACTTGGCTAAGAACTTTTAGGACCGAATCACTGTTTGCTAAAGGATGGCTAATCGGATCTGCTGTGTTAAAACCTCTGTGCAGGACAGATGGAGAGGAAAAAAAAAAAAAAAAAGGAAGGGAAGGGGAGAGAAGGGAAGGAAAGGTAAAGAAAGAAGTATCTATAAGCTTCACTATTGTCCTCTGTAAAGGTGTCTCTTAGGACAGAGCCTGCTGCCTTCCTTTGGAACTAGCAATAACATATAAGAATGCTAATGTTCTGGTAATGGAAACATCTTAATAAAACATAAAAAGGTCTGCTGCTCTTTGATGTAAGGTCCCTCTGTCTCTCTAAAATATGCATCTCTACTAGAACTTTGAACATAAACAATTCCCTTCCATAGTCCATGCCAATTCCAGGCGGAATCACTAATAGGAAAAGCATTGGTTCTGTTTTCCAGAAAAGGTATCTCAGTGGTTTACTGTAAAGCTAAAACATTTGCTTTGTCTTCCGATCGATTTTTTTTTATATATAAAGTGTATAAAATAAATGCAAGTGCCCTTTTCAATATAGTTTGTCTGTGTAGACAGTTTACACTTTTCCAGTTCCGAGTAACATGACAAAAAAAGCATGCTCCGACTTTCCACAGGCAGGAAGAACCCCTCTCGGGCTGTGTCTCCTTAGGACGCTGCTCCACAAACAGCATAATCCCATGACAGCGTGTGCCATCAGCATGTTCTGCAGTCAACAAGGGCTTATCGATTACAGCAATCAATCAGAATAAATAAAGCAGTCTCTCAATCAAAAGACAGGGAAATAACACCATGCCAGTGCACAATAAAATCAACATGTGTAGGACATTCCTGTTTTCTGTGTCCCCCTTTGACGGTCTTGCACCAAGTTGGAAAAGCCTCTTGTCACAGGGTACAGAACATAAAGCGAAACATTTAAGCTGTCTACAGATGGTTTCAAAGCATTTACATTTGGTTTAGGTTGATTTTCCTTGACCTGCAGTTAATTAAAGAGCAGTTGAAGTACAAAATATTTCCCCCAGCTCTAGTGGTATACATGCTCATGTCAATCTGTTACAGTCCAAACAGCTTCAGTCCACTTTTGTTATAATTTAAAATCTCTGATAAAAAAGTAATAAAACAATGTATTTTTTATATAGAAACCGTTGCCTTTTTCAAATAAAGAACATACCGACATTTCATATCTGCTATAACATGCCACATTTTAAAAAGGTAGCTTGCCCCCTTATTTTTATTTTTATATTCCAAATATGAACATGTGGCACACATTTGTGTTGCTTAAAACCTTTCAGTCTGGTATCTGTTAAATATCTGTGGTTGAAATTCCTGGGACCACACAGTGCCATGTCTTCCTCAAACAATCTATTGCACCGCCAACGAAAGGCTGCAATTGAGACAATCTTCCTGTACTTCCCTAACACAGGAAATAGTTGGTTTAACATAAAAATGAATACAGCTAAGCGATGCTGCCAGCAGTGTTTATCCCTTGGTATCATCCAGGGGAGGAAAGAAAACAAATGGCAGAAAAGGCTCCAGCCCTGATTACAACTATGTGCATACACACAGCCAGCACTAACAGTAACATCTCATTACGACACTGTTGTCAGGAATTTTTAGGAATCCAGGTGTACAGAAGTTTTCTGACATCAGGAATTGGCACAAATGTAATCCAGAGATTATCCTTTATAGCAGCTTTTCCTTTTGTTTGCTCGGCTTTTCACACAAAGCACAGCAAACGTTAAAGAATTATGACCGAGTAACAACCAAGCAGCTCCAGACCAACACCTTGGGAGGGGAGAGGAGGAAAGGGGGAGCCCCTTCTCTCTGCAGACATGCTGGAGGGGGTCCCCTCTGCGGGAGGGAGATGGTGGGTCCCCCAGAAGCTACAATCCAGCTCCCTGCTTGGCAGCCCGGAGCCAGGCTGGCCACCTCACAGTGGGAGAGAGCCCTCCTGGTCCCCTGCTTTCTCCAGCTTCTCTGGCAGGGTAAGCACAAAGGGTAGGAGGACGCCCTTGGCGTCAAAGGGAGCTTTGAGAAGCTCCCCGTCGAAGGTGCCCTTGAGCCCGCCATCTGCCTCCACCTCGCCATCCTGGGCTAAGCAGAAGCGGAGGGTGCCGGTCCGGTTGACACAGTAGATGGTGTTGCCCAAGGCGGCGCAGCGGAAGGGCTGGACGGGGCCACCACTGGGCCGCAGGCTGGCACACTGGCTCCAGCGTTTGGCCACCGTGTTGTACCGGAAAACTTCCACGCCGCCGCTGGTCCCACCGCCTGGGCCCTGCTCTCCACCGCGGCCGCTGCTGACGTCGAAGCGGTAGATGAAGTTCTTGAAGGCCACCATGTCAGCGGAGCGCCGGCGGCTGCTGTTGTAAGGGCACTCCTGCCACTCGTCACGCTTGGGGTCGTACTTGAGCAGGCGGTAGAAGAGGGACCCCCCCGAGACGTAGATCTCCCCGTTGCAGGTGGTGGCCTCGTGAGCCACGGCGAAGGCACCCTTGGGCAGAGGCGCCACGGTGCTCCAGCGGTCAGCCCGTGGGTCGTACTTCTCCACAGTGAAGAGGCACTCGCCCCCCACAGCATAGAGGTAGCCGTCCAGAGCCAGCAGCTTGAGCTGCGAGCGGGGCTGCGCCAGCGGGCGCACCTGGCTCCAGGTGTCGGTGAGGGGGTTGTAGCAGAAGACCTTGTCGGAGAGGCGGGCCCGGGGCTCGCTGCCCGCCGGCCCCGCCGCGATGCCCCCCGCCAGGAAGAGGTAGTTGTGGAGGACGCACATGGCGCAGCCCTTGGCGTTGGCCTCCTCGGGCAGGCGCGTCAGCACCCTCCACTCGCGGCTGGCCTCGTGGTAGCAGTGGATGAGGGAGCCGCTCTCCTCCAGCGACACCACGGAGGAGGGGCTCTGCGGGCGGCTGCTCTCGCGGCTCTGGGGCCGGCTGCCGCCGCCTGGCCGCTCGAAGGCGTCGCTGACCTCGGCCACCAAGAGGCAGCGCCGGCCGGCCTCCAGCCGCCGCTGCAGAATGAGGTCCCTCTCGGCACCGCTGAGGCGGCCGTAGACGCCCGGCTCCCGCAGCACCTCCAGGTAGTGGTCGCTCATGAAGCGGTAGGCGGCCTCCCGCAGCTCCGCCAGCCGCTGCTTCTTGGCCAGGCACAGCAGCTGGTAGCAGTTATCGAGGCGGAGCTGGGCACGCATGGCCTCGGCAGCGCAGTGCAGGGCGCAGGGCATCTGGAGGACGCGGGCGCCGCTCACCACCTCGGCCAGGTTGTCGTGGCGCACCTCGCCCATGCGGGCGGTGTAGACATAGTCAATGAGGAGCCGCAGCGCCCCGTAGCTCACCCCCTTCACCCGCAGGATGTCCCGCGAGGCACGGGCGCGGAAATAGTCGCTCTTGGCCGCCAGCACCGACTTGTGAGCCCGGATGCGCTGCCCCGACACCTCGATCACCAGGTCGGGCTCCTCCACCGGCCGCCCTATGGGCTGCGTGCCCGCTGGTGTCCCCTGTGCGTTGGCGGCCTCTTCCTCCTCCGACTCGGAGGCCGCGCTGTTGATCTCCCACTGGCTCTCCACCACACGGCCACCGGTGGAGGCCGACGGCGGGGCCCCGCACTCGGTGACAGCGGCGCTGAAGCACAGAGAGGAGCTGAAGCCGCAAGGGGAGGCCAGGGTGAGCGGTGGGGTGCCGGGCCCGGCCCCACTCTCCTCCTCCTCCACTGCGCCGCTGCCCTCCATGGAGCTGCCCTCCGCCACGGCCAGGCTAGCTGCTCCAGCCCTGCGCAGCGCCGCACGGGACGGCTCTCGGCCGCACCGCTACGCCCATCACCTGCGGGGCACAGCACAGAGCACTGAGCCTCCGCGGCCCAGCCTGCACCAGCTTCCTTCTCCCCTGTCAGATGCTGTCAGTGAAAACCTAAACCTCTTCCCGGTGTGGATATCGCAGCTCGATAGCCTGAGAAGCTGTTCTGGTTTTCCTGTTATTATATGAAAATGCTAAGCAGTTTTTATGCGCGGCATCCTTTTGTGACAACCGGTCCCACACTGTGCTGGGCAATGAGGAAGAAATGTCCTCTGAAGTCAGAGAGTTAGGAGTACTATCATCGCTTGTTCACCGTGTGCAGCTATTTCAGGGGAAGAGAGTGGTTGCAATCTGTTCTGGAAGGAGATTCCCCACTAGCCAAAGTCTCCTTGGCATGAACATCACAGAGGTTTCCTCATCTCACTGCTCCTTATATGCACTCCACCTATTGAAAAGAAAGTGTAAAAAAAACAGTCAGTTTTAAAATAGATATATTCTCAGTTCACTCAGAAGTTCAGGAATACTAAAGTTACGTTTCCATTAACAGCACATCAGTAGTATCCTGAAGTTACCACAATTATGCTAGTAGAACTCTAATTGTTTACAAAATGTAACAAAGGATTTTTTTGTTATGACAAAAGCCATCTGACACGTATGTAACAGCTTATGTAGCTAGAATGACAACGTAAATCAAACTTCATAGGAACTGATTCAAGGTTTAAGATTTCTGCTAATATAAGGCAGAAGAGCGCAAAAATCACATTAGATAATTTGAACATGAAGTGTTGTTTTTTTTCTGGGAAAATGTCAGGCTACAGGACACGGCTGTAAGTAGGTGAGTCCCTGTCAGCACAATCACTACTGAGCTTTATCTTCATTTCACAAATGTAGTTTTCAGAAGACAATGCTTTTTGACTCACTTCTTTATAAATTTCCTATGTGTGGTTTAAGTTTTGATGAATCACATATAAAAATGGCCCAAATGTACTTAACTTCACATAATGAGGACCTGCAGGTCTGACTCTATTTTTAAGAAGGTCAGTAATTTCCATTACAATCCCTGTTGGCATATTTTTCAGAGTCCTGAAGGAACGCTCCATTCTGTGTAAGATGCAGCTTGTGATTTCCTTTCAGTAGAGGTGAGCTATTTACCTTATTAAATTACTGTTAGAAGAGTCAAGCTTCTGGAGTTTTTTTACATGAAAACATAATTGGTAGATGGCATTGTCCGTAAATCCCTGACATGGACGTAAAATTTAGAAACCCAAACTTGCACAAGCAAACTTCACTTAAATGGTAGCATCAGTCTTCTCTTAGAGGTTTCTGTTCTGTGCACTTGCCCTGCAAAGGACTTTCTATTACATTTGAGGACATTCAATTAGATGACAAATCAATTCTGAGGTCTGATTTCTGGATATTTGAGCCTGAGACCATAACAAGGCCTCAGCAGCATTTGAAAACTCCTTACTAAAGAGACCAGATTTCACAACCTTTTTATTTCTCATTTAGCTATTTTAAAATTTGGCACTTCGGAACTTTGTAAGAAGTTTTATGAACTTTGGATATAGTCCCAGCAGCAAGTTTTCAAGGTCCAGCCCCTAACTCTGTATGTTAGGCTTTACTGACTTATTTTCTGCAGCTTTAACTGGATGAGCAGAAAGGCAGTGCCCTCTGCATGCACTTGGTGTGTGAGATAAATTGCTTCATTAATAACTTAAAACTGGGCAGCATCCCTCTTGATGTGATTTTATTTTTCAGTGAGTCTCCACAGTACTGAATTCACTATCTAACCACTTATTTTAGTTTATTATACTGTAGATATTAAGATTAATCTATTTTCTGATCCAGGCCTTCAGCTTTGCTGGAGAGCAGCTACTCTACGTGATACTTGCAAAATGACAAAGGCCAAATGGAAATGATTTGAAAATCACTTAGAATATCAAGCTCTGATGTACTGTTACATTAAGAAAATTGCTACCAGTACAACATCAATGTCACATAAGTAAGTACGTGAAACATTTTGTCTGCCCTGCTCCTCCGGGGGCTGAGCACCCTGATATTCTGCCCGTACCTTGCTACAGTTCTGGACAGCCTGACCTCCTCAATCGTTAACATTTAAGGGGTGCTAATATGCTTTCTCCCACTGCTCTCAACGTTATGATCTTTTGTAGATCCAGACAGCTCATTTCTTCGGTCACTTCTCCCAAAATCTCCTCGGGCTTCACATTCCCCCTCTACAAGAAGGAATGAGTGGCTTTAGGCAGCTTCAAGCTCTCAGCCTACTGCTTGATTTTGCAAGTGAAACAATAAAGGAGGACTAAAGAGAATGCTCCCCAAAACAAAGCATGAATAAAAGTGAGAAGTCAAAACCAGTTATCTGTAATACCAGTATTATCTATGTATAATGAAATGTATTTCCTGCGTCATGTATCCGAGGAAAATCACCAGTTAAATATTTGAAATTTTAAAAAATGGCATCCAAGGAAAGCAAGCTTTTAAACTTTCTCAAGTAATGAAAAGAAAAAGGATGAGGTCCTCCTCAAGCACAGCAATCAACCTTTTCCCATACACAGATATCTGCTGGGCCGAGAACTTTGACCTGCCACTGAAACCACCCACCGCAGTCCTACCAAACACCTGCGTTACCATCCCCTTGAGCAGTCGCAGTGAGGGGGGAGGGTTGGTAGTACGGCTTGCTAATGGCAACAGCAGAATTCTAAAAAAAAACCCACTTTCTGAAAAAAAAAACCCACCTTCTGTTATATTTACAGCTAAGTACCATGAATATGTCGAAATTCATGCTGAGCATAAAGAGGATTGGAATCAAAGTATCACACGCAATTTAGTCAACAAAGAACTCTACAGGGAAGCCGAAGAGCTGGGAAAGCTACAAGAGGGCTTGGAGGACTTTGTAAATTACAGACCAATGGCTGCTCTTCTAGTCTCAGCACCTTTGTCTAGCTGCAGGGATTACACAAAGATAAAGCTGAAAAAACAACTCACAGAAGCTGTGGAACCTTTCCATTACTGAGCAACGCAACCAATCCTCAGCGAAAAGGTCGTGGATTTATTGTAAAACAGGAAGAAGCTGGAAGGGACAGATGGAAATACAATACTGAAATCCTTCTTCATTTTTTTTCCCTATCTACAGCGATCAGAGTTGTATTGCTGACAGAGCATTCAAAAATTACAGAACCACAGAAGACACTTGATAACTTGGCTGATTTGAAGAGTTTGAAAAGTATGGCTTAGAACAAACATGGCTTTAGTACTTCTTTTCAGAACTCACAAATGGGATAAGTGCTGGAATACGAAGCAAGAGTACATAGCATCCATGGACTGATGTCACCTTTTATACCAGGGACTTTTAAGCCAGAAGCTAAATTACATGAGCCGGAGCTGTTTTCATTATCATGGGTTTGGTCTGGGGATGATGTAATGTTAATGGCCAGAGGAACTGCCAACAAACACGAGCTGCATTTATGGGCTTGGCAATGACACGCTCGCAACGTCCTGGATGCGTGCCCCCAGCCTCAGATGCTGTGAGACGTTGCCCTAGGAAGAGAACAGATAAGAAGGCGAAGCTTTTTCTGACAGAGGAACTGTAAGGAAGACCTGCAGGTAGAGTTTCCTGGCATGGCATTCATTTGGCAGTTCTTCTGATAAAATCCAATTAAATGCTTGTTTTGCGTTGTTCTCTCCCTATTTATTTCTCCTTATGAATGCAGTGCCAATAACCTCTGACCTAAACCCTGTCCTCTAGCAAGACCCACTTTCTCTGGGGAATATGCACACGTGGGAGGAATTGGATTATTGCTTTCCAGTTCACAAGTGGAAACTGCTCTGACTCAGTGTTGGGGTAAATTAAAGCCGTGCTTTCCCTATCGTAAGCAGCTCTAATTTACATTAACAGGCGATCCTTCCCGCGAGACCATAGAACTGACAGAGTGCCACGCTGCTCCACCTTAGTCCAGGAAATGCTTTTGTAAAAACTTGTTCTGCCAAATTTCACTCCAGCGGAGAATTCCCTCGGGAGAGAGGAGTCATCCGATGGAGACGATTAAGGAGTCCAAAGAGGCAGGATCATCAAAAGAGAGAAACATCCCTTGTATTTATTAAGCAAACAAACAAAAAAAGGTAAAGAAGGCTGTTAAAAGTAGAGCTGGCCAGTACTATCATGCAGACTGAAGATACCCATCTCCGTCTGGGAGAAGGCAAAATCTTCTGGAGGGCTGAGTCAAGTGTGAAGAGGTTTGCTTACTTATAAAAACGGTCTGTTGCACTCCTGCTCAGTGAGCAGATCCGTGAAATTCGGGACAAAAATGCTCTCTTCCCTACCGGAGAAGACATCTGGAAAATGCAGATGCCAATTCTCTGAAAGCGGCTGCTTGCAGCACCTGAAATCCTGCATCCTATTACAGATGTAAGCTCTAGATCTTAACCACTTGAGTTACCTCTAACTTGTCAAGAAAAAAAAAAAAGTCTGTCTTTCAAAGGCCCACTCCAAGAAAATTGTAGATTTTTTTCTTTTCCTTTGTTAAAATTAGCAGTGCTCAAAACTGAGGTTACAATACACTGCCAGTGCCTTCGCCTGCCTACGGGATGTATGCTTTGTATTGTACCCACACTTGAGCCGCCTGCGCAGCTTCCCTGTGACCTCGTAAGGTGCTGTGATTTTCTCACAACATGCAACGGAGGTATGAGTTCTTTTATCTCTTAACTGCAACATTTTCATACAACCAGGATGTAAAACAACCATTTAAGAAGCGCAGCTTATGATTACAGACCACACAAGAAACATGTGGGTAGCAGTTCCTCATCAGGAGCTCAGAGGAATAAAAGGATGTGTGCGTATCGGGCAGGGTCGGGGGGAGAGGAAATCAGTCATAATAAAAAAGTTATCAAAATCTTGATGGAATAGATATTCCAACTAGCAAATCAAAACTAAAAATAAACAGAAGTTTTGAAGTGTCATCACAACCAGAGAAAAGGCTTCCTATCAGTGACATCTGTAGAGAATAACATTCTCTAGAAAGGAAAATATCTTTTTGAGTTCCTTCCAGGTCGGACTCTTCAGAAGTAGTTAGGAAGGAGCAGTGTCTCTCGGGAGTTCTCACACCGAGAAGGAAACAACACTCCCACAAAAGCAACAGTTAACAAAGGTTAAGTGCAAGCCACCTCTAACATCTCTTAGAAGAAAGCCTAACAAAAACAGAAGGGTTAGAAACGAGGCTTTGAATGACTGCAATACCCGTCGGGAAAACTCCAGGGCTGGTGTCTGGCACTAGTGCCCTACAGATCAGGAGGTAACGGTATGGCAACACCACGCTGACTGCAACAAACCTTTTTTTTTTTTATGGAGAATTGCTGCTCGATCTAGCTATGGCCTTGGAATTACTCTTCAGACACGAGGTGAGAGCATGTGGCCATGACTGGGTTGAGCTGTACGTAACATCCAGCGTAGCGCTACAGCTAAAAGGATGAAGGCAGCCCTTGAACTGGGAAGTAAGGAGCAGCAGTAGGGTAAAGGATACCTCTTCATCTACAGCATCGGTAGGTTTATGGGGTGTGTGAGCATGCATGGCACGTGTATGCACGCATGGATGGATGGACACGCATGCTCTACGTTTTGGAAGCGGCAATGAAAAATCTGTGAGGATAAAGAGTACCAAACGACTTAAGAGCTATCAAAAAACACTTCAGGGAGAGACTGAGACTCTGCAGCCAGACAGGGGCTTGCTCTGGCTCCCCGCAGCATACGCCAGACTTGAGCCAACCCCCAAGCAAAAAGGTGAACCGAGCTTCGGCACCAGCTGGCAGCCACGCTTCCGAGCCTTTGGAGAAGGTGGCTTGTGCTAGCAGCTTGGAGAACTGGTAGCGCAAGCCTGAGAAACGCCATGCAGACACTTCTCCAGGGCTTGGTATGTTTATTTTGTGACTTGATGACTGTGAACAAGTGTAGACACATGAACGGGCTGCATACTGATGGCCTTCTGCGGCTCGTGGAGAAAGGCCTAAACAAGCCAGTGGGTGGAAGCTTACACGAAGCAAAATACTTCCACCACTGAGAAAAATAAATAAAAAAAACACAACAAGAGACTACCACAGCATATTGTGAATACTGAAAGTTCGCATGTGTCAATGGGGAGAGGGAAGAACAAGCTCATGGAAGGGAAATCTGCTGAAGGTGACTGAACACATGCTAAACACTAAAATTGTGTCTATCCAGTCTAGGAGGATACTGAACTGGAAAATGGTCAGTACTAATATTCAAAGATAAATTAGCATCCCAGGAGGAAAAACACATTTTTACCTTGCTGCACTCTTCTTTTAATACTGGACTGTGGTCCATGAGGGAGGCAGGATGCTGGACATCTGATCTGACCCTTATTCTGATGTGATTCAGATCTGACATAAATGAGGAAGGGAAGAGCTAGCTTCTTTACCTCTAGGTGATCCCCAATCACAAGCCTTGCTGGAAGGCTCTTTGGGGGGGATGAAATTCGACAGGAACAGACTAGTTGATCTCGCGATCCTTTCCAACTTAAATTCTGGACATTGCCGCACACCAGGAGTGCTGGCATCAAGCAAGGCATCAGCTTGTGATGACTGAAGGCCCAGCTGGGGTGTTGCTGTGGTTAACTGCCCTAGCATTGATGGCAGAAATGCTTTTCACCATTAAACAGTGTTGTGAACAAATAATTGCAAACGTTCAAAGTCACTTTGGTAATGATGATATAATAAAGGAGGGGGAGAATATCCATCAAAAAGCCAAGTCAGGTAAAGACTGAAGATTTCTACAAATAGATTTTGTAAAATAAAAGAAGATTCAGGTTTTGGTGTGCATTACAGAAGAACATTTGATCTCAAAGAGCCTACCACATTTTTGCAACACACCTGCTATGTGTTGCACTTTAATACAGAAAATGGGTCCATATATATGGGCAAAATGAAATTCCTTGCTTAAGATAAAACTGGATTTCGTTTTTAATTTCATTACAGAACGGACGTACAGATTAAAGAGCTGAAAGCACCAGAAATCTGTCAAAGTCTGTCACCGTTGTGCTTGAGGAAGAAAGAACTTGAGAAGTAACAATATACTTCAAAGGAAAGCCAACAAAATCCCATTTGTCTGAGACTTATGCCTAGGAAAAGAAAGTAAAAGGAAAACTTCTAAAGAAGGGAATAATAAAACTACTTCTTTTTCCAGACTGAACAGGCTCATTGATTTCTTGGCAAATTATCTAAGTGATGCTTTGAAAAGCAGACATCCTTCAGATACGCAGTGAAAGGCATCCTTCTCATTTTTGGAGAACATACATTGTTTCTTTGCTATTTTTACCCAGATACTTTTTCCAATTGAAGTGAATTACAATCACTCTAGCCACAGCCAAAAATTACAGGACATCTAGTTAGATTTACCAAATAGTTTCAGATTTCTCTAGACATTATCTCTACACAGACTTTGGACCAGATTCAAAGATAGAGAGACGTCTTTGTCTCAGCAAAGGGTGACTTTGAGGGCAGTTACAGATGGCAGGAGGCAATGCAGCAGATACACCTAGGACAGCCAGATCAGATAGCGGAGAGCCCAGCACGACAGCACAGAGCCCAGACTCCCTAATCTGAAAGGAAGCAAAGAAAAAGCCTGCAGAGACTCCCGTCTGCCATTGCAGTGCTGCTGGTAGAATATGCTGTTGGACCTATAACCGTGAATTTTTAGGTGACTCATGGGAGTCTGACATTTTTCATTTATTGTTTCGCGGAAACCAGGCCAAGGTAGAGGGAGATGGTGCAGGCCTGGGGCCATATTTCCACATAGCACCGATCTGTGGGTGGGATGCACCTCCCAGTTCTCCCGCAGAGGCAGAGGCAAACGGATTTAGTGTGTCTGAGCTGCGCTGCACGCTGATCTGTCTGCAGCCAGCTCCTGTGCTGGAATCTGGGGCACACGGACACGTTTGCACGCCGTGTGTAGGCACAGCTGCATGCCAGTTGATTGGGATCCTCAAAAACCAGCATACGAGAGCTACCGAGGGCTAGCCAGCGGAGAAATAAAGATTATGGCGATGAAATGCTTGACACGGATGACCAGGAGGTGTTAATTCTTGCTTTAGGTGTCTTAGCCCAGAATCGTCTCCAAAATAAACCTAAAGTGTTTTAAAATATACCAATACTGACACTTGCTGCTACCTCCCCTTTCTCTACAGTGAACAGAGCACCAACCAAGCCCCAGAGGAATCTTGCTGCTGCTCGTTCCTTTCTCTAACAAGCTTAAACCCCCCAGATGCCAACTGGGGGGCTGCCCAAACCATCAGGCTATGGACTGTGAGAGGAGGGTAACTCTTCTTCAGTCTAAAGCTGCAGTACTTTCCAAAGAAACAATCAAAATGTTACCGAGGGAGAGAAAAAAGAATGTGGGGTTCTGTTCCCTGATGAAAGGGAAATTTACCTATTTCTTCCCATTGCATCCTGCAGGGCAGGGCTCAGTTAAGCTGCCTGGGGTACAGTCCTTCCCAGCTCCTGCTAGGCTTCAGGCTTTGCTGATCTGGAAGCAGAAGCACGTGCTAGAGTCAGAGGTACTTCTGCGGCACGACTCTCCTGTCAGAAATACCTGCGAGCTGTCAGCACCGACTCCACCAGGCAATGGGGATGTTTTTAGCAGCAGTGATGTAACTGAGGGCTGAGTAAAGTATGAGGCGACCCCACGTCGTCATCAGAGCTGAACAAGGGAAGAACAAAAAGTGAATGAGATGCATGCTGCTAACATTACAAGAAGGGAACAGTTGCAGGCCAGTCTGACACAGAAATAAAATAGGTTCCTACTAAAATACTTCCATTTCCACAGCCTGACACGTTTCTGCATTTCATGCATAACATTCTTTTTAATGTGAACTCCATAAGCAGAGTCTGGGTGTTGAGGCAAAAGCCTTCTAGCTGCACTGGTTTCTCTGACTATACTCAACTTAGACATTTAAAATTTAGTGCAAACGACTCAGTATTTCTCATGATAAATATATTTTCTTCATTTAGCACAGCAAATCACTAACATTTAAGACGCCTGAATTTAAAGGTCTGAAACGACTGCCTGGTTATCTAATTTTATTCCTGCAAGTACAGGCGAAAGAATTTTACTCCTGTACCCAGCCAATAACGTCTGGTTGAATTAGGTCAAAGCATTCTTCTGTTCAAATCATCCGTCTCACAGCTATACAGTTTCTCTGTTTCAGCTAATGACCTTGCTGGAAAATCAGGTGTCAAATGGATCACTGTGGATAAGAAATACACATGCCATGCTTTATTTTAGACTGCGCTTTTTCATCTTCTGTACTTTTATACCTGCTGACTTGCCAGCACTGTTTTTCCCAAATGATCCATGCTCTCTCTGAAGAGACATGCAGACCAGCAGCAGCAGCACGAAGGACGATGATGATCACAGCTATCTCAGGATTGTCCCGTCTGCTTTTTGAGTTCCTTACACAGAAGAAAAGCAAAGGCTGTAGCGTGACTGAGTAACCTGTGTTACAAACGTGTCTCTTCCGTGCACTACAGGATGAAGGCTCGTTGATGGACGCGGTTAAGCCTGCATCAGACGCAGCAGCCATGGTGCTACTCTTGCATTTGTTAAGCAGCAATCTGGGCAGAGCTGAAGACAGCCAGGACGTGCAGTAAGAACCAAGACCATCGGATCAGGATGTGAGGAGAGGTATTTGGTTTTATGGCTAGGATTTGGGAGGTGTGAGAAAAAGCACAGATTCAGGGGTCCTGATTTACGGTTCTTGACCATTTTGAGATTTTGATCACTGGCTCCTATGTCTAAAGTTTTGCTGTTTTTCTGTCTAGGCAGAGATTTTAGATACATATCAATGACATCTTCTCAAAGTAGATATTAAGGATTCAGCCACTGTACTCTGAAAAGTTGCCTAATATTGGGGGTGTAATAAAAGTACTTATTTCCCTCCCTCTAAGGCTGCAACGATGCTGTCTTGGCTTTGGGCTGACACATCAACAGTCTAATAGATATTTGCACCTCTGCTGCCCATCATAAAGGCCTTCTGGTTCTCTGCCACAGAAGTAGGAGAGCAGAGGAACATCCTACCTCATCCTGAGCAAGGAGAAGGAGCACCAGTGAATGTCACCATCTGAACGTACACGACCAGTCTTTGCCTTCCTCTTTCTGTACCACAGGGTAAAACATCTTGCGACACATGGAAGCAACTGACTCCAAAGCTGACAAAACAATACACTCGAGTGACATTTACTTTACCACTTCGGCATTTGCTGTGGAAACCAAAAGCCTTCAGCACTCTATTATCAGTTGTTATTAAACAAGAAACATGTTGTCTCAGTACTGCCCACGTTATCTACGTTTCACGGTGCGTTTTGGTAAGGGCAGGGTCTCACTTCACTTTAAATCCCATCCCTGCTACAGACACATTAACTTCACAAGCATCAGGATTTCCTACGCTGTACGTACTAATATGTACAGTAGCTTTTTTTTGAACTGAGGCCACTGAGGGAGCTGCAGCGAAGGAGATGAAAGAAAACTACAGGATAAGAGGAAAGCTCTCCCATGACGAGATTTGTCTTTGATTGACTGAATCGGAACATTTATTGTTAGCACGCCATTCCCACAGCAAAGGGCCGGGTTTAGGTTCTTACCATCTAACACTTTTAAAAAACGGGTCGCAGAAATCATAGCTTATCTCCAGTGCTCAGGCTCTGTTCCTCCAGCCTACTTATGAGAGAGGGAGAGAGAAAAGCAGAACCATTTCCAAGGGAAAAAAATAAAAATAAAAAACAAAAAACATTGCAGATCTCTAACACACTGATAGTCTGAAATGATAGTCTGAAGGGTCCGGGAGCCTTCCAGCAGTTAGGAATCCACCGGGAAAGCTTACTCTGCTCCTTAAATACTCCTGGGGGAATCAGCATCCAGAGAAACAACAAACAGCTTTTGCTAATCTGTGAAGGTGTACGTGCAAAAGAATTTCAATGCTATTAATTAATGCAAATCGTGTTGTGACAGACAACATAACAGCATGGAAGCTGCTTGTCCAACTTCTGTGGAGTTGTATGGAAAGGTTGCGGTTTCTGGCCCGTTTCCAAGTGAATTAAGCAAGGCTGTCAACTGGGCTGTTTTAGCCAGAGGCACAGCAATGGCAGCTCGTGAAACACTGCACCTGAAAAGCATTTACGTGACACATCTTTCTTCTCCTTCTGATGCACGCTGCAAAATCCGTAGAACTACTGGAGTTTTTTCAGCTTGTTTTGCATAAAATAAACTGACTAAACTGATTGTGAATTCCTGCTGTCCTCACTGATGAGGTATAAGAAACTGGAAAGTACCAAATGTGCTTCGTAGAACAAAGCATCCAGCCAACACTTTTTATATTACCACACAGTTGTCTTAACATATACCATACTGACCCAATCTTGTTATTCTTTCAAAGCCAAAACTGCCAGTTAGCATCCAAGGAGGACAGAGAATAGGCTACAGGATTGCCAACACTGCTTAGTAAGAAAAAAACCTAGCACAGCAGCATTTATGGTCCCAGTCCTGCAGGGATTTAAATGCAGATTTAAATGCTAGTCACAGGACTAGCCCCACTCATAATACATGAACATGTAAACTGTTTGCTTAAGTAATTGCAGGAGAAAGGCAAAATCTCTACCCATTTACTGTATCATCACGTGCTCACTGGCGCTGGCACAAGGCAGAGGGCAGAAATACATGGTCCAGGCTAGGGAAGGAGCAAGGTCTCTTCTTGCTCAATGAACGCTCAGTCATGGATCAGGTTAAACTGGTTGCCAAATCCTGAACTGCTGTAAAGTAATTCTTTGTCAATAAAAGGAAGTAAATCACGCCTGTTCTCTGACAAAACGACACCAAGACCAAAAACAAAACAGAAAGAATAGATGACGACGATCCATTAAAAAGTAAAACAGCAGACTTAACTACTGTCCCCAGAACACTGAGATCAAACGCAATGAAAATGTGCTCTTTTTTTAAAAATAGGTATTTCCAAGGACCTAAAGTGGTAGAAAATGACTTCTCAGCTTCTGCTGATGGGAAAGAAACAGCCTTCTAACTGCAATGCTGCAGAATCTCAGCAAGCATCAACAGCAAAATCCCTGCAAAATCCATACAGGATCTTACAAGATCAAAAAGAAGACAACCCCCCACAAAAGTTTAATTCTCCTCTAAAAGGAATGGCACAATTTCCTTTCATGTTTTATTATACCCATCTTTAGCAGCCAGCTGCCCCTAATATCCTCTTGCAACAGGATACTACAGGATGCTGAAACCCCCAGTAAGTAGGATCTGGATCCAGTCATCTAACCACATCCCTGTCTCTCAAGTAACCTAGGCCAGCCCTAAATACTATAATCCCGCTTTACTACAGTAAAGCCACTTAATGGCTTTCATTGAATGTGCCTGCCAAACAACGGTGATCTAATATTTATTGACCTTTCCAGCCATCGTTTTGCCTACCTATTTGGACTATTTGTTACACGGAAAAGCGATGCGAGGAAAGAGTTTGTAGAAGAAAGGAAGCTATTAAAGATTTCAGACTTTCCAAATTGAAAAGTTGACCCCTAAAAGTGCCACTTCTGGCAGGAGTGAGACCCTGCGGAGCGAGGGGAGCTGGGGCAGACCGGGGACTGGACCTTGGCACCTTGACAGACCCTGATCAGACAACACCATTAGTATGGGATGGCTGGCGGATCCCACTGGCGTGCATCAGATGTCCTAATTAAAGAGGGAATGGATGGTGGGTGATGGGCCCCGGGAAGAGGAGCACACAGAACAGGCAGCAAAGGTGACGAGCCGGAGCAATATTTTTTAGAAAAATATTGTTTTGCCTATACTAGTGACAGATTAATTATTATTTTCTATAAACATTTCATCTAATTCCTTCTTGGGAGACAGACGGTTAAATCTGTGAAAGATGGAGGAGCTCTTTAGCTTCTCAGATCATGTAAAAGGATTGTTCTAGTTTATTGCTTTTCTAATTTTTATTGTCCTACATTTCCCAGCTTTTTGTTCTAGTTTCTATTGTTCGCTTTAATTGCTGTGGAAAAAAAAAGCTTTACAGAATATTATTTCTAGAGGGCTTTTCTCCTCGATGAGTGAAAAAAGAAATTAGCTGTAGGACTTAATACCATCATGTGCTGTGCTATGTGTAAGTTTGGGTTTGGGGGGTGGCCTCTTTTTGAAGGGCCAGGCGTAAAAACCTCCTGATTTCAGGGGAACAAAAGCTGCAGGACTTTTCCTGGGGCATCGCCACCTTCCACGCTGCCAAGCCCTGCGGTGCGTGCACACCTGGGGCTCACCCCATCCGTGTGCTCTTGGTAACGTGCCATAAACATATATAATATATATATTGGGGAGCAACTGTGGTGGTGCTGCTACACAGCCCTACGCAGCAGCGCAGGGAGCGCTGGTCATTCGCATTTGCAATGGGTCGGCGGGAGTTAGGAGGAAGAAAAGATCATACGCATAAAAAGCAAAGGCGTAGGTGCGATTCGGCCGGGCTGTGAGAGGCAGGAGGGTCGGGAGGTGCCCGGGGGCACGCTCGCAGCCCCGGCGGCAGGGGGGCCGCTGCCGATGGGACCCGACGGGGCGCCAGGATGCCGCCGTGCCGCAGCCGCGGCTCTGCCCTCCGCCGCCTCAGCACCCCCGGGGGTCTGCTCCCCGGCCCCTTCCCCAGCTCCTCTCCGGGGCTCCGAGCCCTCCTCCTCCTCCTTCTCCTCCTCGTCCTCCTCCCGTCTCCCCGGCGGCCCCGGGCTTACCTTGCGGCAGCGCGGAGACGGGCGGCGAGCGGCGCGGCGCTCCCGGCAGGGCTCCCGCAGGGCTGCCCGCCCGCCTCCCGCCCCGCCCCGCCCCGCAGCCCACAGCCCGCAGCCGGCCCGGCCCCACCTCGGGCCCGCCGTAGTGGTGGCGGTGCTGGCGGTGGTGGTGGCGGCGGCGGCTCCGTGGCGAGCCGGAGCCTGCGCCGGCGGGGAAGGGGGAGGAAGGGGGTGGGGAGCGGCGGGGCGCTGCAAATGGCTGAAGGCGGGAGCCCGCTCCGCGCTCGGCCCCTTTGTTCGCCTGGCACGCCGCTTGGTGGCCTGGCACGCCGCGGGGAGAAGCGGGGTCCCCCCCCCCCCACACACACACAGCCCCCTTCTCCGCCCCCGGCACAGACCTGTTGCTGAGGCGGGCGGCCCGAAGCCGGAGCGCTGAGGGGAGGCTCCCCCCTGGGAGGCGCCGGGGCCTCGCCTCAGCGCGGTCTGAGGTAACCGGGGGGCTCCCTGTGGCCGCAGCCCCCCGGCTGCTCCCTCGGTCCCTCCATGGAGAGGTGTCCCCACAGCAGGTACCTCCTTGGCTGTATTACATAGAATCTTGGCTGTGTTACGTAGAATCATAGAATCATTCAGGTTGGCAAAGACCTCCCAGATCATCTGGTCCAACCATCCCCCTACTACCAATGTCACCCACTAAACCATGTCCCTAAGCACCACGTCCAACCTCTATGGGTCTGCTCCTGGTGAAGGCAGCCCTCCATCCCTCATATCCCGCTGCAAGCTTCAGCCAGGCTTCCACCAAGACCTCCCAAACACCGATACCATGTTTTCCAAACCTTTACAAACCATGAGCGATGCACAAATATTTCATATTGTCATCACAATGCATAGTTTTCCTGCAACACTTTCTTAGAGCATCATTCCTCTATAGCTTTTCTCTTTTTCCCCCTCTTTCCACTCACTCCGGTGTCCCGTCAGGCTGGTTCTTCAGCAGCAGCCCATCTCCTGGCCCGTGGGGACACTCCAAGCAGATGGGCAAAGCCTCTCCCTTCTCCTCACTTACAGTGAACCTGACTTATTTCTTCTTCTGGTGGCAGTGTGACCATTGCAGCTGTATCAACTTCCAGCTTCGCAGTGACGGTGGTTAAGCATGGCTGGGTGTCTTCTCAGCCATTTCGTCCTATTGCCCGACTTCTGCAGCCTTCTGGTTTGCAAAAAGTCTTACCGCATTATGTGTTGAATTAGTCCCTAATACACTACAGCACTTGCCTGCAAAGCTGGATAAGTGTAACCACTTGAAGTCATTGGCTCCACTCATGTTACACGCTTACTTAAGTGGAGTGCTTAACTGGAATGCTAGTTTTCAAGCTGAGGTCATGTCTCATCTCTGCTGAGAGAGGCCAGCATGCTTTCTGGGGCCACAATAATGCAGTGTTGTAGGGGTCTTAGAATAATTGGTGACTGCAACACGTGTCTTCAGCAAAATTGTGAATTTCCTGCTATTCCCTCATTCGGATCAATTACGTTACTGGAGCGTTGGTTTCTGTACACGGTCCTGTTCCTGGCTAGTTGGAAGAAGTTTCCATGTGATACAAGGAGATCCACTAAAGCCTGCCAGAAATAACTCATCTCTCCTGCATCAGGAACTAATCTTCCTGCTATTTTGTGTTACTTTACATACTGTGTATTTCAAGATGACACTGAAACTAGACAACTAATACAGGTCTGGGAAATTACTTTCAGAATCCCTGTTGTTCTGCTCCTATGTGGACTATTATCTCTCCCTGAGATGCCTGACTTCTGTTTACATTAATGAGAGCTACGTGACTGCCAACAGTATCATATCCGAGATCATTCTGACTCACGCTTTCTGTCTATGTGGTGATTTTAAGCACTGCTGAATTTGCTTAGCTCCTCTTCAGGTTTTACTGTCACATCACACTCCAGGCTGGGTTTACACAGAGGTGTCTGAGCTATGGTTTCGAGAGACAATTGAGAATCAGTGGCTAGGAAGCAGTGTATTTACGTGTATTGGTGGGTCATACTTGCCCTTGTTTGCAATTCCCAAACTTTCTGAACATCAGTCTAATGTCCACCCTCTGGTTCTGGTTCTCTCATTTCCTTGCAACTTGAATTCACTGAGGCTCCATTTATAATTAACGTACAGCAATAAACATGTCTGCGAGGCCATATTTCTCACCTAGCTTAGACATTGTATCTTAGGATGAGGTGAATCATCCTTTGGTGTTGCCTGCTTCTCTCCATTAGCTGTAAAGTCATACTGGTGTAGTAGTAGATGATTAATTTTAAACACCTGGATTACAAGGTGAATCATTGTCCCAGGGTAGAGAAGGCTCTGTCCTAAAGGCAACCAGGTATCACACACCTCTTCTGGTATCTCATTTGGTGCCTGTCATGCATTTTTGTAGCCCAGCCAACACAGCAAATATTCAGGGCTGCCGACAGCTTGTTACTGCTGCTACTGGCCAGCAGGACTTGAGGAGAAACCTATGTTGTGAAAGGGCCGATTAGCCTGGAGCAACACCTGGAGAGTGGTGAAGACAGTGAGGTGAGTGAAGGCAGAAAGGGAAGAGCTGGGTGTTAGCTATGCTCTGCCCCAGAAACCTTAGCTAGTTGCTGCCCAGTTAAGTCTTCTGGACATACAGCCCCTCCTCTCTGTCTCTCATATACCAGCAACAGTGCTCAGTAACAAAAAAGGGAACCGTTTGCTACAGCTGCTTGTCTGGTTAAATGAATAAAAATAGGAAAATCCAGGTGGAGAAATAGGAATAGGAAGGTTTCTTCATCTTATGCACATAAAGTTGGAGACAAAATATGCACCCTTCTCTCTGTTTAATACAATAGGGACACCTGGTAGCATCCAGATGTGGACAGATGTACGTGTTCCCAGAGCCATTCAGGGCTCTGGTCTTCCTGAGGAGGTAGCACATTTCTCATTCTCCCACTGGCTGCAATAGCAGCTGCACTGCTGTGATTCCCAACTCCGTTGTGCAGCACTGGGCTACCCTGGTAGATGGGCAGAAGCACTCTTCTTTGGTAAAATTAGCAAGCAGTTCACATACAAAATTGATCATCTCATTTTCAGGGGCTTTGATTTCTAGCCAATGAAGCTCCTGACGTTCTCATTTAAGGAGGTTAGGAATCATTTAACAAAATCGTTTTTTCACCCGGATGAAATACTCAGTGCATATCCCACAGACCAAGAGGCTTTAAACCTTCCTAGATAAAGGGCTCAGAGTGTAGCCCACGCAGGCTAGCTTTTTCCAAGAGCCTCTTGGACAAATAAATGTAGCAACACTAGAATTCTGGAACTGGCTTGGGTAAACTCCAGCAACATTGCACCTGCACATGCTGGAGCAAGTGTCCGACAGGTAGTGGCAGTAGCTGGGATCAGCAGTCCCTGCAGTATCCAGAGATCCAGTTCATTGCCAGAAGCCAAAACGTAAGCAAACCAAACAAACAGAAAAGAAAACATGACTCCTTTTGCTCATCCTGTGTTTGACAGCTGAAGACTCCCATGTGAAATGCTTCTTGGTACTATAACACGGAGGCCTCAAGCATTGGTTTGGTTGTTACTGCTGGCACAGGGCAACAGTTCGTTATATTTCTGCTGAGCAGCCAAAGATGACTAAAATAAATCTTGTATATCTGGAATATGAAAAGTATACATGCTGCAGGTATGTTACACAAGCTATATTGTATTCAGAGAACAGTAGGTTTGATGACTCAAGCTGATCTACCTTTGTGTACTATATGCATGTAATACACCCAAATAGGAGAATGTAAAGAAAAAGGAGCAGAAAAAGGGCAAGTTACCCTTACTGGAAGGGTAATCAGCTTGTGGGAGACAGAGTGGTATTAGCCATAAGGAAAAATAGATCATAAAGATTTCTTTGGGTTTTGTTTTTAAAGAGCAAAGACCAGAGACAGATCAATATTGTTTTTAATATAAGAAAAAAAATAAAAAGGCAGAACAAAAGAGACTGGCTTACTGAGAGTTTTGTCACCTGGAACAATGCTCTGAACAGGTAGAACAGCTTTTAATTAGACTGAAAGCATTTGATAGGGTTAAAAGATGGGGAACATGCAGCGCTTACTTAGATGAGCAGTTGGGAAAACAAGCACATAATCTCCCAGTTCACTAAAAAGATAATAAAAACCAAAGGATTTGAAAAAGAGAATTAAAGCCTACCCGTGCTCTTTACAGTAGGAGGAGATTATCCAGGCAGCGTTTCTTCCCAGCCACAACCAAGGACTGTCACGGCACCTCTCTCTCCAGCGTACCTCCATGGCTGGCGCTACAGTGTGTGAGCAAAACACCTCGTGATCAGCAGGTTTCTCCCCAAATCCTGATACTCCCGTGAGACATCTTCAGGTAGAGGTGGAGGCTGTAACCGGCTGCTTGCCTGGACAGCTGGGTTCATGCAGGGAAGGGGCCGGCACGAGGACTCCACCTGATGCAGCCTCAGGACACGTGCGAGGGACAGTTGAGGTGCTCTCGTCTCCAGCAGCACGGAAGCAGCTGACGTTAACTGATGGTGTCACTTGCATCTGATCTGGATTAAGAGCAGCACGGGCTGCTTGTAGCAGCATTGTAGAAAGATTGTTGCACTTACAGATCTTGGCTGAACTAGGATCCTTCTCACTGAAGTACGTGGTCTGTGCTATCCAACTCTCCACGAAAAAAATCCCTTTCAAAAGAGCACCTTCAAAAAGCATTCAGAGCAGCTGGACAGGCACGTTCTGCAGCTTGAGATGCCGGCAGAAGGAAACAGAAAAGTCCACAGAAGAAGACCTGCACAATTTTCTTTGGGAAGTGTGAGTACATTTTTTTTGTGCCAATGTTTGAAGTGACCCTGATGCCCAAGATGAAACCTGTTGCATTTCTCTCCAATCAGGACAAATGGAGAGCAAAAATGAGAAGCCTGGACCTTGTGTAGCCAAGCTGTGTCTGATTCCTTGAATTTAAAACCTTTCTTGTAGTCAGTAGTCAGTCATGCAAATACACAGATTTCAGTTGCAATTTGGTACTTCAGCACTTGTAAAAACTCTGCTAGCGGCTCACCTGAATCTTTTGATGTCAAAATACCCCTTAAATAGGGTTTCCAGTGAATGCTTACAAAGATTTCATCTCCTCCAAGGCGTGCCATCTTCCTCCTAGGTGTTCTGGCTCATCCTCCGGGTTGGGACACACTTTAATGATCACTGTGATTATCCCCGGTGTGTAACAATACGCACAACAGCAGAATGTGCAGTTCTGCTGTCAAGGCCTGTTTTGCTGGAGGAAAAAAATCCCTTTGAACACCTTGGAAGGTCGTGCTGTGAATGACTAACCGCCTCTTATGGAGCAGTTTATGGAGCTTGGCCAAAGCACTCGAAGTGCTTTGGTCATATGTCCACATTGTTGCATTTAAATGGGCTTGCACAGTAAATCTTCCTTTGCCTGGGAGAATTTCAGATCCTTTCAGAACTGTTTCAGTGTTGCTATTTTCTTTCTATTTTTTTTTTTTTATTTTTTTTTGCCTTAAAGGCGATGAGTGTTTCTGGCAGTTTGATAACTGGGCATGCCTCTCAGCAAAAGGTTACGATCAAGTAAGTACAAGTGTGGGGAAGCAGCAAATCAGCTAATTCTGAAGATCTTGAGCCAGATTTCTCAAATCAAATAGCACAGAGATCTAGCAGAGCACATGCTGCATTTGCAAGAAAAATAGAATATACATTCCACATAAAGATCCTCAGTCTGAACGGCAATGAAGTAAGCTGAATTCTGAGCTCTGGCACCATGCACTCAGCGTATGATACACCACTTGAGTCTCCATGTACCAACCACTGCTATCTGCATGGCAGGTGTGAAGTCCACGCTGATATCTACGCTCCCATCATAAAGGCATAAAATAAACGTTTAAGAGCGGTGGGAAGAACCAGCCTCTAAGTGCACCTATTTCTATTCCCCATGTGTACTAGACTTAGGGCCTCAACATTCAGGCTGCTAGGTTCCATCCCATGTGAAGCAGGCTACATGGATATGCGTTAAGCTTCATCAGTACCAAGAGACCAAAGAGATTGACGCAGCTAATCGGCCCCAAGCCACCCAAGTAGCAGTGTCAGTGCTGCCTGATGGGAGAAGCATTAACCCCCAAGAGCCTGCCATGACCAGGACACGACCAGAGGCCAGTGGCGCTCAGGCTGTGGCCCCGGTCCTGCCCAGTTCACTAGCACAGACAGCTCAAGAGCCGTACACGCGGGATGCCTGCAAGCAGGAGGCACAGCTTAAAGGGCTAATCATGGGTTTAGGCAGCAGCGATGTCTTTAATCTGTTTTCTTGTACAGACTCATCATGAGGCTTCAAGTCAGCCACTTCTCAACTCAGCTTATTCCAAGCTACAGATATCAATTTACCTTCTTCTGAATTTAAGAAGAGATTGGACTGTGCACTTAGTCACATGGTCTGAACTTTTGGGTAGACCTGTGCGGTATCAAGAGTTGGACTTGATGATCCTTAAGGGTCCCTTCCAACTCAGGATATTCTATGATTCTATGATTCTATGATTCTTAACAGCACTACTATTACATGAAGTATTATTGCTGTGAAGATATACAAAGCAATCAGAAATACTGAATCAGTCCCACGGTATCACTCATTGAAGTACAGATCAACTCTTACAGAGCCCTCCCTTGACTGCACCTTTCAAACTGCAGATTTTTCTCACCCCCAAATGCATTTCATGAAAAGTAATTCATCTTTATGTGCTTCAAAAATCAAATTGGACGTGAGAGAGAGGAGAAATTAAGTTTAAGCACTGCACCACACTTCAGATCTTTCCCCGTATTCTCGTATGTGTCTCAAAGGGGTAGCGTGCACTTTTAAACACCCTCATCCCACCCATAAATGAGTTGTAAATGCCAGCTGGGACAGAATCCAGCCTGAAGTGTGTGAATTTACAATATCCTGCACCCATGGAATTTGATTTCATTTCGTATCTTTGCTACTGCAGCAATAGCAATGGCAAGGAAACTCAAGAAAATACCTATGATCTTCAGAAGAGGGAATGAAAAGCTGGTGTTTTCCAGAACAATAAATAAAATAGATCTGGTATTAAGAACAAGAACAAAAAGGCAGGCTTTAATAGCTATTCATTTTACTTCAATAACTCTCTTCTTGTTTAGTTATAACAGTGCAGGTACACACAAAAAGGCTATTGCTGAGCCTGATGAATACAAGCCTCTGAATTTAAACACAATCAGGGGATTCTGTATGCATCCTTTAGGGCAGATTAATTAGAATGAACTGCCAGTTACCAAGTGAAAATTAATTTCTTTTAATGCTTTTGCTCTGCCATACTCATTTGGAGCATTAACGCATCTCATTTTTCTATACCATATGCACTGCCCAAATGCTGATTCATATTCCCTGTAGGCAGCTAGAAGAAATTTTGCTGCTTGGGTACTATTTGTGTCTATTCATACAGGGGTCAAACTTATTATGAGAGTGTGCATCACTTGCAGAAATTGCACTTGATGGTGCTTAAAACCTAGAAATTATAAAAATTCAAAAATATATCTGTTTTCCTCATTACATATCCTATTTTCCCTTTCATAACTTCATTATTATATATATATATATTACTCATTAATGCATGCCATGGATTCTAGCCTTCTTGTTAAAATGACGACCCGAGAAATGTACTTGTGAAGTTAATTTTTATCACATTTTTATTAAACATTTTTTCAGTTTATGCTTTGAACATAAATACATAAGTTTTATGGCTCATGTTATAAAAGACCCTACTATGTGTTAGAAAACATATACAGAGTATATCATAGTGGTTACACTTGCTCCCCTTTTTCCCTAATATTTTCCATAACTTCTATTAATCTAGAAAAGCAGTATCAGAAAGCAAGATCCAACCTACCCAGCAGCAGTCTGAAACGGCTATAAAGGTTATTTGCCTGCTGTAAAATAAACTTTGGTTCCTCTCTGCTTTCACAGTAAGGTAATACCTTGCTACGTACGCTGTGTATCAGAAAATAAGCATTGCACGTTGTGCTCAGTTCATTACTGAAAATCCAGTTCAAGACAATGTGTGTCTCTAGCAAAAGGCTTTTCTTTCTCTAAACCACTCAGTAAGACAAACAGATACGTTTGTTTTCAAAACAGTGTAATGTAAATGTGGTGCTGGTCTTACTGAAGTCAGTGGCAAAATATTGATGGACTTTCAGAAGAGCAAATTTGGATTTGTTTCTGCTGTTCTGTTGTCTGAACTGAAGAAAACAACATTTCAGCTGGAAGATAGGATTAATATTGCTTAACATTTTAAAACTCTCATGCATCATTGCCAGCAAATTCTGTAATAGCTCCATGCATGGATTTCCAGTTGAATGTGTGGGGGACTCAGCTTACCTTTCTCAGTGATAAGGAACCACGAGAGAGTGGGCATAATCGTAATTCCAGTCCCAAAAGCATGGATGTGGAAGCCCACACCCGATGGGCACGTAGAATCACACCTTTAGTTTTTTTGCTGTAAGTGTAGCAAATGGACACTAGGTTATATATGCTTTATACACAGAAGAATCTTTTAACATGTTTTTCAATATACATACATTAAACTGTACGATTTAGTACTTCCACACAGTGGGCAAAGAGCAACTCCCAGGGCCATAGCTATGGAAGAGTGTAGAAAACACTACCGGCCTTGATCCCTCAGGCAAGACCAGGCACTAGGTCAGGAAGAGGAGGAAAATTTGGGGAAAATGTTACTGGCTGATGGCTTAGAGGCACACTAAATTGTTTTGCTCAAGGACTCACGCCAACGCTAAGCCCATACCAATGCTGACAACACCCAGCTGAAGCAGTGAGATGTAGATGGTGAAAGACACAGTGTAAAAGCACAAAACAGTAAGGAGGGACCTAAACCTACAATCCAACCCATAAGAAATTTCCTTCATGACTTATTGAAGTCGATGTTATTATGGCTTAAGAAGCCCATTCTCATCAGGATGTAGGATGTGGGCCAAACCTCTGAAAAGAAATGTGCGTGCATATCTGATTTTTGAAATGTCTATTTTAGTGCCAGCCAGCAGGCAAAGGTTCTCCGCAGCAGCATTCCCTCTGTCCCGCATACTGTGTGTCATGTGGCAGGAAGACACGATGGTCTCGTACTGTGGTGCTCCATCAGGCTTGGTGAGTCAGCCCACCCACTGACTTTGGAGTCAGCTTGATACAGGTTTGCTTTTTAGAGCAGACTGAGAATTTAGAGAGATACAAATTTGGTGAAAAATAGCAAAAGAAATTTCAGTAACGCTTATAATGCTGCTGCTATTTAAGAAAAAAAAAACAAACTATCTTATATTGAACAAACTAATCCAGTCCCTAGTACTGTTTACTTTGAAATATAACGTGCAGGGAAAAACTAATTACGGCTAACGTTGATTAAAACTATGCAGACTGAAACAAAACATGGTGTAATCAAGGAGTTTGTATTATAAGTAGCAGAAATAATTTGAGGGAAATCCATCCCCTTACTGGGATTAGAAGAGTTCCGAAGCAGTCAAAACTTGCACTTGACTTTAGTCAATGCAAACATCTGGCAGACTTTCTGCTTTGGACACAATTTATATTTTATTGAACTGATGGACAGTATTACAGTTCCTAACATACCCTAATGAAACTTGAGTCCTGATTTCTCTGCATCTTCCAGTCTATTGACAAGGGAAAAGGATGTTCCCAGTTCCTTCACTCAACACACATTAAATGCATTTTGATTGAATGCCGTGTCTCATCACCATTTTTTGCGATGTCTTTCTGAGCTGAAGGCTTTGTCTTGTATTTCATATGCACAGAGACTAGTGCAAAAAGCAACATCAGTAGTAATCCCCAAATTCAACATTCCCTTTGGAAATATATTGATTCATGAAGAAAAGATGATGAATTAGGTCTCTGTTTAGATTTCAGCCCTCTAACAGCACCAAAGCAACACCTTTCCTCACTGAGTGAATGAACACAAAGAAACTGTGCACACTATTTTCACAATATCTGCTTACGAGATCATGTTTGGCTGAATCTCTGGGTGAAAAGTTAGGACCATATCTCTGCTGTCTGCAGTTGTGCAGTGACACTATTTGATAGGTGTTTGCCTGAGGATGTAGCAAAAATCAACTGACGTAGGGCAAATACCCACACTGATTACATGCGCTTCCTATACGTATTGCAATGTTAGTGTGTTTCTCATTATTTATATACTCGTTATGCACACCTAATTAAAAATGGCACAGTCCATGTCTAGCTTTGATACCGAGCTGCCAGGAGGGAATGTGTTACCAGCACTACAATGCACAGCTGTTCTACATCTGTATTTTCTATTTGCCCTTAGAACTTTCTCTATGTGACAGACACATTGCAACTACTGAGAAAATTAATGCACTTTTTATACTGCAACTTTTTTTTTAATAATACTGAGCATTAGAAATAAAAAATATCTATTTTTTACGTTGAAATAAACACGTGTCAATTAAAATAACTGCTTTTGTTCAGACCAAACTCTGGCATATGGAACGATGTTACAAACTATTATGGTAGTTACCAAATTAATATTAGCTTGCATTAGAATATTTATTGTTTAAAAATATTTGCTAATTTGTTAAAATCTACAGTCCATGCAATATGCCACTTTGGAAAAGGAAACAACCGCTGATTTACATAACCGAAAACGGCATGCGACAGAGCACATGTTCCTTGCCTTCCCTAAGTGCTATAGGACATAATGATATTTATAAATGTAAATATAAATAAGGTTTCTAAAGTCTTTAAAAGTGTCTAACAAATCCTTTCTGTTCTAAGTATCAAAGACAGAATCAACAGCTAAACTCTTTCCAATACTCTTAACACTGCAGAATGTTCTAAATATGTGAAGACTCTGCCTTGTATCTGTGATCCAGTCCTACTGAAACTGCTCTCATGTATGTAAGGTCTACTGGTTTGGGTCCTAGGCTGGCATTTGCTGTAAAAAGATACCAGACTTTGTTTAACAGTAGGAAGTTTTTTGGATTTTCTTCACTCAGATATTTAATAGTGGGATCTGCCAGACCATCACCGAAGACACTAATTCATCTTGTCGTTGCTGCTTGGTCTTCTTGTTCACTCTTCTGTGTCCTTGGCCACCAGAAATGACTAACACTGAAATCGCTTTCATTTTCTTGGATTTCTGTCTTTTACTTTTAAGCGAGAAATTTTGATCCTTCAAAAGCTCATAAATGTTACTGTCCTCTGGTCTATGCTCTAGGGAACTTGATCCATGAGACAAAGTAAGGGATCCTGAAGATGAAGACAAGTCACTTTTTTGTGCAATGGATCCTACTGAACCTCCCAGCCAAACTGAAGTATCAGGGTTGTTACTAAGGGAAGAGCCTGGTCTGTCATTGTGCAGAACATTCTTTTGGTCGTCGTCTTTAGATTCTGAGCCAGGAGGCAGGCTGTTCCTCAACTTGTTTTTGTTTTTCTTGTTTATAGACGTAGCCATTACAAGAAACTTGACTGGCCCATTGTGTGCATGATATGAGACCATTCCTCTTCCTGGAGCCAAAAGAAAAAGACAATTAAAGGATTAAGAATATATAAATAAATAAAACACATAGCACTCTGCCATAGGTAGTCCATTAAATTTGCTCAGGAATGCATAACTCTTAAAATTCTATTATATGCTTCCAGTCTGTCTGTAGCCTGTCTGTTGCCTTGTATGTACTCAACTTACAGAAAAAAATGTAGAAAGAAAAAATCACCTATTGTGCCATAAAGGTGTTTTAGGACTGTGTTAATAAATCAGCTAAAATGTGACAGTATGAATTCAAATTGACTTGTGCTGCGTTCACAACAGCGTGAGTACAAAAACTTTCTACTAACTTCATTATTATTTTTTTTTTTTGGCATTGACACAAATATAACATCATGAGCTTTCTCCAGTAGTCCACAAACAAAATATGTGGTTTTCAATTAATCCTACTGCAACTCTGTACCTTTCTAGAATAGCATACGAACATCTGTCTCATTGTAATAGAGCTCTCCACACTATAAAGCAGGAACTAAAGCTCATCCTACTGAATGCTTTTCTGGTTACCATGGCAGATTCATAAGGAAATGGCTGAACAATTTCAATTATTTTTTAAAAGTATTTAAACAGTGGGATGCTGGTAGTACAAAGAGAATTTACACTGTGCAAATCATTAGAATGTATGAAAAATAAATTGTATAGTGCTAAATTCAGAAGCTCAACCAACATCAGCGTATGTGACTTTTACGGTTTATATATACATATATATATATACACACACACACACACACATTATACAAAATCAGCTACAATATAAAAAGGAATTAGGCTATCATGGAAAAAAACAACTCTACAAATCACTCTGTCCATCCCTAACTCCCTAATACTTTGCAGGTTATAATAAAAAAAAATCTGCTTTTACAGAAAGTGCAATGATATTAAGATGAATTATCACTACTGGAAGCACAACTGGAAAAAGTCAGACATTTTTGGTTCAAATTCCAAATACTGTATCTGAAGACTATAAAAATGTAATGCTGCTAGACCTGCGAAATCTGACAAGTCTTGACCCAAAATAAATGCAAGAATATGCAGATGACATAAACCACATCAAAAGAGAAAATGAGACAATAAAATGAAATGCTTTTTTGACTTTATGACTACGCATTATTTTTTTTTTATTTCTAATATTGCTTCTCTACCTTTTAAGAAATATTCATCTGTTGTCATACTGGATTATTGCTGCGTATCTTGCTGAACACAGAGGATTACGTTTTCATTTTGAAAAGTTACATAAGTTTTTTTTTTTTTTTTTTTTTTTTCCTCCCCTGAAGGAAGTTACAAATAGCTTGCCTCATAAAATCTGCCAGCTTCCCTCCACAGCTCAGCAGCTCTGGCAGAATTCTGAAATCAAAATGTAGAATGGCAAAGGGGTCTTTAATTGGAATAAAATATACTTAAACAAATGTTGGTTCTGCTAGCAGCTTAAACACTTGCAAAATGATACAGCAGCATTCATACATATTTCAAACAGGGCATTGTGAAACTAACAAAAGCATCTCTCAATGCAAAAATACTGATCATTGTCCAAAAACCAAAATATATGTTCTCATATATACCAAGTCTTCAGTTTTGGAAAGAAAGGGTACAAAACCAATTTACTGAATAATCAGAAAACATACTACATTTTCAGTACCTATGTATCTAAACCTAATGCTTTCCCCAAATCTGGAAGAAAGATTGTTTGCACCACACTCTCTTCTCCTTCTCGTATTTTTACTATACTCCAACAGGATTAATGCCTATCCTATTCTTATTCCCTAAATAAAAACAGTTGTCCTGACTCAAACAACTGAGAGAAATCTAGGCAAGTATCCGGATATGTGGTGAAGCTAAGGAAGAATGACAAATACAATTTCATCACAAAGCTCTGATAAGTATTTCAACATGTAATTTGGCAGTCATTTGAACTACTGACAGAAAAAAATTAAAAAGAAAAAAGAAATGTTCAGTATAACACCATTCTACTCAATCCATTTGAGAAATTTCACTCACCAGTTACTTTGGGAATCCCCTGCAGGCGTGGCACTGGCAATGCTACTATTATACCCAGATTTGTTCCAACCAGTAATAAACCATGGCACACCAGAAGGCTGGTCACAGAAACACGCTGCTGCCCTGTGAGGTTTAGGAAGCACTGCATTATTTCAGGGTGATGATCTTTGCCTAGATCAAAGTAACCTCAAACACACAATCAGCTGTACTGTCTCATTCAGCAAAGCACTCATCAGAAAGGCAAACATTTTGCTGGGTTGAGGTATTGAACTTTTGTCACTACGTGGCAATTTAAATACAACTGAACTTCTTGTATAGTCTGTCCTTAATCTCAAAACCACAGTATCTAAAAGTAGACATAGAATCACAGAATCATTAGGGCTGGAAAAGACTTCAAGATCATCTGGTCCAACCATCCCCCTACTACAATGTCACCCACTAAGCCTTGTCCCTAAGCACCAGGTCCAACCTTTCCTTGAACACCCCCAAGGGCAGTGACTCCACCACCTCCCTGGGCAACCCGTCCCAATGCCTGACTGCTCCTTCTGAGAAGAAATGTCTCCTCATTTCTAACCCAAACCTCCCCTGGCACAACGTGAGGCCATTCCCTCTAGTGCTATCACTGGTTATCTGCGAGAAGAGGCCGACCCCCAGCTCCACACAACTCCCTTTCAGGTAGTTGTAGAGAGCAATAAGGTCTCCCCTGAGCCTCCTCTTCCCCAGACTAAACAACCCCAGTTCCCTCAGCCGCTCCTCACAGGACTTGTGTTCCCGGCCCTTCACCAGCTTCATAACCCTGCCCTGGGCATACTCCAGGGCCTCGATGTCCTTCTTGTAGCGAGGGGCCCAAGTACGCTTTTGCAAATATGCTATGTGTATTCTCAATAAAAAAAACAAAACAAAACAAACAAAAAACCTGAAAGGCATTCCACTTCCTAATGTTCAATAATGTATTACTATAACATGCCATACTTGAGACTCAAACCTGTTCACAATTACTTTTTTCTCCTAGCTTTTATTTTGTGAAATACTATCAAAAGTACCATATCCACATTTGGGTTCCCCCGTACAAGAATGACATTGGCATACTGGCATAAGTCCAACAGAAGGTCACCAAGATGATAAGGAAACTGGAGCAAATAATGTACACAGAGGGATTAAAAAAACCACCTGTCTAATGGGACGGTACACAGAAGACAGAGTCAGACTACTCAGATGTGCACACTGACAGGAAAAGACACCATGGACCAGATCTGGGACATGGGAAATTGATATTAAATGTAGGGAGAAGTTCCTTCACCATGAAGATGGCTGAACACTAGAACAGGCAGCTCAGAAAGGCTGTGGAACCTCCAGCCCTGAAGATAATCAAAATTTGGCTGGACAAGTCCTTGTGCAACCAGATGCAGTTTGACTTGTTTCAGGAAGACAGACAAGACAACCTCCAAAAGTCTTGTCCAACCAAAATAATTCTACAGTTTTCTGCAACAGGTTATTATTGACAGGACTGATGTTTTTCTTATGAAAACAAAGTCTTTTTTTTTTGCTTACAATGAGTACTAAGTATGTTTGATTCAGTGTAGATGGATTTTCAAAACGATCTTGACAAGTTGCATAAATGGAAAATACTGCCTGCCCAAACTTCTGCCATGACCCAAGTTTACTCTGAGGAGCATTTGAACTCTGCTAAAGTCATCAAGGTTCAAAGCTTACACGTTTTTGGATTTACAAATAACTTTACATGCTGGGAAAGCAGTCATTCCTATCTTTATCATAGCTCTCAAGTTGTTAATCACCGTCATCAGTAAGCAAGGAATTTGGATTCTACATCTGATATAACTTTGATGAATCTACATGTTCCACACTTTGGAAAAGCACCTTAATTACGGTGTATCACAAATTAATGCATTTTCCATCTCTTCTCTTGAAGCTAAGCCAATTTACAGCCAAGAACATATGAATCACAGACCCGGTAGGAAAGCAGGGAAGAGCAGCTTGACTGCAGCCCAAAGGTTAAAACACTCAGCTGGAAAGCAGCAGGTGGACCACAGTCCAAGTCTTTCCTCACAGAACTTTACAAAACCAAAATATTTATCCAGCAATGGTGTGTTGTAAAAGGCGCACGTCAGCTGCAGGGCCTGATCTGGAACCTCGGCTTAGAAAACACATTCTAAAATACCCTAAAGGCAATTAGATCACCCTCGGCAGGTGTAACAAGCATGAATAAGTTGAAAAGGCTCCATCTACTCATGCAGGTTTTCAGAGACTGGCTTCCCACCAGTAGGTATCTCAGCTCCACCACACTGCTCTCTCTCTCCCTGTCCTCAAAGGAACAGGGGAAGAAAATACGATGAAAAAAGCCTGTGGGTTGAGGTAAGGACAGGGAGATCCCTCAGCAAGTAACATCAGAGGCAAACCAGACTCAGCATAAGGGAGATTAATGTAATTTTTGCTTATTGATAACAGACTAGAGCAGAGACACCTGTGTTTTTCCATAAACTGTAGGTATTTATGCAGGTATGACGGCATCATCCCTCTTCAGGTAGGTAAGCATAAATGGGTTATGTCTATAGACAAATTACAAGCCTTTTGAAGCCCCCCCTTTTTTTTTTTTAATTAATGAGATTAATTTAGTTTCCAAAACAAAGTACATAGAAACATTCCTTCAACACTGGTTCGATGGAGAGCCCTCTGGGGAGACACAGATTTCTACCTCAGGAGTCTGAGGGTGAGGGACAGTACGGCAACCACACAGTACCAAAAACCACATCAAAGCCTAGAGTGATGACACAGATGGCAGCCCTGAGAGCGAAAGAAAAACACTGAAAACCCCACAATAAAAACAAAAGACTGCTTGTGCTGTTTTCAAAGCTGTACATGTAAGAGATGATAACCATTTGGCTGTCCTCAACCATTTGCTAATATAAATTTTGCATTTACCTTTATAACAGGTCAAAAAAAACCCTCCACATATTGGATTTGTCAAAAATCAAGTCTTGAGTTTTGTGATTTAAAGCTCAAACCTGCTCAAGTTACATATGATATTCAAAGATCTCCCACAACCTGTGTCACAGCAAATGCAAGGTAACTGCAGGTTAGCTTAACCTCACTGCATTTCGCCTACAGCTTGTTTTACAAAGTACAAACAGAAATAATTAAGTACTTTTTTTTAATATTGTAGAAAACACCAGTTGTACTTTTGCCTGTCAGACCCCTTGCAGAAGCAAGATGCTCACATTTTTAACAATTGATCTTTAATGCTTTTTTTTTGGAAATGTTTGAAATATAAAATAATATGCATGATTTTATACACCAACCCTGAAGCAACTTCCAACAAGTAATTGTTACCAGTGATAACTGGTAATGTGCATTACTGTTTCCATAGGTGAAAAGAGCAAATTACAGCCAGCAACTCAGAATCTTAAACGCCGAGCACAGCCTCAAGCACGAAACATCTCTAGTGAGGTCAAAAGGAGTAACGTGTGCTTTGAAATCTGGGAAGAGCAGGAAACATCTGCATCTGAAAAAATCCTTTGAAACAGCACATAATAGCAGCAAAAAAAATATATAAACTATTAAAATAGATATTAATTTTAAATACTATTTTAACTGTTACCCAAGGATTAACTCATGTTTTTCTTTGTTATTTTGTGACTTACTTTGATAGATTTCAAATTGAGAGAAAAAAATGTAAAACCAATTCTCCAGAAAGCGTTAAGCAGTAAGCACAGAAATCAACAACAAGGGAAAATCATAAACAGAAATGCCAAAACCAAGTATTGTTATCTTTATATGAAAACTTTTATTTCACTCTGTCCCAGTGCAATGATGCAATTGTTAAACTCATGAAATAATCTTACCAAGATCTTGACTTTACCAAGAACTGAAGCCAACAATTAAGTTTACACACAGACAAATAGTTTTACTATGTTTCTGCTCTGTGTTCAATCTTTCTCAGGTCGCAACTTCTGACCCAGTCCAAACAACCACATAAATCCTCATGGGTTTCCACAGAGATCTGAATTCAGCTTTAGGTACTTGCAAGGACATAATGGTGCATTATCCTCTTACAAGAACTTGCTCTTCCTGTTATATAAAAAATTGTCTAAAAAACACACTGCACAAATCTAATGGGCTGACCTCAAATCTTCACCCATCTTTTAATCATTTCTCAGGAGTAAAATAATAAAGCAACCACGTTTTATGGTGTGGCACCTGGTGGGATGGGGTCAAAATAAAGCTATGAGCCTCAAAGTATAGTTTGTTTTTTGCAGAGAGGAAATGATATATTTTTTTCTTTGCCCTTTCCATCTGTTTCCAGGAAACACACATGTGCCATCAGAGGATATATGGATATAAACAGAACACAGCAACATCAACAGAAACCACCTCTTTGTTAAACAGGTAATCCTTCATCATCCCCATGAGCAAAGAAATTACGTCTATCAAGGTCACAGCAATCTTTTTAAAAGGCATGCTGGAGGACACTTTTGAATAATGAAATATTGAATATGAAGACAAAACACAAGACTATTAATAACAAATGGACTGCATACCCATGTTCTGTACAATTGATTGATTGATTTAATAACCAGGCTATGTGAACAGTGATGGAGGTGGGTGAAAAGTTGCCTTTGTTGAAATTTCCACCACTGATCATAAATACTAAGCATAAATTTGCCCTGCTAGATGAAGCAGATTTCATTAGCGAGGTGTTTCTATTTGATTTTGAACGTTCACAGATTTGTTTCTTTTACTCCGCACGTCCCCTTTCCAGCTAACAGACAGCTTGCGCCACTTAAAATCAATCTCACTGTACTGTACTGTTGTGTGACCTATAATGATGATGATGTTCTTCAGCTCAACAATTATCTTGTTTTTTCACATTGCATTTGTGCTTTCTGGTGTTTTTTGTTGTTGTTGCTGCTGTTTTGTTTTAATAGAACATAAGCTTGTTATGTACTATTAGGAAGTATGTTATGGCTTGTATTTTTGATGATGTATGAAGCAAAGGTTCTGTGGAGCATTCTGTACTAAACATACATCCCACAGTTGCCTCAGCAACCCAGGTTTACTTTCCAGTCCTCTGCTCCTACATACAAACTTCCCGTAACTCCAGAAACCATTGGCTTGAGCTCAGACCAGGGTTGTTACTTACATCCCTTGGTGTACATGGACTACCTAATGACTGAGCACAACTGCGCTGTATTGTAAGCTTTGCAGGGACATGGTTGATAGAGGAAGTTCCGGGATTCAGTAGTTGTTTAATACCCGCTCAGATGTCTCAGCAGATTCCTTGTGGTCTTTTTTAAGCCATTTAGCTGACATATATGACATGAACATAACCGTAATCTGATCTATAACTTGGGGGCATTTTCCCAGTCAAGCTATCTTTCCTTAGCCAGACCTTTGTAAACAAAAGGTGTAAGAGATCCCTACAAATGAACCATGATAAAACAGTGGATTTAGAAAAAAATATTTTACTTTTGGTTCATGGTCAGTGGCTCTGTTTGCTTTTCTACATTACTCAACTTTGCCGAATTGTAATGACAATAATTTCCTGTTACATTTCACTTACACTTCATTATTCTGTCCTACCCAGTTGGCTGCTGAGTTACCTTTTTCAAAGTAAAAGAGGCACGTCCTTTAGAACAAGGAGAGAAAGCAGTCGTGTTTAAAGCTGTCTTCTCCCCAAAACGGGGAAATCTAATGTTATGAGAACTGCTTACTGAGGTTATGAGAACCTCCTACTCTTCTGTCTTAATTGATTACTACAGCTATCCTTTAAATATAGCTTTGTAATTCACAGTGACCATTCCTAACACAGTGACAGTAAATTTTTTACTTTTACTGTGTAATAACTCAATAATTATAATTTCATTAAGTAAATGTAGTTATGTTCTTCTCATTTACATTGCTTTAAATGAAGATGCAGATAACTTGTTCAGGTAGCCTGTTAGGCAAATATTACACATCATTGCTCCTACTAAAAACTTGGCAAAAGTAGGCTAGGTTTTTGGAAGTTATTTCATGATCTTGCACTCTCCTTTTTTCTTAAGATCCTTAGAAATATTTACACCATTTTTTTCTGTCTCATTTTAATACAAATTGAATGTTTACCCATCTTTTCTTTTTGCATATTAAACTCCTGTTGGATTTCACAAAACTAAGAGTTGTTTCTTTTAAAACTAAAAGATGTCCTGTAGCACACTTACCCTTCCAAACATTATTCAGTCCCTAAAAATCCTCAGAAAAGGCGCGATACACAATTCTAACTATGAAGCAACTTCACTCCTCCTTCTGTTTCAGTTTTTTCTTCTTTTTTAATCTCAGCATATACTATACAGAGTTTGATTTATTCTTTGTCTTCTTTTAGTTCCAAAAGTTTTTACTGCTGTTTATTACGTAAACCTCCTACTCCTCTGTCTTTTAGCCTTTGTTGTTGCAGCATTATTGGGATCATATAAAAAGGCCCAAGAGGTGCTGCTAAATAATTGAAATTCATTTCATTTATAGAATGGAGTCTTCCCTTGGAACACTTGCTGTAATAATGTTCTACTCCTGAAATAAATTTCCATTTCCATTCACTGAAGCACATTTTGTGAAGAGACAGAAAAGGAAAAGAAAAAACACTAAGAATCTAAAATGAGTAAGAATGACACCAAGGAGATATAATTAGCTAAAACTCTTTTACAAAAAAAGAAAAAAATCATGTTACATCAGCAGTTTTATTACCATGGCAATGAACACTAAAGCTAAATTTGTTTGAAGATTTTTATATGCAGGAAAGATGTGTAAGGGAGGCCCTACTTCCTTTTTATCCCCCTATAAACAACAGAACATCTTGGAAGTTGATCTTTAAAAAATCTAATCTTGATTTCTTTGCATAAGGCTGTTGAATTAAATCATGCAACCTATTTAAAACTATTTAAAGGCAGGACATTTGCTGTTGTTCACTGTTGGTGCTACAGTCAAACAACACATGTGAAAAACACCCAGGCTAGAACACTGTAAATGGACACAATTTAAAACAGAGCTTCATTGCAAAGCTAAGCTAACGTGCTCTTAAAGAAAAGACGGTAAGACTGAGACTGAAGAACTGAAACATTTTGATGCAAGATTTATACCTAATTATCCTAAGAATATAAATATAATATCAGTGCTGGAAGAACTGACATCTACTAAAAGCAAAGCAATGAAGCTGGCACACAAATTCCAATAAAAACTGCAGCAGCTCAGTCCATTACAGTCTATAAACAGGGACATACAGAAGGAATGTTTCTCCCCTCACAGACAACTCATGGTCAGCCATGCCAGTATCATTCTTCTGTCTCTGTCTTCTCCTAACATTCTCACATCCCCTACATGATGTGCATCTGCTTAGTACAGCGTAAGCCAAAGACATCCCAAAGCATTTACCCTCCAGCACTACATAGTCCATAATCATATTAGCCTACATCAGTCTGTAATAACACCTGTGCACGGCAATTGAAATAAAAAGTGCCAGAAACAGGTTTATCTCACTTAGGCACTTCCCACGTTATTAGAGAGCCACTCACTTGCAAATTTGATACAGGCCAGTGCAACTGTCTATGACACTGATGATTTTGGGATGATTAAAAAGCTTCTGTCTTAGAACACGTAAAGATCTGCTAAATGTCAACCCAACAACCACAGGTTCCATCATTGCCTATATGTAACACTAGCCTTTTAATTCAGCAAACTACAGCTCCAAACAGCAAAACACTGAACAAACTCCTAAACGGAAGAATGTGAGTGGTTCAGCTGACTTCACTGGGAATACTGATGTAACTAAAATTAAGCAATTGCCTTGGTGGTTTGGAACCTAGGCTAATTGACTCCATCATGTACTTTGATATCAAGTTCCAGAAGCAAATGCTAAATTTTGCAAAGCAAACACATTTTCTTGGTAGACTGCACTGCCCTAATGTTTTATAGTCACAAAAAAAGAAAGGACAAAACAGAATACTCTGCCTGCTTATCTATATAATTTACAGCCTTTAAAGGAGAAGAACTGCTACTCAACGAGCTCACTGCACACATTGTTCTTTTGGGAAGGCAACAGACTGCGACTGACTAAAGTAAATAGTCACAAGACAGTTATCAAAGTCTGAGACGGATGTTCTGATTCTGGCCTTATCTATAACACTCTGGAAAATAACATTGACAGAGGCGAAACAAAAATGTTTTATCATATGGTGTGATTCAACTACCTGGCAACATATTGTGAACAGGCGTGGCAATGTTAATATCCTGGAGGTGTTTCAGCGTCTCTGTGTGGAACAGGCGAAGCATGGATCCAGATGTGAAGGCAATCCAGACTCCCACTCCAGCAACAGCCATGTGAGAGATTACCATCCCCTCCTCTTGATGAGCTTCGAAATGGCTCTGTAAGAAAAACAAGATAAGTATAATCTTCTGTATAAGATCTATTAATTTTTCCTGTTACCTTTTTTTCTGGAAAATACATCATCATTAGTATGTAAAGATTCTCAGCTTTTGAACCTAAGTTCTAACTAAAGATAGAATAACTTCACCATAACTTAGATGGATGTTCAAGTGGTGTAGTAGGTTGCTAACTATTTCCCCTTGGATTTTAAGGGCTTCATTCTGCTCCCTGACTCTGTCTTCTAGCTCAGTAAGCTGGATACCCTGAGAAGAATTAGCTGAAGTAATAAAGGCTGAAGCAAAAAAGTCATTAAGTATCTCGGGCTTTTCCTCTTATCTTGGCACTATGATTCCCCTCACATCCAATAGTCCTCCTTTTCTTGTTTATGCACTCAAAAAAACTTTTTTTACTTTTTTTTTATTTTTTTTTTTTTACTGCAGTGGTCAAGTTAAGCTCTAGCTGGGCTTTGGCCCTTCTAATTTCCTCCCTGCATAACCTCACATTTTTGTAGTCCACCTGAGTTGCCTGCCCCTTGTTCCAAAGGTCATAAACTCTGTTTTTATTCCTGAGTTCCAGAAGAAATTCTCTGTTCAGCCAAGCTGTTTGTCTTCTCCATCAGCTCATCTTTCAGCACACAGGGATTGCCTGCTCCTGTGCCTGCAAGACTTTTCTTGAAGAACGTCCAGGTGTCCTGGACTTATCTTTTAGAACTGCCTCCCAAGAGACCCCGTCAACCACGTCCCTAAATAGACCAAAAGTAGCTCTACAAAAACCCAAAGTAGTAGTTCTGCTGACTGCCCTTCTTGCTTCCCCAAGGATCGAGAACTCTATCATCACATGATCACCATATCCAAGAAAGCATCTTTTTGATTCAGACATTTCTGAATTTAGTAGTAGTATTGGAAGATAATATTTAGAAGTATTAGCTATTTTGTATCCCTGACCTTCAAAATATTGATGCTTCTTGTTAGAAAGATCAAAATGCTCCTTCTGAAGAAAGTAGTAATGCCAGACTTTCAGGATCTAGTGCCTGAATTGTTTTCCTTGATCTGGTGATTTCACAGTTATGACTTCTATGCGGCTCCAGGAAGGCTGACACATGTTTGTGTAACACACAAAATAAAGTTGTAGTGAAGGTCTTTAATCATTTACAAGAAGTAAAGATTTTTTGGTTCCTTTTTTGTCATGTCAGTAAACTGTTTATAAAGTTAAACACAGCCTTTTAATGTTGCACCAGCTATAACAAATACAGAGAGCTAGTCTGATAAACAAGACTTCCGTGATTAAATAAATGGTAAACTGTTCCTTGCATACAAATCCCTACCTGAAGGATATGTAAATAAATATCTTCATTAATATTCACAGTACATATTATATTTGCAGATAAAATGCAAAAGTACCCTGTTGCTCCAAGTGAAAGCATATTTCAGTTTTCTATGTGTTATAATTAAAAGTTACATCTTGGTCATTTTGCATGCAAATCTAAATTACAAATTTCTTGGGAAAAGCCTAAGATGATTATGTTTTGAATGTAGTTGGGTTATATAGTTCAATTTCTTCATCTAAATTCAATGAGTAGATGAAGATCACAGATGAAGAATAGAACTTCAAGCTTTCACAAAACCTAACTTGTGATATTTTACTTAGAGGCCGTTTTTTATTTTATTACTTACCAGTACAAAATAATCCATAAATTAGCACTTTCCACTGAGAAATTAGCTGCTTAAAAATAACGTGATTTTTTTTTTTTAATTTTGTTTATGCTATTCTTCAAATGTTCATTAGAAAAAAATGAATAGTTTCTCTCCAGCTGTTAGGCAGTAGTTCAGATTTAGAGAGCATTACTATATTACTTTTTGACTCTTCTAATAACAACACTGCAGAATGCAAGGTAAGCACCCCTGACAGGTACATTTATATTCATCGCTTTCCTCAATCTCCACTCATTTTTTATTTTTTTTTAATCGAATAACATAGCTTTGAGCACCCTGATCTAGTGGAAGGTGTCCCAACCCATGGCAGCGGGGTCGGATCTAGTTGATCTTTAAGGTCCCTTCCAATCCAAACCATTCTGTGATTCTATGATCATGCAATTTACTCATCAGAAGTTACCCACAAACAACGTCTTTTAAAGCCAGAAACAGATCTTATGACTAGATTTCCTGATATTCTCACAATGCATGTAAATGTTTTATTGCAGACAGCTCTTCATAACAATAGTTTTACCCATCTAATTGACCAAGGGAAGCCAGCAGAGGTAATCTTTTTGGATTTCAGCAAAGTTTTCAATATTGTCTCTCACAGTACCCTTCTGGACAAAATGCTGAGCTTACCGCTAGACAAAAACATAATGTGATGGGTGAACAATTGGCTGACAGGTCAGGCTCAAAGAGTTGTAGTAAGTGGGGTTACACCAGGCTTGAAGCCAGTCGCTATTGTGATCCCACAGGTTTCCATTTAAGGGAAAGTCAAATGCTCACAAAGTGAGTTTGCAGATGACACCAAATTAGGAGGAGCTGCTGACTCCTTTGAGGATGGAGAGGCCTTGCAGAAAGATCTTGACAAATTAGAGGGTTGGGCAATCATCAACCATATGAAATTTAATAGGCACAAGTGCCAGATTCTGCACCTGGACACAGCCAACTCTGGCTATATATAATGGGTGATGAGATGCTCAAGAGCAGCCCCATGGAAAGGGATCTAGGGATTCTGGTTGATGGCAAGTTGAATATGAGCCATCAGTGTGCCCTGGCAGCCAGAAGGGCCAACCATACCCTGGGGTGCATCAGGCACAGTACTGCCAGCCAGCTGAGGGAAGTGACTGTCCCGTGTTGGTGTGGCCTCACGTTGAGTACTGTGTGCAGTTTTGAGCACCACAGTATAAAAAGGACATAAAACTATTAGAGAGTGTACAAAGGAGGGCAACAAAGATGGTGAAGGGTCTAGAGGGCATGATGTATGAGGGGCAGCTGAGGTCCCTTGGTTTGTTCAGCCCAGAGCAGAGCAGGCTGAGGGGAGGCCTCATGGTGGCCTGCAGCTCCCTCACAAGGGGAGCAGAGGGGCAGGCGCTGAGCTCTGCTCTCTGGGGACAGCGACAGGACCTGAGGGAACGGCATGGAGCTGGGACAGGGGAGGGTCAGGCTGGGTGTGAGGAAAAGGTTCTTCACCAAGAGGATGGTCGGGCACTGGGACAGGCTCCCCAGGGAAGTGGTCACGACACCAAACCTACCAGAGTTCAACAAGTGTTCGGAGATCATTCTCAGAAATACAGTTTGAGTTTTGGGTGGTCCTGTGTAGAGTCAAGAGTTGGATTCAATGATCCTTGTGGACCCCTTCCAACTTGGGATATTCTATGAACTTTTGTTTATAGACTCATACATCAGTACACTGATCACATAATCACAGAATAGCTTGGGTTGAAAGGGACCTTAAAGATCACCTAGTTCCGACCCCCCTGCCATGGGTAGGGACACCTCTCACTAGATGAGGTTGCTCAAAGCCCCACCCAACCTGGCCTTGGCACTTCCATGGATGTGGCATCCACAACATCTCTGGGCAACCTGTTCCAGTGCCTCACCACCCTCACAGCAAATAATTTCTTCCTAACATCTAATCTGAATCTCCCTTCTTTTGGTTTAAAGCTGTTACCTCTTGTCCTAGCACTACCTGAGAAAGAATCCCTCTCCAGCTTTCTTGTAGGCCCCCCTTAGGTACTGGTAGGCTGCTATAAGGTCACCCTAGAGCCTTCTCTTCTCTAAACAACTCCAGCTGTCTCAGCCTCGATGGTAACCAACTGACTTTTAAAAACTTCTCAGGGACAAATCCAAGGCGACTGAAGTAAATCTTACCAGCAATTTGCACTGCTTGGAATAAGAAGAAAAACGAAGCTGATGATAAAAATTAATTTTCTCTGGTTTTCTGACTACAGAGGACAATACTGTGAGTGCAACTGTAAACAACTTGCACAGGCATTTTTGTCACATTCCATTTTTACCAGCTAACTCATTATACTCCCACTTTGTCTGCCCTGCAGTTGGTACAGCTGTCTGTTGAAACAGACACATTTAAAGGGAAACTGTAATATTGTCAACACCACAAGAAGCATAGAAAAAGAACTATTCTTCTCATTCAACGGGCCTTCTGAGATGAAGCAGGAACATACCCAAACCTGTATATTCTTTTACAAACCACAAGTTTTTGTATAGAGGATAATTTTGACATCTGTTTCAATTACACGTCTATCTGAAATCCAAGAGCCACCCTTTTTCCTCAAGTTCTTTTTTTATACATTACAGGAAATACAGATATGAGAGGACAAAAATGCCCCTTTCCCTTTGTTATTAAAAGAATTGAACTCCATTTTACTATTTTACTTTTCATAAACACATTAGTCTCTGCCTTCTATTCAGAGCCCCCCCCCCCCCCCCCCCCCTTTTTCCCCCCTCAGGCAGTCTTCTCCTAACTCTATGGCAACACCAGAGCTTCAGAACACATTCTGGATGCCACAGCAAGTGGAGTCTGACATAGCTAACTATTGTTTCAACAGCGCGGAGCACAGCTGAAATGTTTCTTTTGAGGGGTTGCCCACTTGTACCAAACAGCTGTGCCAAGAACTGAACCACATTAGTCCAAGGTTAATGAGAGATGCATAATGGGTATCATTGTCCACAAGGTGAAAGAAATTGTTTTTACTTCTTTAAAGAAGATACAGTAGTTGGGCAACACACACTCAGGTATAGGGATTTTCATTTGTTTAGTTTATTCAGCTAAATATTTCGGTTTATTCTACTTATACATTGTTAAAACTAGAGCAGCTCATAAATAGTTAGCCAAGTTTTAAAAACAAGACGAAACAGAACAGGATGGAATGCCATTCAATTCTGGACTTTATTCTGTTAAATTCTCTAGCTTTTTTGTTGATGTTGTTGTTTTTAAACAGACTACCTTTGCAGAGCTTAAGGGTCTACATGCACAGAGAACTCTACAGGATCAAACCTCATACTAAACAGCAATACAACTGCCAGACCTGGGGTCAAGGCTGAGGACAAGTTTCTTCTTCATAGAAAGAGTATCAGAAAATAAAATTAATACATAACAACAATTGATGTATTTCTCACATATCCCTTGCCAAGTAGCTTGAGGCATTGTGCCAGTATGGGGCACCGTGCCGATAAAAGTGATTTCCTGAAACACTACAACTACTACAATAACGTTTCATTAAAACAAGTGAATTGAAAGTCTTATCCAAGGGTGTTAAAAAAAAAAAAAGCAGGAAAAGTGTGTAACACCCAAAATCAATACATCGGATGCCAAATCTGCTCATTGGGTAATAATTTAAAAAAAAAAAGTTTAAATCGGAGTCTTAAAGAAGCAGGGAGGTGTGCAACGAGATTGTGTTCAGAGGATAATGTACTTTGCACTTAGAAATGCACGGACAGTTAAATGAAATACCTATGAAGCTGGGAGTGCCTTACAAGGAAGGCGTTTATGAAATGATCTTGAATATGCTTGTGGGCTTGCATAAATAAGGTCTTCAAAAGTAGTCAGGTACCTTTATAAATAGTTTATAATGACACAGAGCACATAAAATGTATGCACAATAACAGAAAGCAATCAAGAAAAAAGCAGCAGTAACTTGAGGAATATGGAGAAACAAAGGATTTGTACAAAGGGAAGAATAACAGTTGAACCTTGGGCAACACCTGCATTCCTGTTGACAGAGCAAAGATGAATATTACCGAACTTGACTCTGAAATTCTCGACTCAAATCTTTACTGTTGACTGAATCTCCTCTCAAGAGAGGACACAGAGGGAGAATACACATTTCTTTGCTGACACTTCCATACAGGAACGCTTCTGCTCTGCACAGTACAGAAGAGGTAGCTCAGATGTATTTTGTTTCTGATATTGTTAAAATATATCCTATAGAGAGTGTCTAAACTTCCTTGTGTATTAAACCAATATTGCCAATAAATATGGTACGGGCATCATAGCAGGCAACTTTTGGAAATATAAAACCAGGAAGTTATCAAAACAAGTAAGGTAACTGAGGAGAGCAATAAAAAGTAGTGAGCTGTTTTGTCTGGTGAGATGATAAAAACAGGATCAGTAACTGTGTATATCTTAGGATCAATAAAAAGCAACAGAAACCCATCATTTGTTTGCACGTCTGTGAGGAAGAAAACATGCTATGGTATGAGTATTTCTGTGAAATAAACATGATCATCAGCTAGTCATGCAAAAATTCATCACATTCTTGAATACAATTATCTGTGCCGCAAAAACATTATTCAACCCAGACACACCATTTCCAGTTGCACCGTTTCTTATCTGTTGCTTGTGCAGCATTCATTGCTTGTGTGTTAATTATAGCTATAAAGTCAGTGGATCTATAACAATCTAGGCTCTGAAAACAACGGATGGGTTAGTTTACAAAGCATCTGGGAAATGGAAAGAAACCTCCTGGGATGTTTTTGTAGGAAAACCTGAAGTAAAAGCTAAAAAATGGAGCTACCATGTCTGAGAGAGATTGACAGAATATTATTTGTATCTCTCTGAACTTCTGTTTTCACTATTGTAATCGACTATGCCATACTGTATTTTGGTAGCGTAACCTTAATATGTTCTTTAATCCTCCAAGCTTGTCTGGATTTGTTCTGTGCCGAAATAGCACACCATAATCCCACCTGCAGGCATACCACCTGACCTGGGAAGAACTTGGTAATTGAAACAGGCCAGAACTGCCAAAATTATTTACAGTGATCTGGCTTTATAAAACCAATTTCAGGAACAATCTGACTGTGATCTACTGCTACTGCCATGAATATCTTGTGAGAATCAGAGAGATCAGAAAGATCACAGAATCAAAGAATATCCCGAGCTGGAAGGGTCCCACAAGGATCATTGAGTCCAACTCCTGACTCTACACAGGACCATCCAAAAATCAAACCCTGTGTCTGAGAGCATTGTCCAAATGCTTCTTGAGCTCTGCCAGGCTCAGTGCTGTGACCACTGCCCTGGGGAGCCTGCCCCAGTGCCCGACCACCCTCTGGGTGCAGAACCTTTCCCTCACACCCAGCCTGACCCTCCCCTGTCCCAGCTCCATGCCGTTCCCTCGGGTCCTGTCGCTGTCCCCAGAGAGCAGAGCTCAGCGCCTGCCCCTCCGCTCCCCTCGTGAGGGAGCTGCAGGCCGCCATGAGGCCTCCCCTCAGCCTGCTCTGCTCTGGGCTGAACAAACCAAGGGACCTCAGCTGCCCCTCGTACATCATGCCCTCTAGACCCTTCACCATCTTTGTCGCCCTCCTTTGGATGCTAACAGTTTTGTATCCTTATTCTGTGGTGCCCTAAGCGTCAGGCAATGCTCAAGGTGAGGTCACACCAGTGCAGAGCAGAGTAAGAATTCCTCACAGATGTCTATAGGACAGTAATTCCAGGTGCCCCAGAGGCTACCCCACACCCCACAATTAAGGTAATTGGAAGTCCATCACAAGAACCTATCCGAGTCACCATTTCAAAATCTGTTTCTCATCATAACATCCAAACTAACAACAAAACAAGGATAAAAGAAAAATAAAAATGAAAAGAAAACAAAGAAGGAAAACATATGATTCTAGCATTTACTTAGATGAAGCAAGTCACCCAGAAATCACAGATAAAAACAGGAAATTAGGACACTCGCTCTCCCTGCAAACCCATGACAATGACTCACAGAATCAATTGTTCCAAACAGACAATTGTTGGGAGAAAACAGGATCATCAATGAAAAAAAAAAAAGCAGCAACAAAGCACACACAGAAGGAGGCTGTGATCTCATCACAGATTCCCGCCTGAAAGAATTTCATGGCTGTAAACATCATGGCACTCAGTATAATTGTACCGTAGGTTGAAGGAGAGGCTTTAATTGCTCACATTTCATCAACTCTAAACTTCAGGCGCTGAGACATTCTTTTGGTGGAGTGCTGCAATTTTATCAGAATTGAAGGCTTCATGCTTTTTGGAAAATGCGGTTGTAAATATGAGTTTGAATCCTTAACATTCTTCTGTCCTTCCAGAAAAGCTGACGTTTGCATGATCATTCATTTGAAAATGTTCTTACACAAAGGACATTTCTGTAGACCACTGAGAAACAGAAGTGATCCGAAATATGCTAAGAAATCCTCAGAAAGTAGAAGTCACATCTAACTATGCAGAGGCAGTGTTTTTGCATTAAAACCTTCTGGAATCAACAGGCAATTCCTACAGGCTGCTTTTGTTGGTGCTTTTCCCTCCAATCTCATTTTTAAGCAAACCTCTTCTCCTAAATACCCTACAAGCATTTTATGTGGAAATGTGGGGGGAAAAAGAAGCAAGCCTAGATCTAATCAAGCATCAGCAAAGAACATCATGGTAGAATTTCAGACTGCAGTGTGTGGGATTTAACACAATAAATGAAACCATAGTTCGTGAAACGCTTCCTAAATCTTCACATTTCATAAAGAGATTTTAATGTTTAAATTTCACCACTTACACCTTGCAGCATAGCATGTAAATAATAATTAATTTCAAAAGCACTTACCTCTATGGAATGTGTCACTGTGCTGATTATAAAAATTTGTCCACCACATGCAGCCCAAATGGTATCTTCCATCACAAGCAGACTTCTGACAGGCAGAACCCCCAACTTGACTGTCTTCTGAGGTTCGGTGTTCCATGTCCCATCTTTAAGAAAAAAGAAAGAATGTGCACAATAAAATTGCAATCATTATTATAAAATACTTGTGAAAACTCCGTGCTTCAGTTTATCGACAATGACCAAAGAGCACCCAGAAATGGAGCTGAAAACAAATCCACAGGCTTTAACATGAAAACTTGTAAATATACAAAGAATGGAAACAGTGATACCACAGAGCCTACCGCGCAAAACTTTGCAAAGTCGCACTTGGATTTACATCTGTTTAATTTTAACTTCCAGGGTAAGTTTGTAAGGGTAATCCCCTTACCTTAATGTTTTAAGAGGAAAAAAAAAATGCTCGTGTATTTGTTAATTGAACAAATTTTATCTGGTTTAATTGATAAACATGGAACCAAACCCCACATTGCTCTTCTCATATAAACGCTTTTCTTTCCAGAGGAAGTAAAGTCAGAAAGCCACAACTGACACAGTTTTCTCCAACTCAGAAGGATCTCACAAGTGAACTGTTTCAGCTGAAATCAAATTCCAGCTAGGACAGAATCTTATTTCAAGAAGTTAGGTTATTGCGGTAGGTTTTAATGAGCTCCAATAACTCTCTAGCCGCATATTGATGGGGAATGGATTTTCTGTCACTAGATGCTTCATGTAAGAAGGTGTTTTTTTTTTTGTTTTGTTTTGTTTTTTTGGTGATGGTTGTTGCTGTTTTTAATTAAAACTGAATTCTGTGCTGTATCTTCGCTTTTTCTGTTATTCCCCTATCCTGGTTTTGGCAGGGATAGAGTTAATTTTCTTCCTAATAGCTGGTGTGGTGCTTTGTTTTGGATTTAGGATGAGAATAATGCTGATAATACACTGAAGTTTTAGCTGTTGCAGAGCAGTGCTCACACAGAGCCAAGGACTGTCAGCTCCTCGTGCTGCCCTGCCAGCGAGGGGGTTGGGGGTGCACCAGGAGCTGGGAGGGGACACAGCCAGAACAGCTGGCCCAGGCTGCCCAGAGGGATGTCCCACACCGTGTGGCATCACGCTCAGCAATAAAAGCTGGGGGAAGATGGTCAGGGGGATGCCATTACTGTGCGACTGGGTGGGCACAGGTTGGCTGGTGCTGAGCAACTGCATTGTGCATCACTTGCTTTGTTTATTCTTTTTGTTGCTTTTAAAAATTATATTATTATCCTTTTCTTTCCTTCTTAGTATACTGTCCTCATCTCAACACACAAGTTCTTGCATTTTTCAGTTTTCTCCCCAACCCCTCTGTGGGCTGGAGGGAGTGAACAAACGGCCGCAGGGTGTTTAGCTGTCTGCTGGGTTAAACCACGACATCCCCCCAGCTATAATCCACAGTGTTTTCTGTGGACCACATTTAGCAGATCCAAATTACAATACGCAGCACATGTTGCAGTATCAGTTATTCAGAGACCTTTTAATAAGAGCTGCATGCCACCGCTTACTGCTGCGGTCACTTACATTTGACATCTCTTTGAAACAAGGATTAGCAGATCATTTGTCTAAAAAAGTTAACAGCTAGCAATACTGTTGAAATATTTGCAGCTGTCTTTTATACATACATTTTGCCATAACTATTTTAATACTTTTATGAGTTTATATCTATTGTAAGAACTCACTGAACATTCTCGAATACTACCTTTCTGTCCATTATTTAGTATTACTATCAAAATTTGATAATGTATCTGTTTTAACACTGAGATAAAATGTATTGAAAAGGCCCCATTTCCTCATTTGAAAGCCGCCTTCCTGCATAAGCTGCAGAAATGTTGTTTCCTTTACTTACATTAGTTTCAACTCGGTAGCCACTTGAATTTTGATTTATAAGACCAAGGTAAGCACATCTTTAGTCAAGCACTTGAGCACATTTTTTTTTTTTTTCCTGTAACAAGTCCACCTTTCATTATCTGCTTAGGCATTATCTGCTTCACACTAACAGCAACAATGATAAGCCTCTGCTTTGGAGTGCTTCTAATTGCTTCTGCCATCTGCATTATGCAGTCTTCACTGAGTCATTCCCGGGATGTGGCTCTGTTCTGAAAGCATCTTTGCAAAAATGGCATTTAGTTTCAGACTGTCAAAATCATTTTCATGATTTCAGCTTGCAAGTAAGAATGTTTCCAATTATTAGCCTGTGAACTCTCCCAGCAATGCAAAGTCACTATGCTCTTCGTGACTCATGTGTACCATTAGCAATAAAGAAACTTCTGGAAAAGTTTGCATTTGCTAGCATCCACACAATCCTCAAATTAAATTCTTATCTGGAGGCTGCCCATACCCTGTGAATGCTTTAACCACTGTGTGCAGTTCAGTGCACACAGAACTTCAGAGAACAGAGCTGTACATGTGCTTATCCTGGCTTTCATTGCCAGTTATACTGAGAGCAGAAGCTGTAACAGCATCTAGTACATAGCACCCTCACGTTTCCTTTTCGGAGATAAACCCAGGATAATTCTACTACATACTTACTGTCTCTTCTGAAGGATATGCCAAACAACAAGCTACCTTTTTTCGCTGTAGTCATACAGCCCACACTGAACACCACGTTAATGTACAGACAAAACTGCTCAATGAACTCAATAGCTCTTTTTCTTACACACATTCAATCTATACATCAATCTAACTCTAACACGTAGTTGACTCTAAACTGACAAACGAGTGGGGATTGTCAGCATCTCAACCGTGGACTCTGGGATTTAAATTTTGTTTAAATTTCTTATCAATCACCTAAGTTTATTGTTTTTTGTTTTGTTTTGTTTTAATTGAGGATCATGAACATCCTCAAATTTTGTACAACTCCTCAGATGGCTTAGCATTAAGCCACCTCATTAATTTCGATCAAGTCTCATTTAAAATCATTATCTAGCATTTGCAGTAGTTTGTGAGTAAAAATGAAAATCAGTACTGCTGTCAGATGGATGTCAATTTTGAAAGAAAAAAACAACTTACTACAATGTAAGGAGGTGGAGTTCAGTGTCACTGACAAATAGCAACGTTATGAATGTTTGATTTAACAATTATGAGTATCAAAACTCACTTCTCAAAAACATTTTCACTCGGTGCTTTTAGCATAACACTTTATCAATGCAGTTACTTTTAAGATTTCAGGGGATCAGAAAAAGGTGAGATAGAGACCTGATGTCTTTTGCGTTTCCATGACTTTATGCAAAGAAACAGCAATCCCACTTGACATCAACCCAGGCAAAATCTGGAGCTCAGTATCACCCTACCCAGATACCCTAGATATGTGATAAGGCTATTCTGCAGTACTTTTTTTTATTTCTTTTTGCAATCATTGCTGTCCTCCAGATCAGCCAGCATCTGAGACAGACGAAGTTAAAAAAAAAAAAAAAAAAAGAAAAAAAAGAAAAGAGGGCAAATGGGAAGACTCTCTAGCCTGGTAATGAGGACAGGATTTAAATGATGGGTAAACTGTATTCTTATCCCTGCCTCAACGAACGCTTAATTAATTATACAAAGTGGGATGACACCAGGAGGAGAAATTAAGCTTTGCTTCTTTCTCCTTATTTTGTGACGGCTGTTGAAATCTCTTTAGAGTTGGAACCATGGGTACAAATCCTCTCAAGCAAGGCAAGGGATTAAGCTTGGTAATCCAACACGCTTGTGTGAATGCTTTAACCACAGACTCCTGGCTAAAAGCAAGGTCAGGACTTCATTTTGCTGACCAAGATTACTCCCACCACCACCCCCTGCCCAACCCCCAGCCAAAATAACTTAACAGGTCCGAATCTAGTTTACAAATAGATTCAAGACCATCAAAATCCCACTTTTGAGAAAACATACTGCTCTCTCTGCCTCTCCTTCCAGATCTCACCAGGTTCTATTCGATACTAGCCTGCACAGATTTCACGTTTGATGTTGGCTTTTTCATGTTATCTGTCTAATCCAAAGTTCATTGCTTCTAAAATCTAAGTGAAATACTACCTCCACCTGCGTAAATGGATGCAAATTCAAGACGCGGTTATGTAAGTATGCTCAGTAAGTGGCACTATCTATTTAAAACTACGCACAGCCCTTGCAAAAGAAATCGAAAGGCTTCAATTGAAGTTATAAATACTTGGTTAGATACTCAATTAATATATTGGTTTCCTTTTAAGGAAAAGAAAAAAAAAAAAGAAATAGGAAATAAGAAAGTAGTAGCTGAAATAAAACTTTTGTCAGTAAAAACTCAAGGCATATGACAGGACAAAGCCAGACCAAGGCTCCCAGCGTGACTTCTTGCAGTGTCTTCCAAACTGTTTCATGAAAAGCAGGAACTGATCAAAAGAAAAATAAGTAATGGAGATGTATATAATGCAGCTCACAGAGAGCTGGCTAGACAATGCCCTTCAGAGTGTCCACAGAAATGTGGCTTAAAGTTCTGTTCAGTCAATGAACAGAATTTGTTCTTGTTTCTGTTCTTTAAATAATCATTGTTTTAGTTTTAAGATTTTCTGGTCATCCTTATCTCTAGACTGCTAAAAAGCCACAGACAACAAATTCTGCTTTAACCTACAGGGTAAGTATATAAATACCATATGAGATACAATACGCAGTACATTTATCCCATAACCAGAGGCTAGTCTGCATGTAGAAAAATCAGTTGTTGCACCCTGAGCTAATACAAGATGGGAGCCTGACACCTGTGGAAACAGGAAGGGGAAACCGTGGGAGAAGAGAGAGGACTTTTCCTTCTGCTCTGTGAGAAAAGTCTGTGAAAGTATTAACAATACATAAAGATGAGCATATTTGCAAGTTTTAGTGGACTCAGATGTTAAACTGAGCACATCAAAGCAGGTATCGACTATTATTACAGCTATATCAGATAGCTAGTACATGAGACATGACAGTCTCTGACAGTCTTTACAGACATCAGTTTAATAGAAGACATCAGTACGGACTGCAGGCAAGGTATTTATTTGCAAGAATGAGATGTGTCTACAAAACCTGAATACAGGGTCAAATATGTAATTTATTATAGGGGCTGCTAGAAATAAGATGTGATAACTTCTGATATTTGTATCTTTTATTAATATTTAAAACATGAGAACAGTTTTTAAGCACTGTTGTATCCACACACCAATATATTTTATGCCACTGTTTATAATACACTTTGTAAATTATATTTTTCCAACAGTTATGTGCCATAGTTTACATCCCAAAGTTAAACAGTATCTTGCAATGCTCATATCAGGCTGCTTAGCTGCATCAAAGTAAGATATCTTATGCTCAGAAAATGTTTCTAAGCCCTTTACATAAAAGGGCATTATTTCTATTAGTGCATTTTGCTATGTTTCATGATTTTTATGTATTTTATAAAATCAGTTATCCTGCAACTCACTCAAATTTAATCAAGTAGGCAAGAAAAGTTTTAAAACAAATTTCATTTTATAGGAGAGAATAGCGACTATTTTATGATTCTGTGGTTTGTTTCCACAAAACCCAATGCAGTAATATTACTTTTATAGATGATTATAAATATGTTTATTATTTAATTTTTAAATGATTATTTTTAATACTTTTATAGCTTGTGCGTGTTCTCAAGTCTTGATATAACCTGATAAAATACAGTTTACTTCTTCAGAGTCTTTTCAAAGTTTGTAGTAGTTTTCCCTTCCCTTACGCTTTCAGTAGAGCTGAACTAAACACGCTTTTTTGTTGGTAACTTCCTCTCTTGCTTCGCAGCACTATTGATGATTTCGACAGAGCTGCCAACACAGCCCTGGGAACAGTGGTTGTTGGTTAATTTGTGCAGTGGAGCACAAACATTTTTTCTATCACATGGTACATAAACCAACAGAGTTGAGGAGTAAGATAGTAGCTACAGAACTAAAAAAATTAGCACATTTCTTATCACATGGAAATAAGCTGAAGGACTCAGGTCTGCTCTTCTAAACAAGGTGTAAATAGGAATGTCCTGTGCTGCACATGCATATAGTTGATTTTTCATATATATGCAAAAATTCTTCATGCTATATAGCTTATAGAGCCCTACCTAAAATTACAGACAGAGGAGGCACTGGAAGCCCCAGCACGAGATATCCAAATAAGACTGATAGCAATGTTAACACATTTCTGGTAGCAAGTATTTGGAAATATTGCTAACAGTGATAACACAGTCAAGATAACAGTATTTATTTCTTTTTCTGTATCACTGCTTTTCCCTAACAGCTTGGTACCATTCATTACTTTTCATAGCAATACCTCTCATCACTTTCTACCTCAAGTGTTGATCATATACCAGAACCACACTCTTCAGACACACTGCAACTGTTCTTAGATCCTTGTGCTTCAGACCCAAGCTCTGAAGTTTGATATCAACCCTTTACATTCCACATATTCCCCCTTTCTTCATTTGTCAAACTACATATACCTTGATCAACTTGGCAAGATATCCACTTTGCTAATGAAATGACCTGCTCTCCCTTAACTTTTTGACCTGTTTCCCCCTACTCTTATATTTCCTTTTAATTTTGTTCCTTTTCTTTGATATTAATCCTCTGAAAATAACTAATCAGTGTCCTGAGGCCTCTTCAGACAGGGAAGTCATCAAACTCGTGACTAACTTCAGAGCTGCCAACATTTTTCCTAGTGAAGTCTTTCTAAAGAATGTAAAACTCTGCCCCGTGCACGGCCAGAATTGCCTCAGTTTTTGTTTACACAGCACATTAACATTCAATTGCAATCCTCAAAGCTGAGCTTTCCTTTATTCCTTAAACCTCAGGGCCAGAACCTAGCAGCATACATCTACACAGGCTCTGAAAAAAACACCACTGGCAAACACTGCTTTCATTAAAATATATGAGGCTTCCACTTATAGATCTGTGGGTCAGTTCTTGCTACGGCAAAAGAAGATTCAAGTCAGCATCTTCTGGATTCCAGGAGAGACCTCTAGCCACCTGGGTGAGCGCCACTCAAAATGCAAATGGCAGCAGACCCAGTGTCTTCTTTGTGTTAAAACTGAGCCACTTTTCAAAAAAGGTGAGAGGGCAACAGAACAAATACAATTTAATACAGTTCATGTATTAAATCATCATTGGATAAAACAGAGATCTCTCCACTTGAGAGCTTAGTGCCTTTGCCATTAGGATACAATACGAAAGACTATATGTCCTCTTTCTCCTATCCTGTTTAAAAAGAAGAGGAATGATTCACCCCCAGCTTAAAAAACTAATTATAGATGCAAGCTCTCCACTGTGAATCACAAGTGGAGATTGGCACTTCTCTAGCTCCGCAGCACCTGGAAGGAGGATGACATTAAGAAAGGCCTTGCTTCAATTCTTCATTGGCTTGCTTGGATATTACTCAAAGAATCACAGAACGGCTGAGGTTGGCAGGGACCACTGGAGGCATCCGGTCCAACCCCTGCTCAAGCAGGGCCACCCAGAGCAGGGTGCCCAGGCCCATGTCCAGGTGGCTTTTGAAGATCTCCAAGGAGGAGACTCCACAGCCTCACTGGGCAGCCTGCGCCAGTGCTCCGTCACCCACACAGCAAAGAAGTGTTTCCTGATGTTCAGATATTCAGTTGTGTCCGCTGCCTCTTGTCCTAATCCTGGGCACCACTGGCTCCATCCTCTTTGCACCCTCCCTTCAGGTATTTATGTAAATTGATTAGATCCCCCCTGAACCTTCTGTTCTCCAGGTTGAAGAGTCCCAGCTCTCTCGGCCTCTCCTCATAGCAGAGAGGCTCCAATCCCTTCATCATCTTCATGGCCCTCTGCTGGACTCTCTCCAGTAAGTTCATGTCTCTCTTGTACTGGGGAGCCCAGAACCAGACACAGTACTCCAGGTGTGGCCTCACCAGCACTGAGCAGAGCAGAAGGACCCCTGAGCATGCAGAGTGCTGTGAACTTCATTTTTGGGTTGAGCGTGCAAGGGCTGGCTGCAGGTACTGCACATGGAAGGGAGAGGCTACAGACTGCAATTGCATGCTCAGAAGTTAGGCACTGTAATCAAAGCAGCAAGTAAGTCTTTTTAGTGTATCCATTCTCTCATCTGAACCAAACTCTTTCTGAAATTACTAATATATTAATTGTTCTAGTCTTTGCCAAAATTACTAATATATTAATTGTTCTAGTCTTCGCCACAGTCATACTGAGATTTTATTCCTTTTTCCTGTTTCTATCTATTATAAGTCTTCATGGGAAGGAAATGTGCATCAGTGTCCTGAAGAAAGGAAGTACCTGGAACTGGCTACAGTACACCAGGGACAATACACCTACATTTTATAAAGATTGTGATTTCCTTTTCCTAAGATACTTTTTGAATGGAAGTCAAACATATGCTGACCTTTTTTGCTATTACGTCACTCAGAAAACACATCTGCTGGTCTGTCTGCAGTCAGCACAAAGACGTTTTTGTTACATTTCTTACACAGACAATGCAACGTACTTTTTCCTTAACCTCATCTGAAAGTGTTTTGCCTGGAAATATTCCTAATAATTTGGCCTGAGGCAAACACTGAATATACAATATTTCAGAACGATAACTGTTCAAACTTCCTAGCACTGTAAACAAGTTCTCAACATGCAAAGTGTCAGATAAACACTACAATCCACATCACTACCATTCCCATATAAACATTTAATGCACTAGCTGTTTTATGGTTTCTCAAACTAGCTTTCTCACCCACAAAAAAAAATAAAGCATGCCTAGAGATAGTTATTAAGACTCCTATTTCTAGGATTAATACACTAGTTCACCTGCCTCCTAGACCTTCTGTGACATTTTCACAGATCACCATGCTAGCTCACATTTTGGAACTGAGTAGATTTTAAGATATTACTGCCTCATTGCTTTTAATTTATTTTCAAATACATTCAGGTTCAAATACTTTTTAACCCATGAGTGAAAGCCCACCAACACAGAGGTGTCTGCGTAAACATGAGCGCCCTCCATGAAGGAGGAAGTTACACTGTGAACCTCCAACTCTCCCATTACCATGCCATGTGTTCTTCAGTTCACTATACATGCTTTTTAGTTCCCGTTTTAAATTTCTCCATGAGAAGACTTCTCTGTAGCCAGAGAGCATTGCAGATGCTGTCAACTGGACAAAGTTCTCTTGAGAAGAAAGTCGGAATAGAGTACTTGCTATTTCTACAAGAAGCTGGATGCTTTTAGGTATTAAGCCATCTGAAAACAACAGGAGCAATTAGACTTCTTTGGGTAATGAATACCAAATGACAGAAGTCACGGTTCTCTGACTACATATGTGCAGGCATTGAGCTTCAGTGACTGAACTGATCCACAAAACACTATCTATAACGGAAGAAACAAGGATTATAATTCTAATAGAAACAGGCAGATGGATTTTTCACCCTGGAAGATTACTTACTCCCTTTTACTCATGAAGTACCACAATAGGCTGTACAACTATCTTACCTGTGCATCCCCAAGCATTTGTCTTTATCTGAACACAGGCTTCAAATCAGGATGTCTTATAATGCAGTTGGTTATATTTCACTTTCACTTTTAATTTTTGCCTTAGTCTCCTTTATGCTACCAGACCAAAAAAAAAAAGCTGGTTCCTATATGGTTGGAAGGTAACCGCCTCTGTAGAAGAGAAGGCGACACTGACAAATTACACAAAGCTCTTATTAGGCTGCATTCTCTGTCCCTTCTATTTCACTGCTCAGATTCCTTTGTTTGGTAAAATAGGTCAGTGCTCATAAAAACACCCCTTCAGGGCTGAAGGATCACATGACAGCAGCAGTGAGCTATAAGGAATCCGAATGCTAATGCGGGGGCAGCTGATTTGCACTACTTTCATGAGGCACGGAGAACTGAAATAACAAACATAGACCAAACTGCAAAGGAAGGCACTACAGGATGAATCGGGAAAAAAATTTTAAAAACAAATGCACATTTTGCATCTGAGCTTCAGCTATCCCGAAACAGAATGTGACAAGCTCCTTGAACACTCAGCTGCATAAAACCAGTGTCTTAGACGATGGGGTCACTATGATCCTGGTCAATCCTCCAGCTCATAATTCTGTCTGATTAACAGCTCTGCCCCATTTTTATCTTGCTCTGTAGATATGCAACCCATGCACCCTTTCTTACTTATACTGCTAAAGATGCCACTCTTGTTTTTCAATGGTCTTTTTCAGAAGAAGTTAAGCGACAGCAATTGCAGCACACCCATCCCTTTCAGAGAAGATGGCAGTTGCACTTTCTACCCCACACAGGCACATACAGAAACTGACACATCAAAAAACGATGTTGCGAGACTAGGATCAAGAATCCTCTGCCTCCGAAACAAGGAGAAATTTGCTATTCAGTGGGGAAAAAAAACCTAAAGGCTCTGAAACATAACGTCTGGCTTCAGATAAGAGAAGACAGCTCAAGAAGGAATGAGGAAACCCACTGAGTTGAAGATGGCAGTTGGTGAAAGAAAATCTCTTTCCCAACACTTCTTTGAGATTCTTTCTTGCTGGAAAAGGTATTTCCCAAACTCTTCGTATTATCTAACACTGGACAAGACAGGTGGCATATTACTTGTTCCACAGATTTAAGATAGTGAAGTTGGCTCTCCAGCTAGAGGCTGGCAGGATTCAGTAGTTGAGGTGTAGTGCCACACAAACGCAGCTGTACTGTTCACAGCACCTGTCTTATTAGAGAAGCACAGCAACAACACTTATGCACCTCAAGTTAACAAGGTGTATTAGGTAGTAGTGCCAGCTCTGCACTTCGCAAGGTTAGGTGTGTCTGTGCTAATATCTCACTTAGAGCTATTTAAAAACTCAGGTGTCGCTGCTCTCCACTGCTTTTGAGCTGAACTAACTGTACGTGTATGCGGTACTGCAGGAAAGTTCATGAGAAATCCTCAAAGTGCACAGACTTGCACTGAAGCTCTGTCAGCTCTGAAGAAGCCAGTTCTAGTTCAGAAGTGGTACCTGGGATTCTCCTTTACTCAGATTATTTTGGACAAATATTTAGCTAGACAGAGCACAAATGGCCATAATGGCGATGAAAAATGAGTCCTACTGGGAAATACATGAAATGCACAAACAGGAAACACTTCATCTGAAAAATAAAAACTGACTCATCGTTTCAAATGAGATATACAGAAATCTCTACCATTAGGAAATTGTCTTTCAGGAACACAGATATTGAGAAGTAGAGTGGAATTAGAACAGTGCTATGTAAAATACAGCAAAAAGTGTTATCAAATATAGTGAGTCATGACACTCAATACCTATGGTTTTAAGCTGTAGCACTGATCAGTTTTCATATGTATTTTATAGTACCAAATAAAAAGAACAGTATCAAATCATGTAGTATTCTTCAAAATAAGAAATGAAAGTGTGAAATATTTTTTCATAAGTATTTTTCCCCTATAACTGCAGTAACCTTACTTCAGCAGTTCTACAGAGAGAAACAATATAGTAGTGGAAAACTGCTTGTGCCAAAATATACTGACATGCAAGTTCCTCAGGATGTTATCAAATCATATCACTACGTTACCTTCTGCTTTTGTGTAGATTGCAATGTTTCCATTTACCAAGCCAGCAAACAAGTATTGCGACATATATGTTAAACTCATAACAGTTGATTTTTCAGGAGTGAAGAAGTGTTGAAGTCGAATTTTCTTTGAACCTTGGCAACTTTTGTAAACAGAAATGCTACAAAGAGAAACAAGAAAAAAATAAAACTGCAAAATTGTATTTTATTTAGTTCTTAATATGATAGGCACCAAAGAGTATATAACAAAATGCTAGGGGAAAAATTTACAATACCTAAAAATTAGGTTACAACATTACAAAAATATTTATATTGTTCAGACATGATGTACAATGAATTAAGCCTCTTTCATCAAATATAGGTATTATTTTCATTTTATATAGTACAAAGTATATTTCAAAATCATGTGGAGTGTATTTTGTCTTGATTTAGGTGGAAATGATAAGTTGAGGTCATTGGGTATTCATGAATACATTTTTAAAAAGAAAACGTTCTAGAAAGTATCTCACACCTTTTTGCTACAGAGTAGTAAAGCTAATCATATATAGTATACTAAAAATGAGAATCACCTTCCTTCTTCCATGCCAAGGCAAATAGTAGGCACACTAGAAGCTTTTGCAGGAACATTTTCAGAATCTAGAGACGTATTGCGTTCTTTTAGTTTCTCTTCCTCTGGTATGTAGACCATGCAAAGAATCCGTGATTCCACATTGAAGCACTCAATAACCTTAGGGCCGGAGCTCTGAAATGAGACTATTGCAATCTGGCCCATCTGATTAGTACAACTGCCAATCTGAATCAGGGGAGAAAAAAATAAAATAAAAGACAAACTCTGATAACTGTCTCCAGCAAGACCATCATTAACAAGAAGGAATACTGGAAAGTTAAACAGTGCATCTCTAGTTGAACAAGAAAATAATTCAGCACAAACATAATATGTTTTTAAAGATCACATAAGAACACGGAATTCCCTCATATACTTACAAAAACACTTATTTCTTTGAAGACAAATATTATGATCTGGGATGTTTAACTCATATGCATATGTACATACTGAAAGTAATGCAATTACAGAAAGTACCTGTGCAATATATTATTTTAATAACCAGTGTTCTTAGTTATCTCAAATACACTTGACATCAATAATATAGCTGGGGCTTGTCCTTTGTACAGTAACAGGTCTACAAATAAATGCTCTACCGCAACAGAAAGGGGGATTACTAATATCATCCCTTTTGTAAACTTGCTGATACAGGCTCTTAAACTTCTAAATATCAATATATCCACAAATTGGTATATTTTAGGGATCTGGGAAGCGTGGAAAAATAAATTATCTGCCTGGGCAGCAATACACATTTACATAGTATGTTTAATTTATAACATACTTTTTATGTTTATATGAAATGAAAAAAACATGGCAAACGGGAAGAAAGAACATTATGCACTAGTAGAAAGGCTTTATTGGCAGGTATTTGTGATGACTGTTTACAAAGACAAAAAGAAAATACACAAGTCATCCTGAAAATGACTGCCAACAAAAACTTTTAACTCTGAAAGGTTCCAGAATATTGCCCCTTAAAATTTTAGTATTGTAGTAAGAAGAAAATCTACTGAAATCATTAAAAAAAAAGTTTTGGCTATGTCACTTTGTCTGCTGGAATATCAGCATATTTGGGGTTGCAATAATAAGTCAGAATAAAACTATTTCCTATGTACAAACTTAAACAGATTATTTATGGCTAAAACATTTTTAAAATATGGAAACAGACAAAAGGACAGTGTGAGCTCATATGGGTTTAAGTAGCCCTCATTAGAAATTAGCACATAACTCATGTCTAACTGTGCTCAGCGCTTTGGAATTCATTCTGTGCCACACTAACAAATCACATACACATAAATGAAACCCTGCAGAGTACAATGAGATCATGTGGACAAAATTACTATTTATCCTTTTCAGAATTCCATCATAACATGATGGTAACAATAACAATAATTTCAGATCCATATGCTACTAAGAGTCACAAAAAACAATTCAAGAAAGAGGAGACAAACCCCTTTGTAAGGCTAAGCTTACCCAAAGAAAACCATGTTCCATAGAACAGGAATCTGACTCAGTTTCTCCAGAGAGGTACGGTTCAGGATTATAAGCAGCACATTCAATCTTCAAACAAAGAAAAAAGAACAGTTAACACATTAAAAAAAGATATGCTTGATTCTAGTTAATTTAGTCTGTAATTAACTAAAGCATTTAAGGATATCACAATGACAGAAGAGAAGGCAAGAAGTCAGTCTAGCTCAACCAGCTTCCAGTGGGCAGGGTCAACTGCATGTGCATCAATCCTAGCACATTCTTTATCTACTTTTACAGATATTAAAGATTAAGACTACAAATTATATACCTGATGTGCTCAAATGCCTCATGACTTTTGTTTTTTTTCAAACACCCAACCCAAAAACACCCTTTATGTAATTGCTAGCCTTTACTTCCCATGTTAGCCACTACATATTTCCTTCACCTCAGCAGTGTTCTATTATAAATAAGGCTGCTATATGTTATGAACCTCCTGAGTTTCTTCTTTATGCTAAATGAACATTTCCGCTTAAATCATTCAACTATTTATACAAATCTTGTTTTTATTTTATAATTAGTTTATAAAATTCTTGATTATGATTCCTGTTTTAGAACTGGCATCTCCCCATCAGCTCTGAATATTTGAAAGTGCAAAACTTTCTAGAACTGAACACACTGTTCTAGATGAACCATTAGTAACACTACATAATGAGTACCTTTTACGAACTCTGTGTGAACCCATTGGTTATTTGCTCTTTGTAACAATATTACATTCTTAACCAATTTTTGCATTGTTGGTTTATTAAAAATTACTTTTACAGACTTTCTACTCAACCACTTCCTCAATATCAACTTGTGAAGCTGCTTATTTCTACCTGAGCATACCTAACACGTGCCTGTCCTAGTAACTATCATCCTCATTATTTCTGTTTTTTCAGATTATTTCTCCAGGTGTTCTACTTATTTTGAATGATAATGCTATGCTCCAAAATACTCTCACTCACTCCCAACTGCATGTCATCATATCACTGTCAGTGAAGTAATAACCACACTCATGATTTTATCATTCAGGCCATTTAAAAAGAAAATGAAAAAAACCTGAAAGCTACACCAGACTCAAGATCTATGCAAGTCTGTCCCACCTCAGAAAATCATTCAAGCACCAATACATAGCCTCTGAAAAAGGCATTTTTATGAGCAGTCATGGATTTCTATTTTCCCTGATTTCCCTAATATCCATGGAAGAGCTGCACAAAGTTTATGTAAACACTTTAAAATATATTCAAGCAATTCATAATAGCATACAGAGTAAAAGGTTCCTGATGAGGTGTGATATTATGTTTCTAGACAAGATCCTCTACAATTCACGCTAACGTTATTGTCTCAGACACCAATGACACTATGATTATATTGCTCATGGTTCTGCACACTATTTGGTTAGTATTAACTTATACACTTCAACAGAACCTTGCATCATCATCTCAGTACAATGAATAATTTAGAAAAAAAAATAAGGAAACAAGAGTGGGCATAAGTTAGAGTTCTAAATTCCCACTTTATTTAATTTTCAAAGGTGTTTCACAATTTCACACTTCTCCATGAAGTCAGCAGGCATCACCAAGTGACTAGCAGTAGTAAAAATAATGGTATGTATTCACCAAAGCAATATACTACACGGATAAGACAGAAAGATCAGAAAAAGAAGCAAAGAAGTATCTATGCCAGTCTTAAGCATGTCTCATTTAAAAAACACTGAAACTATCTACTCACAATGGTGATTTGATTTTCCGTAACTGTGACAGCTAATTACATCACTAAAGAAATAAGAATTCTGCTGCTTGGGTATTTCTTGGGCTGTTTGTTACCTCTCTATGTCACTTCGTGTCTTACTCAAAACCGATGATGTTTTTCAGTCAAATCCTGGTAGTTTAGCTCTCCATCTTGACTGAAGCCCTTTAGAGAATGATGGTGTGGGGTGTAAATTTGCTCTGATGGAAGTTGCAGACTCCCTGTACTACAGCCTGGGCATGCTAAGAGCAGGGTCAGCCAAGCAAAGGGCTCTTCCTACCTCACCTGTAGGCCTACATCCAAACTGCAGCTGAAGCGTAAGTAATACTTACATGATTTCATCCAGTAACATCAAGGCCTTAAGAGCATCAATATTAACAGCTGGGCTTGTATGTTCTCTTTAGGAGCTGTAAAACTGGTAGAGCTGACCTGAAGCTCAGGCAAACTCTGCCATGCGCTGTCTTCTGCTGAGGTGACCATAGCAAAGACCATTACACAGCTGTATGGGCAACTAACCTTTCCCTCCTTCCAAAACAAATAGATCCTCTTGTAACTTGATTACAGGGATTGAACCTGGGCCTTCAAGATAGTTGGCATGGACCTACAGAACTTGCAAATGCCTAGCAGTAAGGAAACGTAAGTATTTTACATTTCCTTAAAAAAAAAAATCAATTCTTTTGGTTATTTACCTATGGTGACATTAGAAAGTATTCAATACAGATAAATCTTAGGTTTTAGTGAGATATGAATGACTGCAGCTGTACAGGAGACTGGAGACTTTCAGCAGACTGGTTGCTGTAAAGTGCAGCTCTGCTCTGATATAACAGGATAATAGGCATGACTCCATTTAGAATTGCTATACATTTCAAATGCGTGTCCAGGTAGCAATTTGCCCCTTAACATCCAGCCCTGCATACTCATGCTCGAAGTGAAGCTGTCAGATAAACTTCTTTCCTGTTTAGACTGTCCAAGCAACAAGAATCTACAGACTTATTCAGGCTTCAAGCAGTACTCATGTTATAACGTTAACACTGTCATTCTGGCCACACATACATTATTTTATCTCCATTGGTGTCTTTGTACAAGCCTAACTAACTGATACTCAATAGAAATCCTGCTGATGCACAGGAAAAAAGAGTATCCAGCACCCTTTCATCTACTAGCTTTGACATGTTGTATTTATTTTCATCATTAAAGTCAGTGGTCAATATGACTTCAAGCAGATTACTTTAGAAAATGTGCCATCAAGACAATTTCTGCATCACCTTTCAGAACAGGACTACTTTTTATATAAGACCCCATAACACATAATTTTAAAAAATATTTTAAAATTTATACTCTGTGCATTAATTCAGATTAGAAATTTGAGCAGGAGTCAGCATAGTTACACCAGTACAGGACAGCTAACATGGAGACCAGTTTGCTGCCCTGATTGCAAGCTGAGGTTTACTTTGGAGCTTCAAATAAACATTTGGAAACCTCAAGATAAGTTCAAAACTCCTACCAATTTTGCTTTCATTGAGTGATGAGCTGAAAATAAATTTCGTATCATATAAAACTAAATACTATGTTCTCTGAAGTCTCGAATACTGCAGGTATTGTTCATTCCTGTGACCCTCTTGGACCTTATATTGCTATTGGTCTTACATCCAAGAATAACTTTGTAAATTAAGGGAACTAATATATATATTTACAATATAGTATTCCTTAGAAGAAATATCACTGAAGAAAGGCAATTGTAATTTTGCATATCAGTTCTGTTCACCTTAAATTCCTGTTGCTTAGCCATCATCACTGGCATGTGTCTAACAAGGAGAGGATGTTTCTCCTTTTTGATTTGATTCCCATCATCTTCTACACAGAACCAACCTAGCAGGTTATCCTCCGCTGTAATGGAAAGAAAAAACAACAAAAATACACAATACTTTTACTGAATAATCGCTTACACCTCTCTACAGAACTAAAAAATAATTCTCCTAGAATTGGTTAATAATGACCAGACTCTTCTCATGACATATATACTTTTATTGGTATAAAGTTACATTACTACCATCTAATATTCAACATAATTACAAGGATCCACATTCTGCAATTATGGAGGTGTCCACTTTCCCTTCCTGTTTTGATTATTTTGTCTGCCCTCAGTGAAACATCATGGAAGTACCATATTTTGAGGAAATGCTGGCAAAAGTTGCTTTCTATTTTGCATATCCTTGATGTTTCTCAACTTAGACATTCAACATCCCAGGTAACTTTTGAAACTTAAGCGCCCTGTGGAAACACAGGAAACTATTAACCACACAGGACAGCACATTCTTTATTGCTCCCACTTAGATCACACCTGTTAGTGATAATTTCTTTAGTGAAGAGTAAAAGTTATACTAAAAACTGACCCTGGCCTCAAAATAAAAACTTGCTTCATGTATCCAACTAGAGAAATGTTTTATTAAAATTGCATAAATGTTATTTCACGCTCAGAATGCTAAACATTAACCCAACAGCTTTACTGCCATTTCCTAGCTAAAATCATTTTTGAGCTAAAACACAGGAATTTGAACTGAAAGGCATATGGTTGAAAAGTTTGTAAGATCTGAAAAAATAAATTTACAATGAAGTAAATTTCTCAACTGTCTGTCTTGTAGTATGTTTTGTTTTGATGTAGATATACCAATTAGAAATGTTTATCATAGATTTCATTAAAATACTGTAGAAATTATATTCTTTGACAATGACATCCAGATCCTAATGTGTCCTAATGGATCCCTGATGCCTAGATCATCATTAATCTGTAATGATACAAAATCTCTACTATCTACTTTATTAAAATTTTAACATCTGCAGATAGAATTTTGCCCCAAAAAATCTAAGAAAAAAATTGCACCGTACATTGAGAACTATCTTGTCAGGAAATGTAAGTAACTAAGAATTACCAAGGGCTAGTTTAGCCATTTGTAAATTGTTGATCCATGATTGTTTGATGGCAGGGGTAAATGTATTGAATACAGCTGTAAAGAAAGTAGGCCGCCCAGACCTGCAAGACAAATAAATAAATAAATGAATAATAAAAAATTAAAAACTAACAAAAAAACACACAAAAACAGGCCATTCTAAATGCACTATGAGATACAGTCAAGGCTAGAAATGTTGAGCAAAAAGAAATTCCATTATTTTCTAATACTTAGACAAAGACACAGCTCTGATAGAAACAGAGACTATGCAGGCCATGATATGCCATATGCCCCTGTTCCCACCCTTCACATGAAATGGTATGAAAAGAACAATCCTCCTTGGTGAATCGAAATAACACGGTCTATTCCCTGTTAACTGTCATTGCCGTAACTCCTAAGTTCATCCTGCATCAAGAGCATAAGGTTGAGGAATAAGAGAAAAAGTACAGTGCTGTCCTGCAACATGCAAATTGCCAACACTGTGGCATGACAGCAGAAGTGAGAGGCTAACCATACAGAGAGAGGAACAGGAAGACCTAAAGACTCCCAAATCCTCCCTGGTACATCTCTGCCCACTTAGAAAGTTTTGCAAATAAGGTTACTACTGACTTGTCCTGTTTTCCTGGAAGCTGCAGCTGAATTCTACAGCGATCCGCCGCTCTGATTTCATCTTCTTTTTTCAAGATCAGTTTTTGTAAACCTGAGGTCCAGTCATGGGCTACTGATTGGTTTAAGTTCTGAAAGAATAAAAAAAATGGTAAGGTTCAACAGCCACTTACTGACCTATTTCCAATAAGCTAACTAAGGTAATCTCCACATATCAGCAAACAATTCCTGGCACCTGGGTCTCATTTTAATCATGGATAATTTAGCCAGATTTGTAAACACATTTCAAAAATATCTGTAAAAATATCTGTAAAAGGGTTAACATATTTTACCTGATGATTTACTCTCACACTGTTCAGAGTTTGATGATACATAAATTATGTTCCCAAGCATTTGTCAGATTAAGAAATGTGAATTTACATCTATTGCACGCACAACGCTTTTACTTCATTTCAATGAATAGTTACAAAGAACCCACAAATTTTCAAATGTTTCTAAAGAAACTTCTGTTCTCAAGAAAACCTCTATAAATCATACTTCCAATATTTGTTTTTTTTTTTTTTTTCCTCAAATCTTTGAAGCAAAAGTATTTTTACACAGCCATCATGAAAGCTCTCTGTGTAGTTGCAATCTGCTTGGGTAGGATGCTGAAACAACCACCCTCTGCAACCTCAGTGTTCAGTCACAGAGGGCAAGCAGATCTGAGTGACACTGAAAGCATCAATAGTAACGAGCTATTTATACACAAGAGCACATGAAATGCCAATAGTCAGAATTTTACGAAAATTCAAGTATCTTTTAAAAATAAAGAAGCTGACCTCATCTAAACTGTCCTAATTATTTTACGTGTGTCAACCTGGAAACATTGATCCCATTTTTAGTTTTTAAAAGGTAGTTGGGTCTGACTGGCAGCATAGGTGGAGAGGTTTTGTATATTTTAGCACGTGAAATTCCTATAGTATCTGTGATATACATACTTCCAATAATGCAGCTGAAATTCACCTCCAAATCCTGGTGAAATTTTGTCCAAATGTACTGCTTCCAAAAACGTCCTTCACAGTACACATTTTCACAAAGTTTTGTGTTTTATTTAATGCCCTCGATTCTGAAGGTAAGATAGCCCAAGAAACTCAATTTTCATATACATACTCACATACATTTATTTACAGCCTACAGTGGCAGGTAGGAGTTTTAAAATGTGTTTAAGCATACATAAAACATATAAAACAGAAGGCAAAGAAGAAAGCAATTTTTATTTATTAAGTCTTAAGAATGTGGAGAATGGAGAACACATTCTGAAATTCAGTGTTAACATGCTGTATCTGCTTGCCAGAATAAAAGCTAAATGAAAGGGATGTGAACAAAAATCAAAGCAAATTGCTTTCAAAATTCCTCTGAAAATCCATTAATATTTTTGTGATTTGCACTCAGTTTTAAAAACACAATTCCACCCTGAAAGCTAGGATTATAAGCTTGTATGAGCATCAAGAGCTTCCTCCAAAAAACCACCCTCCTACTACACTGTCTAACTGTAAGAATCCAATTTATTAAGATCAAAACCTAATTCTGTTTCCATATAAGCTTATCAGCTACTGAGGAAATGCAGACAACTGTAGTATCCACCTACACTTAAAAACAATAAAGTAAATCAATATTAGAAAGACAGTTGTAATCTACTTATAACGCTAAACATTCAAAAGCAAATGAATTACTGGAGCTAAACATGATTTCTTTACAGAGAGAATTACATAAGGTCTTGCACAGACCCTAGGGAAAAACAATTATGCTACTTTACAACAGGAACTTATTTGGAAAATAAAGCCAGCTTTGTTTGTTACCTGATAGTTTCCTTTAAGGCTGCTTATTAATTGACTAATTTGACCAACTACATTCAAGTCATGCAAAAGGTTCTGCAGATCATGGTATAGTTGCCCTGGTCCCATATACAGCTTGTCTAAAATGAATAAGAACAGAAGGTTATATATAATAAAAAGAGGTAATTTGCAGTTAAAGGATAAAAGCACGGCAGAGATAATACTATTAACATATATCATTATTTCTTAACACTAAGAAAATTAGGCTTATCTAAATAGGCTTTGCTCTCCCTAGATCGTAAAAACAACTAATGCATCAATGTGCAGGTAGGTTCTTCGTTGTTTTAGTTATCATAGCCATTTCATTTTGTTGCTCCAGGTGCTTCCAGTATTCTTAATGACAGACAATTGTAAAATGCGTCATTGGAAATTACAGGTAGTAGTATATGTTATTGTATGCTAGCTTCGCATATACACAGGTGTTACCACAGCCATTTCCTTTCAGTTCAGCTGATTGTTCATTAGTTGTCTTTTTCAGTTTGCTCATCTATTAGGAAGAAGAGCATCATCTGTAGCTTTAAAGCATGCATGAGAATTGTGACAAATATCAAAGCTTCACTGGCTCCCAAACCTCTAGGTAATACTGAATTTTTGCTTAGCACCGACCACTAAATTTGCTGTTACACATTAGTTTGAACATCCCTCACGAACATTGCTTTTCATCATGTGATGAAGCAAAAAAAAAATATTTGTAGCCTTCACTATGATGGTTTAAAACTCAAAGCTTGTTTTATCTTGAGAGCAAGAGAATGCAGGATCATATGCCCACATCCCAACTCTAGCATGAACCTGCAATTTCACTGAACCACTTGAAACGTTTCTGCAATCGTGCTAAAGTGAGAAAGGAGCTGATGTGAAAACAGCACCAAGTCTTAGCAGCAGCAATATTTTGCTCTAGCCATCAAAAAGTATGCACGTTCACAGAGTAACACTGCCTCAGAAAAATATTCTGACTAGTGGAATAAACTGCCTATTTCTATGCACAATGTTTTCAAAGCCCTGCTAGCACCTTGACTCCCAGATGTGCTAGAAGGATGGCTACACAGCTCTTGCAGAAACAACGCTCTCCCTCTCCCCCAAAACCCCATACCCTGACTCATACAGAGGCAGCATGTTTCCCGTTAGCTGAATGACAGGAATCAGGCTGGATTATTTTTCCCAGGAACCCCCTGCAGATTATTTAGCTCATGCAGTGTGTTATCTGAACTATGGCTCCTTTACCAAGCCACAATTTTGGAAGCTAGTCTATGGGCAGCAAACTACCCTGAGCAGAAGGATTTCAACCCTGCGCTGGCAAGAACACGATTTAAATATAATTCTGGCTACGTATGCCCAGTCTATAGACAGCTTCTGCCTAAAAGTAGTGCCAAACACTCATTGCACAAGGATTACATGGATATTATTCCTAGGACTGCAGACCACGAAGATGCTCTTGGAGGGTAAAATTACAAGGCCTAAGGAAAACGTTACAGGTTACTTTACCTATGAATTCTCCCCTGCAGGAAAGCGCAACATAAACTGAAGATGTTATGCGTGCCCAGAAAATTGCAAGTTATTCCCTTGCCTTCAGATGTTCTGGCAAATTGAACAAATGAAAGGATTTTGGAGTATTGCCCTTGAGCACTAAGCAGGGGAATGACTGCACTTACTACTAGTTACCCAACCAGAGAATAGATGCAACTTTCATCCACCCTCCTTTGCTGTTCTGAATGTTAATTAAAAGTACAATATAGTCTTTCTTATCCTCACAAACAAATCAGCCTGTAAGAAAATATTATTACATTCATTGTATGCAACGAAAAGAAATAATTCCAAAGTAGACCTCAGAGGAAGAGTTTTTAAGATTACCTTCAGCTGAGAAATGATTTGTTTAAAACAAAAACTTAATACTTTTCTGGAATAGCAGACTGTATACTTTCATTAAGCTGTATTTTCACTTTCTGCAATCCAAATACTTGAGAAAACCAATATCTGAAAATTGTAAACTCTTTTCTCCTTATATCCCTCTTCTGCTAGCTTAAAACCTTTTACTAACTAATGTCTACAGTAATTATAAATTATTAAGCACCAGAATCGCTAGTTCCTAGACACATCAAATTGTTGATTTCAGTGGGGCTACTTGTAAAGAAAAGGACTGTTCAGTGTTAGAAGTCTGGTAAAATCTGGCTGGAAGCCATGGTAACATGTTTGTCATTGTAAAGAACACAAATGAAACCATTCTAGCCCCAAATTTCTGTAACAAAAAGTTAGCTTCTGCAAAACAAAATTTAGAGTGATTGTAAGTAATTGGCAGTTAGCTGAGCTTCTGGCAGCAGTCCATTCGCTTACCTGTCATTTATAAATCCCACAGTCAAACAAACCAAACTGCTGCACTGAAAAACCTACCACAGATATTTCCAAAATTTATATTTGTGGGTCTGATCCAAGAGAGAATTTAAAACTGCCACGCTGTGAAAAGCCGAAAGTTTGTGAGAATTCACTTGTATAGGATGGATATTTTCACTCGAGGGAATTTCAGCTATGCTATTACTAAAGTTTAAAAGCCAGGATCACTCTTTGTAGACTCATAAAGACAGAGTTACCTGAGATTTCGTTTTATTACCGAAAGCAGGTCAGAGACAGGACACTAACCTGCAACAAATCAGGCAGCGAGCAAGCAATCTGGCAGCTCTTAGATACTGCAGGACTTTGTGCCATAGTCTTCAACTAAGGCCATAAAGCAAGCTTTAACTACTTACACTGACTGACTTCCCTTGTGCAGCATCTACATCCACCACACCTGGAAGCAGCTGTCCTCTCCAGTCCTCTTCCTGGAGCTTCAAATGCTTTTATAGATATCCTAGTTCCAGCATTAAGAGTAAGGCATAAAGCTTCAATTCCCTTCACTATTTGCCATCTATTTTGTTTGCATCATGCATATTTTATACAATTTTAATAAATCAAGATTAAAAAGGAAGCAATGAGAATGTCAACACAAATAAACTAACCTGGCATATGAAATGATGCCATTTAGAAAAGCCAAACGGAAGTCAGTTTAGGCTCATTCATTAAAGACCAAGTTCTTAGCACAGAAAAGAAAGCCAAAAACCAAACCAATCAATAATTAAAGAGAGCCTGACTCCATCCTCTGATATTCATGCATGACAAATGGTCACATTAAGAAGAAATTTTAATGGTCAGCCAAGGAAGAGATCAATAGACGTGGCTATCATCGCTTCTCCCTGAAGGTCCTTAGTAGGCACAAACTGAAACAGGGAAAAATAACTGAGATCATTAACAATATAAACTTCAGAAAAGAATCTTCTCAGAATTTACCACTTGATCTGTGCCTAGATATTGAGTTACAAGTTACAGCAACTTCATCTCTGCATCAGGTCCTGTAAGGGTTACTCATAATGAATTTTAAAATAGGATTAGCTTACTTGGATCCTTGGTGGCTAACAATGTATTAACTATCAGTTGATTTAGCTGAGAGTTGTCTGAGTGTTTTTCCTGGGTGAAGTAGGTGGTGACCGTGATGGGGAGAACTGCAGTCTGTTCATCAGATGTGTTTCCTCAGGTCAGAGCCAAAGGTTTGCCCACTTCAGCCTCCACATGTTCCCTGACTGTTAGATTGTTGGCTGGTTTGGGTGGGTGTTTGCTCTTTCTTTTTTCCACAGAGAGCACAGATAAACTCTTGGCTTCATTCCAAAGCAGATGATACGCTGTTGTGTGGGGGTGGTTTTTTTGTACTTTGAAAAGTTTTACAAACGATAAAGTCATTTCCTTCCCATTTCTAAACCACTCTTGCTAATTATCAAGTTCCAAAACATTTTTTTTCCCGATGTGGAAAAAAGCAGGAATCTAGAGAAAGTTCTTCCCAGCTCTACACATCCTACGTGTCATGCAGAATGGAGTTAGGAGAAAATGCCGTGCGCTGTAGCCAATAACCCTGTGTATGGCTTCGGAGGCAAAGCTTTTTGCATTCCGCCTACAGACCAAGGGTGAAATCTTGGCCACATGCAAGTTAGCAGGAATTTTTTTCATCAACTCCTTTGTTGCTAAGATCTTACCAGAGGAATTCGTGCCTCCCTGCAACAGGCAAGTTTAGTGCCAACAACCAGGAATTCACGCAAAAAAAAATCATGCTCCTTGCTCAGCATTATTTTGAAAGGTATTCAGGACAGATTTAAGGGAAAAACCTGCCACTTATTTTAGAGGGAAGAAAGGAGGTTAACATTTAAATTCATTTTGCTCTAAGTAAAACTGGGGTGGCAGGAATGCTTTATTAAAACAACTGATCATTAGTTGAGATATAGCCCACATATAGATATTGAGTCCAAGGAGCTGGACTCAATGATCCTTTAGGGTCCCTTCCAACTCGGGATATTCTGTGATTTGAATATAATACTAAACACTTCTACCTGCTCCCATCTCAGTCTTATGCTCAGGACCACAGCTTTAAACTCACCAGTTTTGCCTGATCTGAAGTAATTCCTGTAACTGTAGCAGAAGCTATTTTAGCCCATTTACATCAAGCCATTTACAAAGCCTGCAGGAAACTCCCTGGGTGTGGTTAAAGTCTGCTTAGTTTGGCTCAGGCAAAATTAGGATTTGGAAGGCTGTGCATAAATACACACGTAGAAGTATCTTGGGTGTGGGCAGAGGGGGAAACAATCCCTTACCATCTTTATTTAGAGGATCTATGCCACGCTTTGGGACCAAGAGGAAACAGGAGCTGAATTCACAACTCTCGCAGTATTGGAGGTTTTCCCTTCCCAAAGCAGCCGACCTTCCTGCCACAAGCCCTATCTGCCCCCTGTGCACGGCACGGCAGAGCTCTGGCCGCACGCTGTTTGCCTCGGGAGCAGAGCCAGCAGCTGCGGCTCTTCCAGCGCACAGCCAGCACAGCAGCAGCTGCCTTAATGGGTACCGGCAGCACAGCCGCTCCCTGGGGATCGCCGTCTATGCGGTTCCTCTAAATTTTCAATTCTCACGGGCACCACGAGCATATTGGGTATTTTAATCCCGAACGGAGCACGCATTCTGGCTCTCAAAGAATTACTAAGGGACAGATTTATTTAGTGTGGTGATGTGTTAATTGTACGCATTCTTCCACAAGCTTTTGCTGTGTTCTGATTCTCAATTGTGACTTACTAATTTATGACAGATTTATGCTGCTAAATGGGGAAAAAAAAGTTACAAAGCCTAGAGTAGATGCAGATACCTATAAATTAAGCATCAATGACTGGGTAAGCAGACATAATGGCTCAGGTGGTCCTTTCCAATTCCAAACTCCTGTTTAATTGCTAGTTAGGGGGATTCTTCAAAGTAATATCACATAAATCCAAATGGCATATAAATAAAATAAAAGCTTCATTAAGTACAGTCTCAAAATTACAAGTATTCTTGAAAATATTTCTGAACTGTGTGTCATATTAAGCCGAAGATGGTTAACAGATACACACAGAATCACAGAACATCCCGAGCTGGAAGGGACCCACAAGGATCATCGAGTCCAACTCCTGGGTATCTCTTTTACTGCAGAGTAACCGATATTGACAAGATCTGCTTTGAGTACGATTATAGTAATGACCTTTTCCCCTATATGGTTCAAAAAACACAACACGTCAATACAATGTGCTTTGAAAAAAAAAAAAACACAAAACACATTGAGATGAATTGAGAACTGATGCATCAGAGAAATTCAAGGTCCTGAGAGAGATTACTTCAACTGATAGATGCAGAGCCCTGAAGTCAGACTATGCAGGATACAGAATGGAAGTTCATGAATACTCACGTAACAAAGCCAGAGAAAGGCTATTTTCCCAACTATAGTTGCAGCTTTATTGAGGGGCAACACAAAGTTAATGGTACACTTGAAGAACGTGCCAGATTTACAGACTACGCTGAAAGGCTGATAAATCCCAAATCTGACTTGCCATTTGTGATTTGGTCTTTGAGGCTGAGTGCACTCAAATTGCTTCCTCCCACTGAGCCATCTGTGTGTATCCAGGCAGCATACTGAAACGTCAAGTGTTATGAAGGAAAGAAATTTGGAAAAGATTCAATCCTCATCTTGAGCATAAAAATCATCTGGGATCTGAGGAGAAGTTATATATGTGGGAGGTAACTTTAAAAGTTGCTGTGTCTGAGGAAGGCATAACAAACTGGTAATCGTATAGAACCATGCACTCAGAACAAATAACAAAAAATAGGCCTCTTCCACAACATTTAAGTCTACATTAACACTGAGAAATTTGTGCACTGGGCTGGAAAGCAAATCATCATGATAACAGATGAGTTCTTGATCACCTCATAATAAATTGGACAGATGTCTGAGACAGTTTAGCCTGAACTTGTTAACGATGATGATGTAGCAATAATATATTTAAAACTATTTCAGTGCTATCAGAACTGTCCCACTGTTTTGTTTTAAATGTGACTTTGTGACTATCCTGGAAAATTTTTCACTGATTTCTCATAAAGGAACAGTGGGCTGAGAGGATCACATTGCTCAGTTCTTGATGGCCAACCTTCAAGAAGGACAAGAATGGAGAGAGAATCACATCAGAAGTAAAATAGTTCCCTGTTCTCTGAGAATCTTGAGAATTGATTTAAAGAAGGAAAGCCAGAAAGCATTAATAAGGTCCAATTACTGCAATTCAGAAATTCTTCCCCTACATTGGTATGGGACCCTGCTCTTACAGATACACTGGGATGCAAAATACACAGGGCAAACCCTTTATAGCTGCTCTGGGTAAGAGATCAAGAAAAACAGAGAAAAAAACATTCCCCCTAAGATGGTCTAGTGGAACTAATTTTCTTGATGCAAGTAGAAAAAGAAGACTTTCACGTGACATTTACAGACATAAGCCATCTGTTTGAGAACCGATCAACAGAGTTGGCAAAAAGATTACGAATACTGGGAATACTGTCGTTTATTTAGCAATTAATACTAATGCCCACTGCTAAACAGTACACCCCTTCCCTTTGCAAAAACCTTTGTCATTAAACACTTAGCTTTCACTGGAAGGTGGGTGAAGACAACTGCCCCGCTGCTCCTAAACCTGCCCCCTGTACAGAACATGCCAAATGAGCTCAGCAGCTGCACACAAGGGAAGTGCCTCCTTAGCTCTAGCTCCTTCTGTCTGAAAATTCTTCACAAACGTTAAGGCCGGTGACAAAGCAGATGAGATCTGATTTTTAGATGCTGAACTACAAGCTTCCTGCACATGCTGTTATGTAAGCAGAGTACTTGACAGCTCCCACACAGCACCACTCCTATTTGTGTCTTTCGACTTGCTTACACACATTGTTCCTGTTTCCATAGGCACCTCAGGAAAGCATGTGTGTAGGGTTTGTTTTCTGTTTTTTCTTTTACGAGAGTGTTTTAATAGCCAACTGAAATTCCAGTAAAATACCCAAAAAAGTAGTCTTGGGAACCAAAACCCAGCTTCAGGGAGGGAATCTGAAGACAAACATGCCTAAAGATAAATTTAAAGTTCATAAAAGAAAAGCAGAATTTTGTCTTGATCCCATTTGTTCCTTCATGCCAAATCAAACTCATGATCTCAACAGTCGCATGCCCCTGAAAAACCTAAGCCACTGACTGTTGCTCAAACCTAGTTCACCCTAGGTTTCATAAAATTCTCAGATCCAAACTAAATAAATATTTACAGGGTAGTGTTGGTCTCTAGGTTGGGAAGTTGAAGCAAATAGGAAATGAGGAATGATCTCAAGAAACAAAAGCTTAGCTGGCAGCCATCAACGAAAGGGTAAGCAGCTGTACTCAACGTAGCTTTTCAGCACAACCCTAAATAAGGTTTATTAACGTTATTAACAATGTAGTACAGGCAAGAAGCAGCACAAACATATACATAGTATTAAGTGACAAGCAATAAAACCCTGAGATCAGTAGAACATAAACTATTAAAGTCAGACATGGGGTAAGCAAACCTAATTACCAGTGCTGTCAGGACAGACCATCATCATCATCCAACGTGAAGAGCATTATCATAAACACAAGGAGACATTATTCAAGCTAACCTCTGCAAAGGAAGAAATCTTAACTGCACTTTAATCATGTAAGCACCTACAGGTAATTTCTCAGAGGTAAATTACTGAATATGATAATCTGAGTTTCTAAAATTCTTTAACGTATTTATTCTCACTGAATAAAGAACCAAGTCCCCAAAGCCACCCAGTACACATAAAACAGAACTGGAAAACAAATCTCCCAAGTCTTCATTCTGACAAGTATTTTTAACATGCTTTGCATCCCTGTCAGCTCTTAAGTGGTAACTGCATGAGTGTTGAGACCTGCCTCAATACACGCTCAATCTATCAGATCTGAACACCAAAGAACTAGGTCACACAAAAATTATTGTCCAACCACAAAAGTGCTTATTCACACAGCTTGAGTAACGTGCAGATAAAATCAACAGCTTGCAACTGCAAACACTGTGCAAGGTATTAAATGCAAGCAATTTATAGTGCTATACCATTCATGAGTAAAATTATGCAAGAACAACAAGCAAAGCTTTTTAAGAGGGTGAGAAGTAGCTCACACACTGTGAGCATGGTTTAGGGATTACATTAAACTTCAGCTAATCTTGACAGTGCAGGGAATTTTAGAGGTAAAACACCATAAATATTTTTCCTAGTGACAGGAACAGCTATGCCAGTAGGGAAGAGGAGGGAGGGAAACAGGATGACTGACAGATGACATTCAGCCCGCAGCCCAGTTCCTCTGCAGCACAGCGGGAGACGGCTGCAAAGTGCCTTCCTGGGCCACCTACTGACTGCAGGTACAGGTCAGAGCTCCTCAAGTTTCTGCCTCTGTATCCATGAGGAAAGAAAACCCTGCAAGCAAAGAGACTGCAGAATGAAAGCAAAGAGGTGTTAACAGCTTTCCTCACCCTTTCCTCCTGCAGGGTCCAAAGGGAGGGCAGAAGGAACCTGGAAGCCTCCACCTCATAAGAAGAGAGGGAAGCTGCATGGAGCCTCTGGAGTGTGACTGTATGGGTATAAAGGATATGCGAGGAACTGGTGTATTGGGCTTACTTGCCAGAGCTTTGGAAGCATGGGTGCTGCAGGGGTGGCCTCTGTGAGCAGAGCCCAGCAGCTGCCCCAGGTCAGATCAGAGCCAGCTCCAGCCAGCTCCAAAAGGGACCTGCTGCTGGCCAGAGCTGAGCCAGGGAGCGACGCTGGGTGGGCCTCTGGGAGAGCACACTGAAGAAAGGGGGGGAAAAAACTGCTGTGCAACTGCAGCTGGGAGAGGAGTGAAAAATGGCAGAGAAGCAGCCCTGCAGCCCCCAAGGTCAGTGCAGCAGGAGGGCAGGAGGTGCTCCAGGCACGCAGCAGCAGTTCCCCTGCAGCCTGTGGAGAGGCCCCTGGTGGAGCAGGCTGTCCCCCTGCAGCCCATGGGTCCCACATGGAGCAGATCTCCACGCTGCAGCCCGTGGAGGAGCCCCCGGTGGAGCAGGTGGATGTGGCCTGGAGGAGGCTGCGGCCCATGGAGAGCCCCCGCAGGAGCAGGCCCCGGGCCGGAGCTGCAGCCCGTGGAGAGGAGCCCACGCAGGAGCAGGGGGTCTGGGGGGAGCTGCCGCCCGTGGGGGACCCGTGCTGGAGCAGTTTGCTCCTGGGGGATGGACCCCGTGGTACGGAGCCGTGTGGGAGCAGTTCTTGAAGAGCTGCTGCCTGTGGGCAGCCCCTGCAGGCTCAGATCAGGAAGGACGGCATCCTGTGGGAGGGACCCCACGAGGAGCAGGGGCAGAGAGTGACCGTGAAGGAGTGGAGGAGACAAAACATTAGGGACTGACTGCAGCCCCCATTGCTGTTCCTCTGCGCTGCTCACAGGGAAGAGGTAGAAGAGGGTAGATAGGGGGAATGTGGTTTTGGTTTGATATTTGGTTTGTCACTGTTCTAGTCTGCTATCAATAGGCAATAAATTACATTAATCTCCCGGTGCTGAGTCTGTTTTGTCCGTGACAGTAATTGTCGAGCAATCTCCCTGCCCTTGTCTCAACCCCTGAGCCATTTTCATTGTATTTTCTTCCCTCCTTTGTTTTAGAAAGAGTGAGAGAGCAGTGCGGTGAAGCTCAGCTGACCATCAGGGTGAAACTACCACAACTAGATGTGAGAAGATAAACAATGACATGAACAAGCAGTGAAAGCGCATGTCTGAATGTACTTCCATGATTATAGTACTGCAACGACGAACGATCTTGAGATAGGTCTGCAAGGAACCGTACGCTAGCCAAGCTGCCAGTGGTTTCCACTGAATTTCAGACTAGAATATCTATAACTCGTGGAAATTGTACTGTGAGGGAGCTCAACCTCCCTTTTTCATACTCATTTGCTCAGTTTCTACTCATTTTACTACTCTGTGTCAAGATGTGAATAAGACCTCTGCCAAGCCAGGAAAAGGTTTCTGCGAGCTGAATGTCAAAGCCCTACAACCACTAAAAAGCATATGAAAAGCAAAGGAAAAAGTCTCTTCTTAAGTGGGTGAGATAAAAATATAACACCTAATTTAATCTATGCATAATCCACAGTTGAAAACACATATCTGCTTAACCAGTGAACTATGTAATGTCTCTAGGTTTGCTTGGCTGAACAGGCTGCGTTTGGAGTGAGATTTGTTTAAAATCTCTGGTCTTTTGTTCACATATATTAACAATAGTTTACATTTATGAACATGTTACTTTAGTATACAGATTATTTTCATTAGTTTTGAAACAAAGATTTACATTGTTAGTCCATACATACATCCCAGAGATGAAAGTTAGGTCACCTAGCAATTCATGCCATTACCATCATTTTAAAACCTTATCACCAACACTAGAGTTGATGCAATGTCCAGAGTAAGCAAGACTGAGTATTAAATGATGTATTACAATTGTTCAGCCTGAAAGTGATGACAAAGCAGCTTTATTTCCTTCCTACTATTTTCCTCCCCTAACTCCATATTTCTCATTAAACAAAGCAGCAAAAGTCAGTTTCGTTGGCAATGGCTTTTACAGCAGCATTATTTCTGTTTTTGAGAAAAACTGTTCTTCCATTGAATAAGAAGACACTGACAGAAACACAAGTGCTCACACACTGTAGCCCATCAAGCACCCCTACCTGTTTCCCTGGTAACACTCGGAGACCTACATGAATTGACTGCATAAAGCAGAAGGAAACGCAGAAGAATCACGTCTGCACTTCAGTGTTGTGTTACACTTGACAACAAACAAAAACAACAGAGATCAAGACCATAAGCAAGCAGAAATGGAGTACAAATTTATCCCGAGACTGATCAGGAAAGCAGAAAAAAAACACAATTTAGCAAAGATGAGGTTTGATTTTTGCTATGAACTGAAAACCTGTGAAACAAACAAAAAATTAAAACTATGCCATAAACTCAAACGTGCTAAATCATTTCTTTCTTTTTACTGTTATCTCCCACACTCATCACTGCATGATATATATTGTACAGATGGGTCTTGCTCATTTTCTCTTTCAGCTTTTAGCCATATGGTTAAAATTAAATGGTTCTTTGCTTAAGTAATAGCCTATGCTGTATATCACTCCTAATGAACATGACTAGCAGCAGAAAGCTAAGATGCTGCTGACAGGCACAGGCTTCTCACTCAGTGATAGCAGTACGTTTAGGCCTCTCTCTTTGCTTCTGAGACTTTACAATGCAGTCTTCTTAAATAAAACACTGTGTAAAACTTTTACTGCTCACGCTGTTTGTTCTTGAGCTGCCCTGAGCATCAGTAAACAGACAACTCAGGGTGGTCGCTGTCACTGCAGCACCAAACAGAAATTCATCTCAGCACAGAACCCACATTTCACCACCTGTCAACAGTCTGCAGAAACTGCAAACTCATAAAAATACATGCCGGGGTCTAAGAAACAAACTCTGGAGAGTATATTTACCTATCGTTCCTATATACCCCTTTAAAGAACTGTGAAATATATTTTTTCAGTGATTCTATTTACAGAAGGGTGATTTGCAAGTGAAGGTCAACTTCTCATTCTTCTAGAGTGGAATACATTACATTTTAATGAGAAGTTAAAATTTTGCCTTTGACCATATTTTTATAACTTTTGGAGACATATTTAGAACTGGATTAAAAAACAAGCTGTGTTCACTGCTCTTTCACCCACCCTCTTTTTCATCACAAGAATATAAGTAGTATTTAACTTACCTGCCACCCTCTTTCTATGAATTCAGTTGGCTTTTCCTTTTTGATTGAATGAATATCATTCATTAGGATACAACACTGCAGTAAACTTCATCAAAAGCCAACAGAAAAAAAAAATCTAATAAACACGAAAACAAGGAAATAGCCAACATATAAATCCTTTCAACTACTAAGGATCATTCAGGACAAAGCAGCATGTAACGGTGAAAAAAGATGGCAGAACAAATCTATTGCTTGCTTTAGATGCTTAGAACATTTAAAAAAAAGACAGAAATTCAGGTTAGCAATACCTGGTACTTGAATAGCCTTGGATTACTTTTTCCATTCTTCTATGAGATAATACAATTATCCAAGATACTGATTTACCTGTGGTTGGTTTTAAGTGAACTGTGGTCTCCATTAGATTTGCACAAGATGCATTACATGCCTGAGATACTTTGAGTGCTTAGGCCTCCCACCCAGACTACAGATCATTTTATAGGTGAGGAAACCAACGCACAGAACAGTAAGACTCACCCACAAACAGACAGAGCAAATATTAACATTCAGGAGCTCTTAAACTTGATGTTCATTCCCTCAGGACCATAATAAGCACATACCTGTCTTGGACAAAAGCAAGCAGAAAAAGAAAGGGAAACCAAACCAAATCAAACTAGTAGTCCAGATGTGAACGTTGAATCTGTCACTATCAGTAGTGCAGATAGAGGAGGTGAAGTCAATGCGTGTATCAACAGAACTGTATGGAAGAATGGAATTCACTAATTGACGTTAAGTATTGAAGACGTGTAATTAAGGTAAGTGTCTCTTCTTCTGAGCTTTTCAACCATTTATTACCTAGGGTTCTCCTCACATTACACGATCCCTTTGCCAAGTTCCTTTTGGGTCCTGAATCACAGTTCTTGTTTCTTGCACTCCACAACCTCACCTAGCATTATAGCATCTTCCATATCTTACCATAAAAAGAAATCAAATGCTCTCATAACCACCTAAAACATACTTCAAATACCAATTACTGAAATCTGTTATGAAACACAATTCTTCCAGCACAAGTGAATCAAAACTTCCTGTTCATGATAACAACATTCTTTTTTTTCCAAATTAATTCAATTTTTCAACACTGTAAATGTGTCTATGCTTCTTCGCATGAACCAACGCCATTAAAAGGATTGGGAAGTAGAGGAGAATCGCAACAGCCTACCACAAACAGTATGTGGATTTACTTGGGAAGAACTTCGTCTTGCATCCTGCTGCAAATGGTTCCACTGAAGAGAATCAACACATCAGACCTCTTTGTCACACAAAGTTAAGGTAGCTATTTCTCCAGGAACCATCTGGTCAGGGTGCCAGAGGCTTACACTCACAGACTTTCAAAGACTAACTCCAATACAGGGAACAAGACTCTGCCTGATTATGCCAAAGAAATGAGATCCCATAAACATGATGGGGCTTTTTTTTTGATTGTTTTTCCTGAAAACTGAGAATATGAAATGTTTTGTGCTTTAAATACTGTTACAGGAAGCAAACACAAGTTATAATTGTACTCCATGACAAAACAATATCAAGTACTGTAGGAATATAAGGAATCTGCCAAACAGCTGAGACTTCAATCTTTCTCCATGTTCATAATTAAAAGATTTCATAATCTACTTATGGTGCTAGGGGAGAATAACAGGAATAAGGCAAAAGCACATCAAAGACAGAAGGATCACAGCAGAACAAGCTCAGAATTTTTTTCTGCTTTCCCCACACACACCCTCAGGCCACACAGTATCTCTTGGCAAGAGACAAGAAAGCTTTGGAAAAAAAAATGTTTAACTGAACAGCCCCTAAATGGATTCTCCTCTAAAATTCAGAGAGGAACAACTGGTACACAAAGCAGAACTGAGTAGAAAACTGCAAATTTATGATTTTGCTAACTGAAAACAATGTTCCCACAACCTTTGTTTTTCTACTTAGAACAGTACTAAAGCACGCCCTTGATTTATAGGTACTAACAAAACCTTTCAACCTTTCAGCAGTTGCAAATTACAACCTATCCAGGATTAATTCAAATTCAGCTATTACTTTCTCTGCAGCACCCAAAGTAAAGTTTGCATCTTTAAAATATTTTTTCTTGCAGCATGGTAGAAAGCTTAGGGTGCCAATTGCATTTAGCCAATACTAGTGAGATACTACGCTTATGACAGTTGTCATCTGTCATAGAATCCAAGGATTCTGGTGGGAAAAAAAGTGCCATGATAAGAAAAAAATAATAACTAGTAATCCTTACAAGGACACAACCAGAAGCTATACAGAATTCTTGTTGATCACAGCAGTAATATGAGTAAAGAGTCTCAATGGGAGAAATATTTAACCTAGTGTTAAATATTACACTAGGAGATGCAGACACAAACTTTCTTTTCTCAGTTCTCCAGAAATGGAAGAGGTGACCCCCTATTGCTTTTACACAGAATCATCATTATTCTGCACTTCTCCAGTTTCCACAGAGAGAAACGTGAGGTGAAAACACAGACCTACACATGGTTCTACTTCATGGAGGCCAGGATTTTGCCTGTAGCATCCCAAATTGCTCTTGATCATTAGATGTTTAGGTTGTCTTGCTCTTGGACAGATTAAAATCACGTTCTATGAAGCCACAGCAGTTCCTTGGTATACTTCAAAACCAGAGGGAAACATAACATAACTTTATAATGACTACAAAGTGATGTATTTTCAGGCAAGCAATGATTGAATATTTTGCCAGTAATGCTTTGCCATTTGTGTTAAACACCCAAAAAATTTCACTGACTATGCAAGACCAAAATGATAAGCTATAATACAAGACTACAATGACGATGCATCATCATCAAATATAAAATATGGTATCTTGGTAGGTACAAATAAGCAACAGTGAACCACTACAGTCTTACCAATCCCTTCTCTCTGCAAGAAGTATATTTTCTGAGCTTCTTTAATCTTCTGAAGCCAAGAAAACTGGAACTAAGAGAGCACCTCTACAGAAAAACTAACACAATTAAGCATCTCTTCGAACTTGTCTATACAGGTCATTTCGGACAAGTCTGCATTCAGAGTAACAGCTAGTGCTGACACAGCACTACATGCAAATAGCAAAGCTAAGCTCATCTCTTTCATGACTGATTATAATTGATTTAGTTGGATCATTTCAGAGAAATGCTTGATTAAAGCTGAGAGAAGATTTATTCATTTATATAACCGGTATCCTTCATAAACTTTTTAATTATTACCTTTCAATCCTTTTTATTAGAAGACTGAATTAATGCAGTGATCACAGCTTAGTAAGCTAACAGTAAATTCACCTTGCCTTTTATCTATTGAGTACCATTTAATTTAAAGTATGAGACTACAAATGATGTATAAAGTCCTATTTTTTTATGATGTTACCACACATCATGAAACAAACCTCAAAACCAAGAAATTCAAGTAGGTTCTACAGGATAGTTTGAGTAAGGGTTTTTTCTTTCTCCCTTCATCCTCCACTTCCCTATGTGATCTTGTTGACAGGCAAGGACTTGATATAATCAATTATGAAGTTGCTGCATAAAGTTGCGCTAGTAATATTCAATAAGCTGTTCCACCTACATATTCTTATGAGGGGAGCCCCAATTCTAAGTTATACGCTCCCTTGTACTCACTCCTCTTGGGGTCATGTATACAGCACCTGTTAATCTATAGTTTAAGAGCTCTAATCTCGTTGCCTAAATAGACCATTAACGTTTTAAAGGAGTTTAAAGAATGAGGTTGTCCTTGAAAAAGAGTCATAAATACCTATAAAAATGTTCTTATGCTATTTACAAAGGGAGGAGCAAAAAGGCCTGACACTCTCATTGAGAATAAGGGGGGTATTAAATGCTGCAGCCACACCTCAGTTCTAAAGCACAGTATTTATGTCTCCTTACAGAACAACTATGGAAAAATTCATGAGGCCAAGAGAGCAATATTAAATAAACGTAGTGTGAAATAATGCCCAGAGCTAGCACTGAAACCAATCTAAATTACAATCCATTAACATGGTTCACAGTCTAGATATATTAAATATGCTTACAAATACAGTATTTAGAAAAAAATATATAAATATAGTTCATTCTATATAAAAGGCTAGCTACTGAGTAAACTCTTGAAATTTATACATCTCTTGAGGGCAGTTGGCAAGCTTGTAGGAGGGATTAATAAGCACAGAAAGGACCTGCAAATTTCAGAGCCTTAGGTCATTTTTGGAGAGAGGTCGGGGCTCTCTCAGCCACTTAGTTACCCATTGACATATTTTTCAAAAACATTCATCAAAATTAATATTACAGTGCTTGCTTTTTCTTCCTTGAAGAACTTGCTACTGTGCTTGAAGGGCAGGATACTATAGACGTCAGAGAAGTTAACTTCTGTCCTTCAGTAACCACTCGTGGCCAGACTCTTATGCCACAGCAACATGGTGGCTTGTCATCTTTTTACTGAAGAAAAATTCCTCACTTTAACTATGGGATAAGAACATTTGTACAACCAGCTACCACTGGATAACTGCCATACCACACCAAGAAAAATTTTCTGCATGTCCCTACGTATTCATGCTTTAAACCTCTAGAATTGTTTATGCATTCATGCATAAAACTCTGAAATAGGACAAACACAAGTAATTCATGTTGCAATGCAAGAGATTGTCTTATCACTTGATGGATTCTCAGTTTCCAAAGGAAGAGGTTATATTTCTGTCCATGTTACAGAATTCTTCATGCACCAAATGCTTTGTATTCTGTAGCCCGCTGCAATTGACATATGTATTTTAACAAAAAAATGAAATCTGTAAATGTGTAACAGCTGTCACTTACTTGGCTTAGAATTAATGATGACATTTTCAGCAGAGTGCTGGGGTGGAAACCTGCAGTTCTCTCCTTGGCCCTCACTGCTGCCATACTCTATGACTTCCACTTGTCCCAGTGGTACACTCCATTTTAATAAATACCTCTGGCCAGTTGTCACAGCGCCACTGCCTTCATAGGATGAGCTGGAAGATACGCACACACAAATTATTGCTGTGACATGTCACCATGTTTTATGGCATTCTATTTATTAATTCAGAAAATCTGCTGCTTAGCAGACTGAGTATTGTGCAAAACTTTAAAGAAATACATCCATCAGGATGACTTTTGTGACTGACCTTTGCTGTGAGTACAAAGATAGCTATGCAGGTGCAGATAATCCTGTTTACAGACAGCATAGGACTGCCCCACAACATACCCTATATTTCTATCATTGCAGCTTTTCAGTACTTAAAGGGGACTTATAAAAAAGATGGAGAGCAACTCTTTGCTTAATCAGATGACAAAACAAGGGGGAATGGTTTTAAACTGAAAGAGGGGAAATTTACATTAGAGGTTAGGAGGAAATTCTTCACTCAGAGGGTGGTTCACTGGAATAGGTTGCCCAGAGAGGTTGTGGATGCCCCATCCCTGGAGGCCTTCAAGGCCAGGTTGGATGAGGCCCTGGGCAACCTGATCTAGTGGGTGGTGTCCCTGCCCATGGCAGGGGGGTTGGAACTAGATGATCTTTGAGGTCCCTTCCAACCTGAGCCATTCTATGATTCTATGATCTTTTAAAATCAATGTGCATCTTGACATCCTAATAGAAGTCCTTAAGATGATACTATGGCTCCACTTTTTCCAAATTCTTTTTGCTTGTACCATCTTTTAGGACAGTACTTGAAACAGTGCTAAAAAGCAGTAACTGCTACATTCAGGAAAGCCTGGATGACGGGAACTTCAAATGACTACCAGGAGGAGGAAGGTCAATGCAACCTCTCAAATGCTGACAAGCCAACATTTCTGCAAAGTCCAAAGCCCAGGATGTTCTTTACGGCAGACCTCTTGCAATTGCTGTGGTTTCTAAGAGGAATCTACATGTGAGCTGCTGCTCACGGAAGTGTATATCACAACAGGCGTTTCAGAGGAAACAGCATGCTGAGGAAGCTTACTTGAAATAGAAATGGTATTCACTGGCTCCTTTTCCTTTGTTTCTTTCATTCTGTTATTCACACATTCAAGCATATGTAACAAACATCTACTATCAAGCACAAAAGAGATATTAAAGGAAACAGGAATGTTTCCTTCACAGAAAGCACGGCTGAAGTAAGCAAAATAAAAGCTTTGGAGAAATCAGCCCGGAGTGTTTAGTGAGAACAGTATCTGGACACCAACGTTCAGCTAGTCAGCTAATTATTCACCACACAGTCATACTTCTGTTTCAAAGGAGAGACAAGAATGAACAGAAAAAAAAAAAACAAACAAAAGTACCACAACTTAAGGAAATATTTATGAACTCTAGATCTAGTTAAAAAGAAAGAAAACACACAGCTGTTCAGTTGCTAGGGATAGCATCCACCCTGTCCAACTCCTGCTACTTAAAAGTTAGGTCTCCAGTTTGAGCCGGTCATCTAGGCTACATGTGAAGAAGGACCTTCTGAGGGTCATGGACTTGCAGAAATGTGTCTTTTGCCAGCTACAGAATATTGTTCTGGAACCAATGGCTCCCAGGCTCTTGGGATGTCTGACTATTTCGGTAAAGACTGACAAAAGGTGGTTAGGAAAACTGAGCTGACACGTGCTGTTCTGCTACCTGTACATGGAAATTCTCTGAAGTTTACACCTCCAGGGGTCAATAGGTAGACGTGCACAAAGCTGAGTTTGAAAACCACCCCTGTAACAGAAGCCTAGCTTAGATTAGATGCCTAACTTCTACACAGCTAAAACAAAAACAAATACAGTTCATTTGGACCCAAAATTCTGGACTGGATACTGGTGTGATCTATGAAATTTAGCATAATATTTCCTTCAGTCCCTAACTATATTTTGCATGACAAAGGTAATTTCTTCTGCACTGAAGAAACAGTTAATGTCAAGAACAACAGTGCTATTAGTGATAACTGGAGCTGTTGACTTAACAAGGAACCCAGAGACTTGGCAAAATCATGAACTTTTCACATGGAAAATGAAAACAGAGTGCACATTGCCACTTCAGGGCCAACTACAAAAAATCCAAGACAATGATGTCATGGAAAAAGATAAAATAAGTGGTCAAAAGCTACTAAGGAACTGAATAAATTGTAAAGGAAAAGAATTGCGATTCCTGGGATAACTGAATATAAGCTTTTGCCGTATAATAACTGCTCTTCAGAAAATGTACTTCTTGCTCACTAACGTGAGACCAAGCATTCACACTACTGCAGAAACATGTACTGCATTCAGACTTCACCAACAAACTAAGATATCAACTCATATTACACTTAAGAAAAGCTGCTCTTGGAAGATTTTAACAGTCTACGTTTTCTCCGTCAGAATGTACCAACACACAAAGCAGTTCATGATACAAGCAACATTGGAACGTGAGTGTGACCTTGGCATACACAGTGCTATAGTAACAGTAATAGCTACAGCCAACTAAAACAGAAGGCATGTTAAAATAAATGCTTTCTTCAAAGCACCTCAAATTTAATCCTTCAACATTTGGTCTCAGAGATAAAAACCCTTCCTCAGCTGGAATTTCATTATTAGTGAGTTCCTTTTTTTTTTTTTTTCTAGCTACATGCATTAGCTTTGGTTTTGTTTTAACTTCCAAATCATGTCAAGTTACAGAGGTGTGACAGCACGAATTTAAGGAAGAAGAGAAAAAAATCCTACAGTGGTATATCTGTACTCCACTCCGCCCTAATGCACACTGATAATTCTACAGCAGAGCACATTTCTAACTGCAATTTCCAACCGATATATATATATATATATATGCACACACACGTGTATATGCTCACACACAAATTTATTCTGGAACTTCAAAATATCAGCAGGCAATTTAGAAGAGTGTATAAAAGCCAGCTGTCCATTCATTATGGCAACTGATAGAGATCATTAGACACAGTAAAAGCAAAACAACAATAAAAAAACTCTTTTCACTGTCATTTTTTCCAGCTTAAACTTGAATGATAATTTAAAAAATATTAATCAAGTCTTACCGTATATTTACTGTTGCACACATCAGCACATCATTTAACATGAAAAGTCGCCGTTCTTTGGTTTTGATAATTTCTCCTTTGTCATTGTAAACTGTTTCAACCATATCATCGGTCCGTACAAGGTATCTGTTTCCACTGCTAAGTAGCTGGAGTTTAAAAACAATCAACACCATCTATTATATATTGTACATCTAACATCCAGAACAACAACAACAAAAATGCAATATTGCTGTGTGACTACAAATGCTCACAAGTGAATTTGCCAAATGAATTAAGTGTCTTTACTGATTTGCTTTTCATTTCCTGCAGCAGTAACATATAACCCCAGGATATGTCCTGCAGGGGTTTGCATTCTTCATATGGAACATGTAATTGCTCTGAAAGTCTTCCATACTGATAAAGGTCCTCTAACGAAAAAAAAAAAAAAGTCATAGCTTCCACAGTTTCCATTACTTCCTTCCTTCACCTCTTCTTTCATAGTCCATTTAAATGTTACACCTGGTTCCAGTCGTCCCAAAGGGGCAAGTCAGAGTGGGTGGAAGAATGCTTTTAGCTTCTCTGTCTACATTGGCTTACAAAACCAGCAAAGGAGTGCAGCTGGCATATTTCCACAGACTGCCAAGAACATGACACGTACAAAAGGTGCAGGACATGTAAACTATTCCTGCAATTTTCCTTCAAGTGCTGAGGCTCAGCCTTGCGTGCAAGCATGAACCAATTCCTTACAGGTCAAATACATCTCCATAGTGGCAGAGAAAAAATGGTCCACAATGCACCCATTTCCTGTCTATCAATTTCCTTCACCACCTGTTTCACCCTGCCTGGCATTGTATAATGGCATTGTCTCAATCTGTATAAGCAAATATTAAGTCACGAGTTGTACAAGGCGCTAAATGATATGAAGTGACTATGCAGCTAGATCTCAAATCTCCTGGTACAGAACGTAAGCCTTTACAGTTGCTATCAACTGATAAAAGGAAATCTGGACCACCTCCTAAAAGGCACATTCTGTGTCTTTAACTCCTTGAGTCACTTGTAGATAATCATTAGTAGCTAATTCAAAAAGCAGGAGTACAAGAACTAGAAAAGAAAGTAAATTACCTGAGCCCATTCTTTAATGCACTTAGAATGGAAATATTATGCCAGGATGACAATAAATTCAGTATTCCTTTTTTCATAAATAGCTTAGTAGAAGTAGAAGTCTGGTTGACTACTTTCTGTCCTTAAAACTACCAGGGTTTTTATGAATCACAAACAAAAGCACTCCTTGCACTCCCTTAGCATGCCGCCATTACTCCATGCCAGGATAAGTACAATCATCTATAACTTCATGAAAGCAATAATTGAAGCATTGGGAAAAACAGAGGCATTTATGATGCAAATAAGCATACATATATCTACAGTACAGATAGTTACTAACAAACTCAAACAAAGAAAATTGTTACTTCCCCCTCACTGAATGTTTTCTGCAGTTCTTCAAAAATGTTTCTATTATATGATCTAAATATATGAATGAAACAGACTGGGGTGTTCTTCAAAACAAGAAAGATATTGGACACATCCAATAGCACACTCCCAACCACTCTGCAGTTGGAAGCACTGCTGTGTAAGAAACTGGTTCCTTCCTTTACATAGGACTAATTCCTTGGTTCTAGGGTAAACTCAGAGTTGCATTTTCTCATGCAGAAGATCTGCATGTAAACTTGCTACAGAAAAAAAAAAATATTATTTTCTACACTGCCACAAAATACCAGCACTGCCACTGCTATTTCAGCATTTTACCCACCCCAGCACACAGTGGTTTAAACCAGTGAACCCATTCTGTCTTGAAGGTAACTCACATCTCACACCTACCACTAGAACAACCCCATGGTGTCAAGCACTACAGAAAAACCCACAGGTGTCTCTTCAGAGTCCATTCTCAATATTGTTCAAGACCTGGAAACTGATAATATACCAACTCTTCCATCACACATTTCTACTTCCTAACCTTATTCAGATAACGTTCGTTCATTGCTTTTGCTATTTGTTTTATTTCACAGCGTTGATCTGCATCCCTTTTCCTTTCATTTAACTTCTCTGCCAGTGTTTCAAGTTCTGTAAGAGCCATCTGCAGAGGTAATCTGTCAGGATGTCCCTTATTAGTGTTCTTCAACATATCCTGTAGGGAAATGATAAATGAAAACAAAAGTCAGAATTAACTCCAAACTCAAGTTCAGAAGACTACAGGATGTGCTGTGGACTTGTGTGCAGAAGTTACTGCTACATTCCTTACCTGAATACTACTAAGGAATAAGACCAATGAACATCTAATGAATATTCAGACTGCATCACTTATTTTCCTGAATATCTTAATAGTTATTAAAAAGAAAAGATATTGAATGGGGTCACATACAGTTTATAGGAAGAAAGTACAGAAAAGAAACATGAAAATAAATGTAAAACCTCCAAATGTAACAGAAAAAGATTAGCGGAAGTTGCACACAATAGAAAATGATTTGAAAAGCAATATTACAATATGTAGGTGTCTAAACAATCATTTAAACTTAAACTTCTCTTATACTTACTATTATAATAATTTTCAATTATCTTTATTACTGTTATTATTCCTCACTAATACACTGACAGCAAGATCATACTGAAGTAAGAGATCATACTTACTCTACGGAGGTTACAACAGCTGCTAAAAAAACCCTTCCCTTTTGTAGGCACACATTGGAACAATTTGAATGAAATTTTTGCTCCTTCCCCACAGCACTTAAAAACCACCACGTATTCACTATGGCTTCCTGCCACATCTTCCTGCAAACTCCATCTCTTGTGCTGTCTCAAAAGCTCTTGCCACAGCTACCTACCTACAAGCTCCCACCACAAAAAAAAAACAAAACAAAAAAACTCCAAACCTTATCCTGCATTAATTCCTGGACGTTAATCCTGAAACCTGTCCTGTGTCACACCTGCAAAACACAGCTAACTTCTAGCGCTCTCTGGGATAGACTTGACGTGGTCTGGAAGGAGTTCTAAACACTGAAAATTGGTCTGGAGCAGGTCTACACAGGGGAACTGTGAATTACGGTGAATTGCCTGCCCATGCAATCAGAGATCAGTATGTAATAATGCACTGCATTTTTTTTTCATTGATATTTTCCCTGGATCCAGTGGTCGCTGCCACTGCAGCATAGTCTTCCAGCAGAAGACAGCTACCCAGCAATCCCACAAACAAGCCACGTGAGAATGCAGCAAGAACACTTATTGGGTGAATCCGTTTGGTAAATATTCTTTACCTGCAATAGCAGAATGAACTGTGGAAAGCGCTGGATAGGTTTCATCATTAAACCATACAGCGTAATCCGATCGGGGCTTGACTCCTGGCACTGCTGCAATGCAAGAAAGTCACACAGTTTACTCCCATAAGTGTATTTCCATCAGTTACAGAATGAAAAGATCTCTTGTGAATATTCTGTATTGTTTACATTCATTATAACAGCGGTACCGCAAAGATTCCTTCTTTTCATTCAGAAGTAGTAAATTTTTTTAGAATCACTATTAAGATGATGGTACATCACCAAACTGAAATGTCCTCCTTAAATAGCTGCAGCTGCGATGAAGCCTCACCAGCAACGTGGTACCTATGTATACGGTGATAAACCACATTCATGTTTTTGTTTACATAAGCAGTGCAATGAAACGCCTGCTTAACTTCAAGTACAACACGATGAACATAGTTGTTCCAGTTCTTAAATCTGTAAATCCAAGTGATTTGTCAATTTATACTCTGCAATTTACTATTGCTGATCTGTATCTTGGGCCTAAGAGACCATAAATGTGTAAAAACCAATGTGTTTTTAAGAGGAAATCTGAAGAAAACATTGTTGTCTCAGTATTGTGGAAACAAAAAGAGACTTCCATTTTCTTTGTTAGAAGAAACTAGGGAAAAGATCATTGATTTATGCTTGGAAAGAAAAATATCAGAATCCATTACTTTGGTTTTCAGGAGTGGGGGGATAAGAACAGACAAATTTCATTTGCACATGCAGAAGCCCCGTTTGTCTAAGATATTTCAACTTTTTGAATATTTTGATCAGAATCACAGAAGATTCAAAAAAAGAAGTATAGGAGAAACACTCCATATTAAAAACCAAGCAAACAATATAAAACTTGTGTAGTGCTTACATTTCCACAAACACTTTTTTGCCCAACCACTGGTAGAGAAAATTCTTGCACGAAGTCTGTTAGTTGCAGTTGGACAAAAGAAAAAAAAAAAAAGGTACATAAATTTACTCTGTCCTAAGAGGTCAACTGTGACTCCCTACCTGGGAGAAGCACCAGAGTTGGTACTGACAAGGATTGACAAGAGTGCAAACAATGCCACTGCTGGAACAATGGGCTTTTACCTGTGTGAGAAGTAACCTTACAGAGCTTCATCTTGGTGGTGCCTAAGGCTTCCAGAATTTTATCCTGTGTACTGCTGCTGCCATACTTCCAAAATGCTTTGAATTAATTTTAAGATCTGAAGACAGATTAGGAATCAGCTCCCCCCGCCACCCCCTTCCCAGTCCTCTAGGCAAGCTAAGAGCTTCGCTGTTTATTTTGCCAAGGGCACCCAACCTCAGTGTTTGATGGACCACTGTGGCAGACCTGGCAGAGTGACAGCTCTGAGAGGCACAACTCAATCCAAGACTCTCAGGAAAATGGGACAAACTGAGCTTCCAGGCTCTGAGCAGTATAACAGCCTAAAAGCTTTGCAATAGATTTTGCATACCCTCTGTAGGGCATCACCCCTAAGGCTTCCCAGCAGTTCCACTGCATGTGCCAGACTCACGATGAACATTATCACATTCATCAGGGCAGTAAACATTCTGCACAAAAAATGACAATTTTATACCCAAATTGTAAAAAAAAAAAAAAAAAAAAAATATATATATATATATATAAAATAATAGGAAATTCTTGTGGAATGGAAGTATAGCTATATGACTCTGCACAACAGAATAAACAGGTTAGAAATAAAATAAATCCCCAATACGAGGACTCAGATGGTGAACTATTATTTGAAGCTCACGTGATAAGAAAGAACCCCAATGTTTTGCCAAGTACTGTGATGCAAACACCAATAAACTGATCTGAACAACACTTCCAAACACACCCAGGATCTAAAATCAAGTTATTCTCAAAGGAGTGAAAGTGAATTCTCTGTAGACTTTATATGCCTAAGCCATAAAATCAAAGTCCATAAAAAGTCACACAATGTACAGTATTATAGTCTGATTTCCCCCTTGTAATTTATACGGTCTCGTTCATATCACATGTCCAGCTGTTTTAAGCTTGAGTGAACTCACCTTTAAGAAATCCAGAAAGGCAGGTTTGGTGGCACATGTTTTCTTAAGGATCCCCACTGCTGTACTGAAGTTGTTCACATATTCACTGTACGCATCTAATACCATAGATTTGGAAAACTAAAAACATAAACAGGTAGACCATAACTATGAGCACAAAGGATGCCTGACAGTATTATTTACAGCCCTGACTCACTTTGTTAGGAGCTAAAGGCTTTTGCTTGGCCTAGTGCTGGACCTACAGAAATACTGATGATACCCAAAGTAACTTTTCTGTAAAACGCAGGTTGGAGATCTGGAGATGTAGCAGCTATGAATTATAAAATGTAGATTTACAGAAATAGCTTCACCTTGGCTACAATCCTAGGGCAAAGCCTGGGGACTCCGGGTAATCAAGAGGCCTCCACTGAGATTCAAAGCAGCTGGAGGAATCCCATGACCACCTCACGGTGGTAATGCACTGCTGCCTATCTTCCAGATTCAATGAACAAGTCAAGTCCCAAAGCCTACACACCCCATCTGCAGCTGATGTTTAGCAAGAAAGCAGGTTTTGTGGCCTGCAAACAGCCACATGAAGGGCAAGATCACTGCCCATTGCCTCCTAAGTAAAGACTCTGCAGAGCTCGTCTAGTAAGTACGCCCCAACTTGCTTCAGTCAAAGCAAGGCACATCTGGTTTAAAGAAAGAATCTTTAGTAAATATTTCATTTTTACTGAAATGGGGTCAAAGCACTCCAAACTGCACATCCCTGCTCTCTTTCAGCTGAAATGAAAGGGCGGTAGTTTCCAGCAGTTGGGTAGCAACAAAGCAGAACACTCAAACCAGCAGGTAGGCAGCCTTTTCCATCCACACACCTGCTGTGGGAATAACGTCTTTCTATCAACCGTTGGAACTATTTGTTTCCTCTAATTCAAGCCAGTGGCTAGTTCAGTTCTTCACTGGATGAACGTTCACTAAGGGATTTACAAATACTCTTTGTGGGTGCTCCAGGCTGAGTTCAAACTAAGGAATTCAGGACATCAAGTACTGCGTTTGTTTTTTTTTCTATTCCCAATAAATATGCAAAGTCCCACATACATAAAACTACCTGCTTTTTAAGAGAAATTGAGCTTCAATCTCATCTTAATTATGGTGAGTTTTTGAATCTATCTCATCTGACAAAGAAACTGCTTACTTAAGTATCTCAAAGCTTGATCAAGGCCTGAAAATTTTGGCCACAATGCTTTCTCATCTGCTAACCTAGCTGAAGACACCTGTTGGTGTCAGCTTCCTTACCAGGGTGGTACATACATACTCTGACAGTTGCTGCAGGCATTGGAGAACATGGGAATAAAATGGTCAAGTTAAACAGAAAGATATGGAGACTGAATAACAATTCTAAAATAAAAATAGATTATCTGTTCCGATGCATTTGCTTACTGAAGCAACAAAGACATCGCCAATCATTTCAACAGAATCCCATTCAGATACACGACTCGCCAGTGCTATTTGAAACATTGAATGGCACTGAAGAATTTCCTTAATACGGTAAAAGACCATTTTGAGTTTTCTTTCACTCAGTAATTTTGGTTCCATTTCTGACAGGGGCTTCTCATATTGCTGTGGAAAAAAAAGATACATAAATATATTAAAATCGCCTTAAATGGGGTCTTGTATACATAGAAAAAACAAACAAATTACATAACAGTACATACGTACAAAATCTCTCTGAACATTTGGCATAAAGCATCTGTAGCAGAACCTGTGAGTCACGCTACAGATTCTTTAAGAATTTGATTAATTTTCGAATTTCCAAGCAATAGAATGCAAAAGTCATTGCGGTACCTCCAAAATTCTTTTCAGAGCATCCACATAATTCTTCTCACTATCAACTACAGAGCCCAAAATATATCTTCTCACAACCTGTTGAAGAAATAAAGTTTTCCTTGAAACTGATCAGGTAACACGTTCATCATAATTGGAAATGCTCATGGTAAAAATCTCACATTGATAAAAAGCAAGAAACACAAAGCAATTTAAATACTGGCACTGCCATAACATAAACACTGTACCTCTTCAAGAGTCATTAAAAATAATTTTAGGGTAATAGTAAGTTTAAGACAATAACAGTTATTGTAAGCCTATATAATATTTGCTGATTGTTCCAATTTCAAGCTCTAATTTTGAAACATCTTTTATTTTTAGATGTATCGATTTATTCATTATGAGAAAGTATCTTAGTTGGGATTTTTTTGGGGGCAGGGGGGGCGCGGTCGGATATTAAAGTGAAAACCTTATCTATATTTATACCAATCAACAGAATTGTAAGTTTCAGGAAATACTATCATATTTCATGTTTACAAACTCCAGGCTATTCATCACATCCTTCTTCACTCCCTAATTCTGTTATTTAGCTGAAACATACCGTATACACGTGCAGGTAACATGAGAGGAAGGACAAAGAAATTGATCTGATTTAAAAGTAAAACTCCCAACTGCTATGGATTATATTTCTTGCTATTTTTAAGGATTTGTCTTCACCCAAATCCACTTCCTAATCCAACTTTCAAAAGCGGTGTTCTGCTTGAGGGAGAAGACGGTAGGAAGGCAGGAACACGCCACTTCCCCAGAAGTACAAGGAAAGGCAAAACTGCTTCTTTTACTACTTTAAGCTAGCCTAAAAGACCATGAAATTCACATCTCAGACTTGCTTCTCTTGAAACTCCTCTGCTTCTGTACCCCATGGCCTCATGCTTTCTTCTCCACAGCTGCCTTTAATTCTTCACACTTGAATTTCATATTATTAAATTATGTGTAGGTCATGTAAGGATTTTCTTTCAAGTGCTGGCATTTCAAAGGAAGACTTCAAAATTATCTGAGGCCTTGCTTAAAGACATAAATGGTAAAATTCGTTGTGTCTAATTTGTGCTTAGACTAGATTTAAGTTTTTTATTGGGTGTAACATATTGGCTGCTCTAATAAAAGATACTATTGCTACTCTTAGTCACAGTTCACCCATTTGAAAAGAATAAATATCTTTGAATTATGTTTTTTCAGGCTGTACAATACAGAAAATAAATGTTTAACAGCGCCTACTGGTCATCATGATATATGTAACTTACAGTAGGCTTGCATGGAAGTCTTACATTTATATTAGCATTTTTGCTAGTAAAAATAGCATATAAACATAAACAACTTAAAATAAGAATTCGAGTCACAGTCTTAAAATGACACAAAAGCTAACACGATTGAGATCCGAAGCAGGACATAGTATTTAAACAGGAGCTTGCTTTTAAACATAAGCTACCATGCCACCTACCGTTTAAAGCAAGAACATCCATAAAGACAACTCACTGCAGAGTAATTCAGGTTGGAAGGGGCTTCCCAGTCCAACTGGGACCCCCAGGGCTGCTGTGTAGCCTCCTGTCCCTGCCTGTGGCACAGGGATACTCTGCCCAAAAGCCAGGACTTGTGTTTGCCTTTGTTGAACCACTGCAGCTTGCTGTGAGCCCAGCTCCTCGAGCCATCAAGGTCACCCAGAAGAGCAGCCCTACCTTCCAGCATTGTACATGCTGCCCGCATCAATTTGGTTTCTCCTGCAGACACACTGATGGGAGCACTGCAGCTGGTACCCAGACCATTGATAAAGACATTAAGCATCACTGGCCCTGTATCACCTCCTGAGGGACAGACACCACTAACACCGGCCACTTGCTGGACTTTGTACCACTGATTACACCCCTCTGAGCAGGGTGTTTCAACCTGTTTTCCACTCAATTTATAGTCTGCCTGTACGAATTATATTACACACACAGCTACAAGGATACTTCTGGAGACTGTGCTGAAGGCCTTCCTAAAGCAAAAGTGGAATGACACCCTCCATGTTCCCCACCCACAAGCTAGTCATCCCAAAGGCACCAAGGCTGGTCAGGCACAAATGGACTTCCTGAAGACTGTTCCCAATCATCCTTCTGTCCCTCACAAACTCAGAAATAGCTACTAGGAGGATTTGCTCCGTAACCTCCCAGGGACAATGATAAGGCCAGCCAGACCCTAGTTTCCCAGGCCCTCCTTCTTGAGGATGAGCGTGATAACTAAATTTTTTGAATCACTGTGATCTTAGATGATCAAGACCATACCTTCAGAACCACTAAACATGTATCACCCGGTTTCACGGACAGGTACACGTCCATCCAGCCAAAGTACACCTTAACTGTATCTTCCACAACTTCCTCGCGAGGGGGAGTGGAGAGGCAGGTGACCTATTCTCCGTTATCACCAGTGACAGGACCCGTGGGAACGGTGTTAAGCTGAGGCAGGGGAAGTTTAGGCTGGACATCAGGAAGAGGTTCTTCACTGAGAGGGTGGTCGCACACTGGAACAGGCTCCCCAGTGAAGCAGTCACTGCGCTAAGCCTGCCTGAATTTAAGAAGCGATTGGACTGTGCACTTAGTCACATGGTCTAAACTTTTGGGCAGACCTGTGCGGTGCCAGGAGTTGGACTTGATGGTCCTTATGGGTCCCTTCCAACTCGGGATATTCTATGATTCTTCCACTGCAGGTAATGCTTCACCCTAACACAAGCTGCCTCTAGGCTTGGCGCTTCAAAGGCCTGAAGAAAAACCTTACCAGTAAGAGCTGAGGCAAAGGTGGCACTGACTTCCTCAGTCTTCTCAGTATGCTTTGTCACAAGGGTCCCCCGTCCCATCAGGCAGAAGACCCATATTTATATCAGCCTTCCTTTTGCTGTCAGTGTACATACAAGGAACCTTTCTTGCTGTCCTTCCCATCTCTCAAGCTCCAGATGAGCTTTGGCTTTCCTAACTCCGTCCCTGCTCAGCTGGGCTGCCCTTCATGGGTAGATACACAATATATATCATGATCTACACAGCAGTTAACAGCTTACTCCAAATTAAGAGCTCTCTATCTTTCCTGAAGAAAATACAACCATTTTTAATTACCTACAAAAAAAACAGTGAAACACTCAAACCCGTATTTGGAAAGAAAGAAAATACAGCTTTCGGTGATGCTGGGATGTTACAGTAATATAATACATTTGGTAGTTGTATCGTTACAAGATCTAGCACTGCATTGTGCTAAACACATTAGAAAAACAGAACTCACCAAGCAAAACAAATGCCTGTACCACTCTTCAACTGCTCCTTATTTTTCAAGAATACTATTAGCCTTGCCACTCTTTTTTTTAAGGTACTGACCAACTCATGACTTCACACCACAAGATACTAAAAACTCTCACACAGTTATTAAACTGTCACAACAATACAGTAACACGAACCCACAGGATTTATTTTCAGCCAAAAATTCAAACCTATGCTGATTTCAGTGTCTTCTGACGTGGTTTCCACAGTGACCATAGAATATGAGGTGGTGAACAGCAAACTATACTGTTCTGTAGACTTGACTTTATTGTGGACAAGTTTTTTAGATCAGGAGAAATCTTAAGATGCAGAGAGCACGCAGAATGTTCTCTGCATTTAAAAGAGAACTCCCAGAGCACCAGCAATGTGTTCTGACTCAGCAAAAATGCTTAAACTCTTATCTTTTACTCCAAACCACCACATTCAGCTTTAGGTGTTTAGGCAGTAAAATGAAGTAATTACTGTAGTTCCTAATTTTATAATGCAAAACATTTTGTACCTCTGGCTGAGTTCTGGATTGATACAATTCACACACACACACCAATTTTCAAAAAACTACTTATTCAGGTCTGAATTTAATCTGCCTTTAGTTTATATTATATTATATGCCAGAATGTTTGAAGAGGAAGGCACCTGAGAGCTACTGATGCAAAGAAGGGGGAGCAAAAAAAGAGGTAAAAGACCAGGTTTTGAAAAGCCTATTACCTGCTGCTGCGATAATCCTTCAGGCATAGGGGTCATGATTGCTTCTGCATGCATACAGTCCACATCAATAAATAAATTTAGCTCCTCTTCTTCCAGACATGACGATCTATGATCTACAAATAGTTGAATAACCAAAATGTCAGCTTTTACAACATAGAGATTGAAAGACAAAGATACTTTTACCCAAGAATAGTATTTACAACGTAGCCTGATTTTCACTTACTGTACAAATGTAATTTTCTCAGCATTTCTGTATTACCTGTGAAATCACAAAAATACCAGCACTGATAGGCGCTCTAATACAGAGCGTATTTCAAAAGCTATCTCAAAGTCCTAAAATCCACACAGCAGGAGATATCCTATGCATCTTTTGCATGATTTCTCCTTTCTCTTTACAGCTAGGAGCACAGAGCTGCCCAGACTGCAGGACATGACAACTAGGGTTAAAGCTCTGCAACTCCAGGGCCTACAGTTTTAAAACAAATAACCTTTGGGATGAAATTAAACACAGACATAACATGACTCAGTGCCAGAAAATTCATACAACTTTCTATTAACTGAACTAAGAACAGTAGCCAAACATATCAAATTATTGGCCTTCAAAAGAAATGAGAATAAGGAATTCTCCATTGGTCCCTATGGACTTCTCAAAGCCACTGATTTCATTTGAAAAGCACCACCAAAGTGCACTGATAGGTGGCAGTACACAGCCAGCAAAACAGCCAGACACCAGCAGAGGAGAGAGAAGGAACTGTGTGAGAAACTGTGGCTTAGCGCACAAAGAGAATTAAGGGAAACAGTTTTGTTGGCTAGCGGAATTAATAAGATTTATCAACAAATTTGTCACATGCTCCCTGCTGATTTGGTAAGTGGCTAGAGGATTAAATCTTCCACAGATATCCTGCATCTGCTACCTAATCTCTAGAAACGTTAAGGAGGAGTACTGGGTCCATTGCAACACTAACGAAGATGATTTTCTCCTGTGTAACAGCAAGAGGGTGAGGATACATTTTTGATCATTAAAGCTTCTGCAAATAATCTTCTATTTTATGGCTGTGACTCATCTAAATTTAGAGCCAGTTATTAGAGGCCATGATGAGATGTGCACTAGTCCTTACAGATAGGATGCAGCTTTATGTTAGCTCACTTGCTAAAAACATCTTGTTCCAGTCTTGTGGTTTTGGCTTCTTAAAACTGTAGTTTTAGAAGCTCTGAAGTTACAACCGTTTAATTAGTTGGGCAGAAACTTGAGCAGAAAAACAGACTACCTCTCAGACTTATCCTGGAGAATAAATTTGTGTACAGTCACTACCACATGCAAAAAGTAGCTGTGGACTGTGGCTGCTGAGGGTCATGACACAGGACTGATGTCTGTTTTAAATTAGAAGAACATAAATACTTCTAGCTTTTTTATTTTAGATCCTCTTCTGTTGTGACAGTTCCCAACTCAAAACCCAGCTTTTGCTAGAAATCAGCAAACTGATAAAGCAGAAGACTCTTTCCCTGCTTCCACTCTCAGGCACAGAGTTTTTGTTATCCTTTTTGGCCGTTATAGACATTGTAAATAGTCAGCTATCACTCCACTGAAATCCAGGTCATAACAGCAGAATTTCTTACTAACAGACACTCAGGAGTTATTAGATGTAGGGAAGTGGACAGGCTTAGTACCTTAACATTGATTTCTATAATCCCCATATACCAGTATCCACCTAGCATCTATGACACCGTTATTTTTTAAGTGGACCCTTCTGTGTTGTCCTCAGGTTCCTTAGGTCACTGAGGCCTGCACCCCAAACATAAAACTACTCAAGATGCACTGACCGTACTGTGATCTGAACTGAATGTTACACTATTGCTGACAGAGCTGATTTGGCAACCTGACCTAGTGGGTGGCATCCCTGCCCATGGCAGGGGGGTTGGAACTAGGTGATGTTCAGGGTCCCTTCCAACCCAAACCATTCTGTGATTCTATGATTTGATGCAACCAGTACTCAGCTCCTAGTATAAGAAACTGCTAGGCTATTTGTTTCCTTTGTCAGAAATGACTAGAAAAAAACAACATTAGCACAGTATAACCGACACACATACCTTGGGAAATAAAAGACTTAGTTCTAATGAAAGAACGACCCTTTTTCACAGCTGCTTTTGTTTTTTCAAGTCCATCTTTGGTACCTTCTCTAGCAGCTCTCATGAGCTTTTGCATCTGTAAGATAAAAAATACAGTCTACATGTTCAGCGAATAATAGCAACTGACTTGAGCGTAACATGCAGAATGCTTTTGATCCAAATATCTCTTAAAAGAATGTTGTCAAGTGGTTTAGGCTATAAATACAGCCCAAAGTCAAAGAAATAGCTATAGTAAGTACACAAATCCCTCAAACCACAGATCTGAGCATCTGTACTTCCTAATCAAATCAAACCTTGAGAAAGGGTCTCACTTTCTGACAACCTCATATGCACACCCAATATAACAGGAATGCTTTAAGAACCCTTCTGCTTCAAACATCTGAACTTAGAATAGTCTCAAAAGCTTGACTTTACAATATATAAACACTGAAAACTTATCACTAATGGTAAGGGTTCTTATTCATCTTCTACTAACTCTGCCGAAGTATTTCTGACCTAAAAATTCGGTTCTGTATTAACTATATTCTTAAATAAACACTGTGTTTTGCAGAAAATGTTACAACTAATAATTTCAGTAATTGAAGAAATCAGTAAGTTGATCTAATTAAGTATATTTTGAAGTACAATACTACAGCAAAAAAGTTTAATGAAAAAAAGTAGTGCTGCTTTGCTAGAATATGTTCATTAAAAACTGCTTTGTACCCTTCCTTTCCTAAATGCTGCCAAGGCAAAAAAGAAAAAAAAATAAAAATAAAAACCCACTACTGCCAGAACCGTGCTGACATCATCAGTTGCACTAGAATACAAACAAAGCTGTCTTGCTGCACTCAGGCAGTTTTTTTCTGTCTGAGCTGAAGTTTTTAGCAAAAAAACAGCCTTTTCATGCTGGCTCCATTCAGAATGGCCAGCAGCGAGATTCTCTGTCCTACAATTTGATTCGACACGGACAGAGCGCCAGGGTCATGCTCGCCCTGTGGAGCTCACTGGGGTTTCACAAAGGCACCAGGGCTCACTCCTCGCTCAGACTCTGGGATAAGGGCAGGCCAATGCCCTACCTGATCTTCTGAAACTGTTACAATTTACAAATAAACATGAGAAAAAGTCCTTGACAAAGCACTTTTAAGACAAACTACATAGCAATCCAGCACATTTAGAACTATTTTAAACAAATTATTGTCCACTTTTTCAAGCCATTATTAAAAGACAATATTGTCTGTGATGGAAAAGCAATCATTTAAAAATAGCTAATTACAAAAATTAACTACACTACCTTCAGCTCATGTTTTTGCTTTAGTTGCTGAATCTCTACTGCTCCCACAGTGTTTGCCATCAAATCTTTCATCTTTTTTTCATAATGCTCCTTTAAACGCGTTAGGTCATGAGAAAGCTACAGTGCATAAAAAGACACAATCTTTTCAAAAAGCCTGTAGTGCAAATGTTATGCTAAAGTACTCAAATACATCATGCATGTTGCCCAGTCTGCCTCCTGACACACAGATAACTGAGAAAACGTTCGTTCAGGGAAGCTCCAGCCCGACGAGTGGACCGTTACTGCTGCAGATCGCTGGACTTACCAAAAGTCGGCCAGGCACCTTTGCGCTGTGCTGGCAGCTATGTAAAGAGAGGGACAAAGTCACTTAGTCTAAGCTAACTGCATGTTATTTATACCGTGCGCATCTCTTACAAACCGTTTGGAAATGACACATCAGTTTCAAGCTCATCATTCAGAAGAGCACCCCTTGCCAGTACATTTCTGGCTCTCTCAAAACAGCAAATCAGAGGAATTCTCAAGGGCTGAAGGAGCTGCAGAAGTTGGTGGCACCTGAGAAAATGGAGATCTACTGTACTAGCAAGTTGGGTAAGGAGCAAATAAGAAGGGAGGATGCACAGGCTTGTAGTTCCCACATGTGTGGGAGTTGGGAAGCATGCATCTTTGCACTGTCACAGCCTCATTGAATGACTGCAGGCATAAGCACCTTGTACATCAGTACAAGCACTTGCAAGGTAAGGAAGTTCTCACGGAGAAATACCCTGGAGTACTAATTAATCCTCACTAAACATTTTGAGAAAGCAAGATAAAAGCAGCAAAAATTCAATCAGAAAAAAATATTTTGTGTGCCTTATAACAGAAAAGAAGCCCAATGGAAAAACCCTCAGCTTGATGTCAACAGAATTATCTGGCACACAATCAAAGCATCAGGAAAGAGAAGGCCGGCTGAGCTGAAAACAAAGGGGCAGGTCCAGCATTTAGCTCTGCTAGGCTGGGTCAGGATGCAATTACCTCCAACACGATGATTCTGGCATTACAGCAGTGTAATTAAGAACAGAATCTAGTTCACAGCTGAGAAATATTTGATAGTACAAACATTTTCTATTCTTAAAAAATAAAATTTAAGATAACAATTCAAAACTTATAATAAAAGTGACTTTGAGGGAAGTCATACCACCACTTACAATTAAAATCATGCCTCCAACCTTCCCATGCTTTTCAACCAACAGAAAAAAATAGTAAGACAAGTCCCTCACAGGCTCTAAAAGACTTTACAAGGAGACATGCTGGGAAAACACTGCTAACATCCATCACAAGACCTGAGGAGAAGTGAGAGTTAGTCAAAGGAATGGATAAAGGGAACAGGTATAAAGGGGAGTGGTTTCTGCCTACTACTGAAATGCTGATGCAAGGGCTTGGTTGTTTATCTTAACAATCCTAAAGTTTCAGTCTTTCCTCATCCTCCTCCAAACCCCTTCTCTAGCTTCCTGACTTCTCCAGCTCCCAGTACACCCATACAGGTGTGGGTGGTCTCTCCAACTTCTCCATCCACCAGCAAATTTATTCCTAGGCTCCTCACCCCTATCCTCAGAAGAACAAACCAACAGCCATGCTAAGACTTACAAGCTCAAGTGCAAAGTAATTCTCAGTCTCTTCCAAAGGTATTCAAAAACCAAACTCAGTTTTCTTCAGGCTAGTCCAACACCTCCCCAGAAAGAAACTGCTGCAATAGCTTGAACTTGTTCTTTCTAGTCAGGTCAAAAAACAAAACCAAAAAAAAAAAAAACCACTGAAACGCACAACATCAGCACTCAGCTTACAAAGTGCTGATTTGAGTGGGATCAAGTTTTCCAGCTAATTGCTCACTCCCTGATTTCCAAAGGGCACGCAGCAAGGATGGAGGTCAGGGGAAAGCAGGTAAGGGGTACCGAAGGGAGACAAAGACAGTGAGGCTTTTGTTTTCATTAAGATAAGAAGCCTGCAAAATCAAAATAAGGGTGCCATGGAAGAACAAGTGCTGAGCAAGTTCCCTAATGTTCTTGTACATTTTCTTTTTGAAAGTGCAAGTGTACTTGGGGCCGCAGTCCCTGGAAGAATGGTGTAAAATGAGGTGGTAGTAGTAGTATTTAAATCAGGATAAAAAATATGTAGAGCCAAAAGCAGAATGCAGCTAAAGAAAGCAAGCACACCTACGTTAATGAGAAAACAAGCAGAATGGGCAGGTTCAGTCCCCAGCCTTTGGTTTTTCCTCTTCCTACTGCTGTGCTACCCCAGCCATGGCAGCCTCCCTACATCCTACTGCCACTGGAGCATTTTGCATGCTGACTATACTCAATTACGAAGTAGCTTACAGCATCTCTTACTGGTTAGCACATGCCCAGGAAGCCCTGAGGTTTTTGCAGTGATTCCAGGCACCAAACCCCGTCCCCCTTCTCAAACAAGCTGTGCCCAGTCTCTGCACCGTGCCTGCATCCTCCAAGCCCTCAGAGCAGGGAACTGGCAGCGGGACGGCTGCCCCAGCTCCCACACAAGACTTTCTTCTCACAGAAAGGGCATGAGGGCAAAAGGAGGGTAGCTGAAGGAGACAGCACAGGAGTCCAGGTCTCCTCCCGACATGCAGTCAAAAAGATGCAGGGAGGGCACATACCCATGTTGTCAGTGTCTTCCTGGCTCCTGTGGCATGGACCAGAGATGTCACAGACACAGCATTTTAACCACACCACCTTTCTTCTCCCCTTAATAAATGGTACAAACTTCTCTTTCACACACACACAAAAATATTTTCACACCTTCAAACAACCAAAGTGAATGAAAACAGAACCAAAGTGACCTAAGACAAAAAGGTAGGGAACACTAGCACAGTTTTATGACTTTTGAGTGCCCAAAGGATCCCAAAACTTCAAGTTTTGTCAGACTTATCCCATTTCTTCTTCACATTATTTTCCATACACATTTACCACTTACACTAATATAGTAGCTGCAAAACCGAAACTGTGAGGAACTGCCCACAAAGAAAATTCATCCTATTTTTAACGACAGTCTCTTTAAAGGAGACAGATTTCTGTCTCCTTTAAAAAGATGTTGGTATTTGAAAATGGATTGAGAAGAAGGGAAATACAGAAGAAGTGAGAAAGGCAGGTGTTGAAAATCAGGATAACCTCAATGACAGCAGCACTGCAGGATACATACATGTCTTTTGTGGTTGCCTCGCAAAAAGGAGCTGGGCATTCCATTCTTACACTCAGAATCACTTTGTTCTTCATAGCTTTCAAACTCACTTGAACTCCACCCATATTCCAGCGAGCTGTTTCCACCATCATCACCATTTTCAACATCATCATAAATCATTTCTTCTGTAAGAATTAAACCAAAATAAAAGAAAGCTACATTGAAATACCTTTTTGTTTAAACAACAAAAACCTTTTTCAGATGTACCATAAGGAATTATGCAGACTTTTGTATGCGCACTTTTTAACATGTTTAAAGCAACCCAAATTCAAAACATCCAAAATGGCAATTTGTTGGCAATTTGCTGTAACAGATTACTAGAACAGGACACATGACTGGTGTTCTGGGTACATACCATGATACCTTTAGAAACATGCCATGCTCAAATTATGCTGTTCTGTCCAAATGTCACAATATTTTTTAGAAGAAATTCAATGGAAGCTCAAACTGTAGCTGTGAAGATGTCTGCACTGAGCAGTAAACTTCCAAGCTTGCTAAGAATTTTTCATGATCAAAAAAACAAAAGCTAAAACACTCTGAGAATCAAATGAAAATGTCACTATTTCAAGCAGAACAGACCAAAGTAGCAAAAAATACATTACAAAACTCTGGTATTTTATGACTCATCATTCTTGCAGCTACAATGGCACTCCTGCCGTGACTAGGATTCTCTCCTGTCTTACCTTGTCCATCAAGTCTAAGAGCTTGAAATATTAACCTTCTCAAGATCTAGGAAGCTATTATTTCAGAGGTTGACCGAAGTACCACCCGTTAAAGTCACTGGAAAAATGTTTCCAAAATAGTTACTGAAAAAAATACTACAAATAATCACATTTCTTGGGCAACTTTTTTTTTTTTTTTTTTTTTTAAACTTTAAGCTTTCCATCGTTACCTCAGCTGCTGTTTTAGTTGGCACAGACATGTAGTACCTCAAAACAAAATGGAAAATTTTTATTGCCAAATATTTTTCAGGAAACAACCATGCATGCACCCTACTGCACCCTACATGCAGAATCCTTTGTTAATACAAGTAGAAAAGTATGGACAGTTCTGCCAGGAATCCCTATTGTCAGAGGTTATAACTTAGCATTTAAAACTGTCTCACATTAAATTCAGTAAACAAAAGCCATGCTTTTATTTTAAGATTAAAGTTTTACTTAAATTGAGAAAAAATATATACTTGAAAGAAAAGCTGACATATTCTACACATCTGGCTGATCCTAGGATTTTATGATTTTAAAAAAATACATTTTGACCAATAAAAATCTTCCAATATTAGCATTAGTTAAACTATTTTGAATTACCACGAAAGAATCTCCTCTCATTTGGAATAATAAAAATGTATTTTTTTTTTGTCTCCATGTATATCAAGATTGTCTTTAAAATAGACTGCCTGAAGGACCACATCTTAGTGGTAAACTAGCACAATGAATAATTTAAAAGAATTATCATAGTAAATCAAAATAATTCAAGACTTAACCAGGCCAAAATTTTGCAATGCAATTATTGGGACACACTATACCCAGTGATTTAGTGGATGTATCTTGTTTACATACTAATGTAAACTGAGCTCAGATAGATTTATTTTTTTTTCTTGAAACAGGAATGTCTGCCTGTCAAAATATATCAGCAATAAACATAAAGATCATGAACGTACAAAGATGAAATTTCCCCTGCTACCTATTTTCTCAGAAACTTTCAGTAACTCCGGGGACAAATAGAATGTCAAAATTTTAATTATTAGTTTCTGGGATAAGCTGAAAATTCTGACAGAGGTCTTCAGCAGAGCATCCATGACACGAACATCCCCTCAGGTCAGCCTCTGGCCTCGGTCTATGTGCTTCCAGACCAAGCAATCACAGCGCAAAGACATCTCTGCCCAGAGTGGCATAGTCCACTATGGGACTTTCCGGTACTAAAAGTATTCATGCCATTAAATGCAACATAATACATTGAAATAATAAACAAAATGAATGTTAGTAATAAAGTTTGCGAAACGTCTTGCCTGGATAGCACTAAGGGCAAGAAATGAGTAAGTTAAGGCTTTAAAGACAATTTTGTGCTTCACACCAGAAGTCCCAAGTGTTTTCTTGAACCATTAACATGGTTATAGCCAACTTCAGAATCAAATAAATGCCTGTACCCTGAGATCCATGACAAGTAGATGTAGAGTTTCCAATAAGCAGATCCATTCAAACAGTTTGTTAGCAGCAACCAAGCCTTAAGCACAGACACTGTGAACAAAAACCACCCAACAAAGCTGACCAAAAACTTGTTTAAACAGCCTTCTTGACCCCCTAACTCCACTATTCCTACCCAGTAAAGGTAAAATCTAGGCTTCAGCTACTACTTTAAGATTTATTCTGCCTCTTCCAAACACTGTTGCACAATAAGGAGCTAGACCACTCCAAAGCTGAAGAAAAAACATTTCTGGAGAGTCAAAGCCAGAAAGGTGAATAGCTGCCCTGAACCTCCTCTTCAAGTGACGTTCAGTGAGCTGAACATGTTTCCATCTAACAGGTATTTTTATGTGAAGGGGTACTTCCAAGAACAGAGCAGTTCTCTGTGCAACTGTGATAATGCTGCATTGTACTAGATAACTCTTTAAAACACTCCTTCCCTACCTACTTTGCTTTGTTTAGGTCACTACAGCTACAACACCCACAACTTAATTCTCTAATATACAGAACACAACCACTTAGGGATTTCCCAGAGTATCTATAAAACAAAGCAGAATTCAGCTTACGGGCAGAGTGGTGTAGGAGACCTGATGAGACAAGACCGTGTTAAAAGTTAGTTTTAATTTTGAACTTTGTAAGACCTATTGATTACTGTCAGAGTTCTAATTCTGTTTACATGGAACTTAGTTAATGTATCTATTCATTACACATGCACACAGGCCATATGACATTGCTTTCAACTTAAACTAAAATATGCATGGTCTCTATTACAAAGACTTCAAACCTGGTTCAGAGTCTGAATTTTCTCTTGGTACATCATCATAAATTACTTCATCTGGGTCTACAAAAAAAACAAAACAAAAAAGACATGAGCAATCACCCAAAATCTGAACAGGAGCAACAAAGAATTTTGGTTCCTTTTCCATGAAGTGCTTTTTGGAGGATATGAAATAGTTCATCACTTTCTAAAGGAAAACACAGAATCATGTAAAAGTGTATGTTAACTTTGTTTTAAAATACAACATTTTGTTATGCTACTGAATATTTTAACTGGGTACAACTGGGCTCCAGAACATGCCTGAAAAACCACAATAAAAGTGACCACGGACATTCCCGTAAAACATACATGTGCGTACACATTACATACACTGTTTATCACAACTTAAAACTGACCTTCTTCTACAGTTTAGCTCTGAACTCGCTGCTACTTACTTTCCATCCATGCAGTGTTTGCAGGATCTGCAACCCACTTTGCCAGAGCATCATCCTCTCTCTTGACCTGGTTATCTTCACTTGAGGGGAAAAAAAAGGGGGGGGGGGGCAGGGAGGGCATAAAATCATTAAAAACTACAAGACAATACTTTTAAACAACCATGAAACCAAGTCAATAAATAAAAACATCTCACTGCCTTCCAGTTCTCACTTTTAGGTTGCTACTTACTCAAAAACACTGCTTTAGTATGTAATTAGGATTTAATAATCTATTCTATCTGACAGTTTTAGTCAATAAATTGAAAACACTTCCCCTTCCAACCTCAAGAAATGCTTTTGTTTTTATTTTACTAGAACACAAAACTCTCAGATAGCATTTCCACTGTAAATAAGAGTAAAAATATGAAGAGGTATGCAGCCATTGGGCTGGGGGAGGCTGTTATCCTCCCTCTGGCTGCCACAGGTGAGGCTGAACCTGCAGCAGCCCATCCAGTTTTGGCACGCCTCTCTTCTAGAGAGATGTGGGGAAATTGACTGGAGTATAGCACAGGGCTACCAAAGTGGTCTGGGACCAAAGCTCATGCCCTGCAAGAAAGAGGTTGAAGACAGGGAGCTTACTTAGCCAGGTGAGAAGAGTGATTCAGCCGCAGCTACGACAATCTTAAAGAGAGCTACAGAGGTGATGGAGCCCAACTTTTTTTTTGTGTGCAGTATCAGATGACTTAGAAGTGGGGAATGGTCAACATATTGCAACATTTGCTTTGGATATTAAGGAAGAAAGAAGAATATGTAAAGGGTAGTGCAGCAAGAAAGACATTGCATTGGAAAGCTGCCGCACCTCCATCGTTGGAGGTTTTCACAGCTACCGTGCCATGGCTGGTCTGATCTCATGTTGGCAGTGGTCCTGCTGAGAGAAGCAGGCTACAAGATCTCCACAACTCTGTGGCAGTTGTTATGACTCTACAAAAATTATATCTTATTCCTTCAAAAATGTCACACATGGTTATACACATTAGACCTCAATCAGTGCAGATTTTGGTAAACAAGCAGAGCTATGGATTTAAGAAGATGAAAATAACAAAACATGGAAGCATCAGACATGAAAAATGAACTATTTGATTTATCAAATGCAAGTTTTCTCAGAAATTGAGGTTTTACAGATCATTAAAACATGCTGAACTGGCAATCACCTATTTTGGGGTTCCTCTGAGTTTAAAGAATTACAATGACATTCTTCAGTTGCTGACTGCATACCTGCGAAGTAGAAAAAAAAACATATAATCAATAAAATGCTTGGAATAATGTCAGTGAGGTTCAAATGGTACACTTTAGTATAAGAAGCTGATTTTACTAATATTGTTAATAAATAATCTACTTCCACACAATGCTTTTATTCTTAAGTATGTCTAAAAAAAGTATGAGTTTCTTCACACTACCTTTTCTATTTTTGCAACTGAAAGAATTCACACAGATGCAGCAATTTGGTATAAGAGCTACTAAAATGAAGTTACAATATCTGATGTATATAATTCTAATCTCTCAATCATATATTCCTCTTCAGGCAATAACAACAAAAATTTTGCTTTTACTCTCCTATATGCCAAATGGAAGTAGATAGCAAAGGCTGCAAAAAACATATAGTAGATAGAATTACAGTAGAATTGCCTCCTAGCTAAAGAGTAGTGTATTCAAAGCAAAACAAATTAAAAAAAAAAAAAAAGACAGGATATGGAAAGCTTTCTGCTCTCTTGACATTAAGCTGTCAACTTTGGCAATTCTGGTTACAAAATAGGGGGACTGTTCCTGTTTCTGTAATAATCCATAGTTATTCCCCTTTCCAGTTTCCTCTTCCATCTTACAATCATGCTAAAGGACAAAGAGAATTCACCAAATTATCAAGGAAAAAATCCCACAGCAATTTTAAATTCACAAGGTTTACAACAAAACAAAACAAAACAAAACAAACAGAAGTGCATATAGAAAAGGTAAAAGGGACAGGAACTCTGCCAGGACCTAGATCAAGCACAATAAGGGTTTGCAAAGAAATCACTTGGCCTGAGCACTGAATTATTACTCTGGAAATTATTTCATGACATTAAGGGGGAATTAACATTAATCATTTTTAATGGCAAGATAAGACAGGAGTCCTGACTTGTGCTTTATGTTGTGATACGGTGCCAGCAAACTAAAGGTCAACCATCATGGACTTAAAAGGCTGGAAAAGAACTGGCTGCGTATATTAGTTTTTTTCTTAGACATCTTAATTTAACTATCTCAATCCTAATATGGCAGAGTCCCATTAAAATGTTTTCTTTTTCCCTGTCTTTTTGTTTGTTTTAATAAACCGATGCTTTTAAGTTCAGCAAAATTTTAGTTCCCACCCCACAACAGAGCTGTTATTCTGACACCAAATCCCCCAGAGATGTCAAGGCTGAGTGGTACATAAGCATTTACAAAGCAGCACAGGTATCTGAAGTTAAACAAGGATTCCCCATCAAACAAAATAAGCTGCGTAAATACAGTACCTTCTTCATCTACGGAAACACTGCGTATTATAACAGGGCTGGAGTATGCTGGCAGTATCAAAGGTAAATTGGATGGCACAGCATAGCCACAGGGCACGGGGACAGAATAGCCACCGGACACATTCGGACTTGGAGGTTCATCTTGAGGAGTTGGTTCTGGGGAGGAGGATGGATCCTTTTCTTGCATTGGGGAAATATTTATGACTGAGTAGGGATTTACTTTTGTTGGAATGCCTTCCACAGCAGGTTCTGATGCTCGTAGTTCCCCATTTCTTTCTAAGGTATCAGCCCCTTTAGTTAAAAAAAAATAATCGAAGTTTTATTTTTTATACCTGTTCAAGCTGCTTAACATTGCTCTTTGCAAATATCCTAAACATTTATGTGATCCTCACTATACAATCTGCTTACAGTCTATGACACAAAATTCCCACACAGTAATGCTCTCCTCCACATTTTACAGATCAAGAATGCAACGGCAGCAAAACAACTGGGTTACAAGGATGCCTATAGAAAAACAATAACTTGATCCTAAATATGGGATAAGAAGGATTCTGACAAGTGGCCAGGGTCCCCTCTTGCTTGCCATAAGCACACAGCTAAAAACCATCTTAAGCCCTCAAGTTGCAAGTCATATTTTAGAGGAATTTGTGTCTTATATACACAAATAAAAGAAACATTTTAGGAATAGCCATGAGCAAAGAAAAAGCTCACTGGAGGTATGCTCTTCAGAGAGCTGTCCTGAAAATGCTCTGATAAGGAAAGGGGAAAGAAAATAACTTTTCATTTTTTGCTCCTTGAAAATAAATTATTTTCTGATACACAAACTTCCTGGTATCTCTAGAGACAAGCTGGGGCACAACATAACCAAAGGCTACTCTGAAGCAAGCTACAGAATTGGATCCCAAGCGATCAGAAGTTTTCAAGCTGTAAGCATGTCTTCACAAAAGGATGAGCAAACAAGAATTTTTCAGGGAAAAGCCATGTTTTAAGTTCCAGGTTGTCAATCTGCTCAGTCACCTGACAAGTTATTTGTCTCTCATTGCCATGAGCACAATGACTGTTTACAAAAGGAAACTGGATCAAAGTCAGCAAAATCAGCTGTTGTCAATTTGAGTAGAATACAGCGATTTCCAGAACATACCTCAGCACTGGGAACATCTGCAAGCATTGTAAAAATATTTTAATGTCTAATAAAATAAGACTCCTGTTATGAACAAGATTTTTACATTCTGACTTTTTTTTTTTTTATGCACATCATAAGATCAGCAACCAGCAAGCTTAGCTGTGAAGGCAGGTTATCTCGAGCCATCTTCATGCTATTACAGCTGCAAGGGAGTAAAGGTTTTCCTGTAGCATGGCACTAGGACTGAGACTGGCACGTTGCTTTACGTTGGATGTGGATGGGAAACCTGAGAGAAACTGCGTGTGACAATGTGATTTGTGATGTGTGATTTGACAACTTGCCTTGTCAAATCTACCACAAGTCCAGCTAGCACAAATAATCAAAACATTTGCACAGCTATTCTATGGATCTCTCTTTTTTACAAGCATTTTTATTCCATCATCAGTCTTGCCTCTTTACTTAGCCTAAGGGAGGCAGAGCCCATCGGGGTGACTTACCGGTGCCATTAGCCTCTTGGTGCTCTGCGTTACTTCCAGGATCAGGAGGAGGTGGCACAAGGGCTTGCCTGTCTGCTTCTGGTATCTCATCTCCACTGTCGAAGTCGAACTGTTCTCCCTCGTCCTCCTCTTCATCATTTGTACCCGTGGCTTTAGGCTCTTGCTCTAGAACTATGCAGAAAGACATGCTTTGTTTTTTTGCTCTTTAATAATGGATGTCAGATGTTAGGCAGGTGCTCTACTTTATGAATGAAGCCCATAAAATGACACCCGAAAATGTTACGTCACTGGAACAGAATAGAGATTTCTCAACATGTTGATACCCTCTGGCAGTTTACAAGAAATCCTTTAATATAACTAAATTGCCCAGAAAGCAACAGAAACTGACAATACAGCTACCTTTTTGTCCTAGTTCATTATGGCAAAAGCAAACAAGATTTACAAAAACATTAAAGCAGCTGATTCTTTAAGCTAGAAAAGTTCACAAACGAATGTAGTTGGACAGGGACTCTTCTATATCAAATCACTTTTCCTTTCTAATTCCAATTTTCCATGCCTATTCTTTCTTAACAGAATCAAAATGACAGCGACCGTAACTTTCTTCACGCACATCATTAAAGAGCAGCAGATTGTTTTCCCTACCCCAATCTGAGACGGTATGTTACACGAGGTCATTGGTTTAAATCTATTAACCCCATTACCACACACTTCAGTCATCGAGGTACATTTTGGAATGGGGGGGGGGGTTACCTTTGAAAAATGAACAGCTTAAATAAAGTACATCCGAACGTGGCTGGGACCTGGAGCATTTGGGCTATTTTTGTCTTTGCTTATGAGCAACCTGCACCACACCCTTGCTAACCCATGCAGGGGTGGGGAGCAAGGAGAAGAGCTGAGCAGTTTCCCTCAGTGTTATCGTTCTTATCCACATGAGCATGAAGAACCCAGGAGGATTTTAAACTTCTCACTGCATTATCTATCTACTGCTCTTTTTACCACATAATTGCATCGCATGAAACTTGAGGGCAGGATCCAAAGCTTCTGCTGGAGATGCTCTGCTGAGCAGGGGTGGCCACTGCAGCTGCAGGGAGGAAGCCCAAACACCCCGGACCCCTCTGTTTCCACAAAAGGGCTCCACCCCTCCCTCTCTAGACCTGCCACAGCTGCTCCACTACCATCTGGAAAGAAAACTCGCTATCAGAGGTCTCTGTGCAGAAACATCTGTGGAAATTCTTCAGCCCAACTAACCTCCCAAGCTCCTCCCCAAAACCATTCTTAGACAGGAGTTCAACAATGCATTAAAATGTAATAAAAGCACATAGTTACAGGAAATACAAAAACAAAAATATATTTTAATAACGTAAATACACAAATATTTTATAAACAGATAAATGAAGTTCATAGGGTTTTCCCCCTCCTTCAGGTAACACGATATTAAAAACAAAGTCATGCAAGGACGGCTGGATCTCCTGAATCTGGACGCTTATCAGCTGTTCTGCCATGCAGGACTGCTTGGATTGTCATGGTAATCAGCATTCTTGCCAAGGCTTCTGTTTCTTCGGGCAGGCTGAGCCAGCATATTTTATCACAGCCGCAAATAACAAGATCTTTCATGCAGTCTCTCTGTAGGAGAGAAAGTGAACTAATTGCAAAAATATTAAGGAACAAAAAAGGGGTTTCCCTGCGTTTACGGTCACGGTTTGTGGCTGAGGCAGCAGGACATTCAGTTTAATTTTGATGCTTTTTAAAACCCTTTTGTCAGAATGCCTTTGGATTGAGGCTTTTCATATTTGCTTTTGGCCATTAGCAATACTTTTCTTCTTAAAGATGAAAAAACGCTACTGAGCTCTTCCAAGCGACTTGAAGACAACCACAGAATTCTTTCTGATTCAGCATCCACCTGGACTGCCTTTGTACTGCTTGCTGCTCAGCAGGAAAGGGAGAAAAAGAGAGGAAAGGGTTTTATTATTGTCGGTGGGTTTTTGATTTGTTTTTTAAGGTTTTCAGTTTCTCTCTGTAGTTCAAATTTAGTATTTCACAGGTTTGTATTTTCCAAGTAGAGCGTTTTTTTGGGATTACCAGCGCATGGAATAGTGGTTAGTCACCCAGACTACGCAGACAAGTAAGTAGATGGCACTCAGAAGTTGGTAACAGCCAGAATATCACAACTTAAAGTGTGCACACGCTGCCACGGGCCACTCCTCTTGCTGTTCTATACAAGCGAGCATCAGCAGCAAACCCTACCAACACATAAAAAAGCTCTTCTGCATTTTGTGTAGTGGGAGGAGAAGGAAGGTGAGATAACCAGCAAGGGTTAAACTTGCTCTGCTCACTTCTACAGGATTAGGTCACACTCAAAACCTGAGTGGTGCTTGAGCAGGGCTGAAGGAAGAGCAGGGAACCCACCTGCTCACCAGAGGTCAGCTCTAGAATACATACATTTAATTTATGAAATACCCACACCATGCAGGCAAACATCTAGGAAGCAAGACGAAGTTTTGTGGCTGCTAGTTACGGAGCTTCTGGATCAATTTTTTTTTTTTTTCCTTAGGGCCTATAAAGGTAGCTTAGGTATCATATGCCTGGTTATTCTCTGCTCCAGCACTTTCACACTGATGCAATTCCCCAGGCACACAAATCCAGCACAGTGTCATTTGTCAGAGATAGACAAAAACTGCCACTGGCAAAAAAAGGTAATTTGAGACACTAAAAGCAAAAGGAATGACTCAGGAGCCAGGAGCAAACCCTGGTCAACTGATGTGCTATTTCCCTTCAATTTTCCTCTCCATCTCCCCCCCAACAACCCAACCAACTCATACGTTACAACTGAGGGCAGAAAACCTAATAAAGAATTGAGTTTCTCAACTTAGATTAAAAAATAAATAAATTGAAAGGTACTACCTGATTTTTATTTTTTTTTCCTGTCATGTTTGTTAATGCTGCCGTGTCGTGTTTACATTTACTTTGCACTGGGAATAAACAAGGTGCAGAACTCTGTAATAGGGCACTACAGGATGGAAAGAGCCCCCAAACTGTATCAGTGGCGGGTTAGGATGAAAAAAAGACATAAAAAAGAAAGAAGTAAAGCTCCTTTCCAGATCACACGTCCTTTAGCGATGGCATACTGGAGATAAATAACCTTCCACCAGCTAGTTTTAAAACTGTACTTCAGCTTTGCATCACTTCCACATTTGTTTAATCCTGCAGGTTACGTTAATTCTTTGAACTTAGTGATCCTGCCAGTTTCATATGCAAAAGCATTCTGCTTTGAACTTTTAATTTCCAGGGAATACTGTTTCATTTTATGGAAACGTGTTTTAGTAACAAAAATAAACAGAGGATGGGGGTGATTTCTATTTGCTTCAAGTGAAGAACTGCTCAGTGCCGCAGATAAATACAGACTGTTACACAAAAAAGACATTTTGAGTAACTACAGTTTTGAAAATATGTACTGTTTCTACGGTTGTTTGTGTTACATCAAAACAGCACACACAGGAAAACATATTTTTGCTCCTGGGAAGTTCTACAATAAATTAGGAAGACACAAAACATAGTTAAGCTTGACCTGAATCTGACTACCGAAAAAAACAACATGTATCTTGCAAAATGTAATGCTTGTGAAGAAAGTTACAGTTCCTCCAATCCTTTAGGTGTAAAGCAGAAAGTGGATTTCCAGGCAATTGTGACTGCAGAAAAATACGGGGTGGGAGGGGAATGTGGTAAGTGGTGTCCAAAGATGACAACTTTTTAACATCACTTTAAAATTCATTATTTTTTGGCCTAAATTATAATCGTTTGGCATTACAGACTCTGCCTGAAATTACTTTGAATAATTACATTGGTTACTAAAAATCCAATTTGCCTTTTCACTACTACTTACATTCTTAACTTTACGAGTGCCAGCCAGAGCAATGAGAATACAATAATTGATTAAACCTCTTCATCCTATGCCAATACCATTCTGCGAGGAATTACTGATCTTCCTTAAAATCTATACTTGGAGTTTTAAAACTTGGGAAAAAAAAAAAAAAAAGAAGAAATCTGAAATAAAAAAGTTTCCTTCAGTGTAAGTGTAAAAATGTGATTTTTGAATTAGAAGATGCAATAAATACTCTCATAATTGTTAGCACAGCATATGAATTTATGACTTTTCTGTGGTATGTTATTCAGGGAAATTACTTTTTCTTAAGCTGACTTCAAAAACAAGCTAACTTAGGCTACGTTTATAGAGACCTGCTGGGACATAAGCAAATTTAAACAATTTTATTTTGTTCTACCAATTGTGAAACATTCTTGGCACCATCTGCTTTCCCATTCATTTCCCTTAAACTATTTATAGTTTTAATAGCACAGATAAATAGTTAGATAAATAGAGTGGCATTAATTTTAAAGCTGAGATGAGGCTAGTGAAGCTTCACTAATAATTTTCTTTTAAAGATAATACAGAATTAAAACAAAATAGATCAGCACTTACACTTTGAACGTGTGTGAAGCAAACACACTTTGAATACAGTGCAAATAAAGGAGAAAGAAAAACAAAAGTAAAACTCTGCCCTTCCTTGCAATCACGTAAATCAGAGATGATCTTAAAGAAGTCAGCTGAGGTTTTTTTCATGCAAAATAAAGGAAGAAATAAGAATCCTAAGCAGGAACAATTCAGCAGTCTGGGACACTGTGACGATAACCCTGGAAGCCCTGGACATAGAAGACACCGCCATCAGAAATACTTGCATTTGAACATATCTGTTTTAAGGTTTTAACAGTGCCTTTGAAGACTGAAAGAAGGCTTCTACATAATCAGGAATGTAGTCATTGCATTCTGTTGTAGGTATTTTTGTTTTGTTTTTACATAAAGGTTAGCAGAGAACTATGGAACAAAACAAGGAAATGTATCTACTACATTTGAAAAAGCCCACAACAAAGAACGGCCCAAAGACTTCAGGACATGGTAAATATCCATGTTGCCAGAAGGGAAAACTACTTTTCCTTTTTCCCTTTAGCAAGCAGTTTTCTTCCAATGCACTTTTTATTTTTTTCTCTCTCAATTTTGCCTCTGGAATGTCTGTAGTCTCTCTCACATATTCACTGAACGTCAAATTTTCTTTTTTTCTAAATGATAAATATTTTAGTCACTTTTATCATATCACCAACTACACTGACCGTAATGAAGAAAAGTAGACATTGCTTCAGATGGAAAATGTCATTTAGTGAAAAAATATTAATGCAGTTGAAGCTAAAGCAAACTGGAAGAAGCTGCTTGTCCTTATTCTGATATGCAACCTGAAAACATTTCTCTTTTCTACTCATGTAATTTGGATTGCCACTAGATATTTAAGACAACACAGACCTGTTGTCTCCCTTCAAACTGAACTCCACGAATCCTTTAACTTGCTACAAATTCTTGAGTATCCTGAAATAGGGAAAAGCTTTCACTAAAATCATTTACTAGCTCAAATACATTTAGATATTATAAAATGTTAAAGTGAAGCTTACAAATCAAAGCAAACAGCCAGGCAAAACAATTCAAGTATTTATTATTTAACCTTGATGCATTCCAGAGATGTTCTCTTCAGCCCTCTTTTAAACTGAAAGATATGTTTGCTATTTCAAACCCTTACTTCTCAGTATTCAGAGTCTGCCCAGTTCCTTATGTAAGTCTACAAGACACCGCATAGAAACAAGGAATGGAACTGTGCAGATTTTAGTGCTTTGCTGTTTTCTAACTGGGAACGTGCTCTTCATTAAAGTAACTGAAATAAATAAAAGTAAAAATATCTTTGTGAAAATAATGAAAGGCCTCAAAATTTAACTTTCTGCAGGAATATATATATATTAAAAAAAATCTTGATTCCAGGATATATATAAAAAAAATCTTGATTCCAGGATATATATAAAAAAATCTTGACTCCAGAAGGAAAAAGAATTATTCTCCCCCAACCTGAAAACAATTCCAGAAACTGTAGTCCCCATGTGGGTAAGTATATAAGCAGGAATAGATGAAAGCAGATACTTATTTTTCTGTCTCTTTCAAAGCCAGCCTCAAGCCAGAACTACTATTACAGCTTCAGAAAGAGAAAAAATGCACATAATAATGAATATAATCTCTTCTTAACAAAGGTAGAGCTGCGAACTCTGTTTCTTTTCAGAGTCTTGTAACAGAAAATAACTGTTTTTAAAATTATTATCACTTTTGCAAAACTAACAATTTGGGCCCAGATACATCATGCTGACTAGCTTCCAAGACAAATGGGCTCTAGAGAAGTTCAGTTTTTATTTCAGGTGAAATTTTGTAGCAGAGACTTGATACTCGTCTGTCCTGAAAAATGCTAGGAAGTAAAAGGAAGAACCTTAATTGCTCCTGCAGAACTTTCCCAATTTGGCCAACTTCAAACCTTTGAAAAACTGCAGCTGATTCATATTCAGCTGAAACTTCTAAAAGGGTGTTAAAAGACTCGGTCACCACTCGATTAATCTCACAGCTTTTCAGTGCTGATTAGATCGCATTCCTACAGCTAGAAAGCAACAAAATATTTTCTAGCTGCTCACATCTCCCACTTGAGACAGCGACTTCTTCAGTACCAGGAGAGAGAACTGAACTTAAACATTCTTTTGCTGTGGTACTTGGCCTGAGTGCCTCTCTCCTGCTTTCGTCCCCGAGCACCTATACAGGGAGAAAGGTGAAGAAGAAAGCCAGCTGGCTCACATGCAACTTGCTAAATAGCTGGATAGGGAAGGATGGAGACAAGTAAGGTGACTGGTGAAGCTGGAGTTCTGGGTGAGATGGAGACAGCACTTTTTTCTGTGGGTAAGGAGGGGTGGTACCCGGGTGGAAAGGGGCAGCCCAGAGGGCAAGAACAGGCCTGGGACCAGCAGAAGAAACGAGGACTCATACAGAAGACACCACTGCAACAACTCCTTTAAAAATAATAGGCAGTCAAGCCATGAAAACCTGTTTCCACATTGAAAAAAAAAATTAAAAAGCACAACTTTTTAAATTATTCAAGTAACTTTCACGTTTGGAATTTCTAATGCCCATTCAAGATCCCCAGGAGCATGCTGCGCTAAGAGCAAGCAAAAGCAACGGCAGCCTCTGAGGTACTGCATTAGTACTTAAACGAACCTAAGGGCACAAGAGGACAGCTGGCTTTCAGGAACCACTATTTACTGACACTTCAAGGCCACTGACTGACCATTTCCATAAGTATGTCCTTCTGGGCATGCGTATGTGCAATTTTCTTCCAGAATTTTCTTGAGCACCGACCTCCACACTGCTCAAAGCCTGCACAATCACTTCCAACTGCTGAGTGTGGCTTTAAAGGATAAAGTCAGGCTGTAGAGATACTGTAACAGCATTTTTACTCAAGACATCTTTGACAAGACACAAACATCCAGGAACAATCATCCAGGAGCTACCTCGTCACGTCAGGACTCAGCAAACTCAGATCCGCTTCCTCAGTCCTGCCTTCCCAGCGCTGCACCCGTGGAAAGGATGGCGGTGCGTGGCCTCCTCCTCTCCCTGTGTGTAAACTCCAGGCCCCAGCTCCTCCACAGCGCAGGCAGGAGCAGCCCTGAGGCCTGTTCTGGTTCCTGCCAAGATGTCACCACGACAAGGTGTCACCACGACAGCTGAGCACCCTCCATGCCACGGCACGGGGTCAGCCATGATGGCGGTTGTGGAGGAAGGCCCTCCACAAACAGGTGCCCCGGCGGTGCTTCTTACACTTTTCTGGCACACCACCAGTACCCACAAATTAGCTCCTTGTACAGTCACACAGGTGGAAAGTGTCTCCTTTGCTGGAAAGAAAAAAAAAAAGTCTAACCCAAAACCCCAAAACACGTGAGCTCCCCTCAGCTTACTTCCCTGGAAAGCAGATGGGAGCCAGAGGCTTTCATTCCCCGCTCACACGCAGTTGTGCTAAGCTGGCGTTACAGGAAACCCAGGTCCCCGCGGCATAAACACGTTGCTAATTACTCAAAGCTCACACACACATCCAAAGCATGACCACAACGTGAGCATTAAAGGTCTCTACAGAAAACAGTCACGAAAAAAAATAACAAAACCAACAGTACGCATTCAGAACAAGGAGCGTTTCCAGTGGTGGAAACAAAAGCAAAACCACACAAATGAACAGGCTCTCCCTTCAAATAAACAACAAAGAAATAAGTAAAAACCCCTCTTTGGTATTTCATAAATATACAAATTACATACTAATTACACTGTCAAGCATGTACAACAGAAATTACTCTTCTGGATAAAACGCAAACTTCAAACTCAAGTCAAAAGAACGATAAATCTGCCTGTTCAAGCTTAAGAAAGAGGCTGCTACCAACAGCAGCAGATGTTCGGAAAGATTTACACATACTGCTCACAATGCTAAAAATTAAGCTTGAAGTTAGCTAAAAATTAAGAGTTGCAAAAACCAATGGGCTAAAACAAAAACTATGAACTAGGCTGTCCAGAGAGTACTGACAGCAACACAAGCAGACCTGTTCTCCCTGACTCTACAAGATGTGTTTCAATGCTGGCTACACTATATTTATATTTTGACAGGACAAGGGGCAATGGCCACAAGATATAGCACAGGAAGTTCCGCACCAACATGCAAAAGAACTTCTTCATGGTGAGGGTGACGGAGCACTGGGACAGGCTGCCCAGGGAGGCTGTGGAGTCTCCTTCTCTGGAGATATTCAAGGCCCATCTGGACACCTACCTGGGCAGCCTGCTCTAAGGAACCTGCTTTGGCAGGGGGGTTGGACCCGATGGTCTCTTGAGGTCCCTTCCAACCCCTACAATACTGTGATTCTGTGATTTACAAAGGCTGCTACATAAAACCAGCATTTCGTGACTGTTTAACTGCCTTCATACTCTGCGCACTGATAACCACTGGTATTGAGTGCCGCTGCCAGGAGCCGAACCCTGGTCCCTGGAAGGGCCATTTTTCCCACCTCAGAAGTGTATTTGCAGATTCTGCCATTAACATTTCACCAAGAAACGTCCCTGATGTACAGAGAGGGAAGTCCTTAAAATGAGGGGCTGCTAGGACAGTATGGACGGGCAATATTTTGAAGTCTGCATGAATACATGATAAATCCCTATCTACACTGAAAAGCATCCATCAGTATTAAATGCTACTGACTTTCCATTGGTACCGAAGGGGTTCCACCACATCACACTGCTGTGGTCACTGGGACTGAATCCATGTAAACACCACCTCATCTAACACGAGGAAGAGACATCAACACACAGGAACTACACATGCAGCATGACATGGCTGTTGCTAGTGATACGTGTAACTGAGCACAGCCAAGGCTGCCGTTTATATGAATTGCTGAACTCGCCCTGCAATATGCTGCCAAAAGCACAGCCCATGCATGGAAAAAACAGTGAGCGTTCATAAAACGGAAATCAAACAGCAGAAGGACAAGTCACTGGGAAAAATGAAGCATCCAGCTCTGGAAGAGGAGGGAAAGAGCATGCTAGCTAACCACAGGATGCAAGTGTCATGTGAAGAAAGAAAGACAAATTAAGATTTTCTAGGAAAACTCTTTTTGACCACACAGTTGATATATTTGTGGGAAAATAACCATTTTTTTAATATCTCCACAAGAAAGCATAATCTGGCTTGTCCTTTACTTCTCCACTTTTTTCATCTATTATATCTAGTTTTCCAAACGATTACTTTTACATTGAAGCAATTCTTGTTTAATTGTTTAAGGAATATGCCCTTCTCTAATACAGCCTGTTTAACTCTAATTAGCTTTCTGAAGCTGCTGCGTCATCTAATAATAGTTTGAACTGAAATGACTCGGGAGTCCTACAAGGCAGTGTCACTTATCCTAGGGGCCAAAAGCAGGTGGACCATGAGATCCCACTTCCACAGAAAAAAAACATACAGTTCAGGTACATAAACTGTATATCATACTAAAAAGAGCTGGAACCCACCCAAAGCAAAAGCTGAAGTACCTTAAGTCCTGGACCATGTTTAGCAACATCCTTCCACCAGGCTGACACGTTTTGGATATGAAGTAGCACGGGATTTGCCTTCAACTTCAGATTAGATCTCTTTCTCCTACTTTGTCAGCACCATGCCTTCACGTGATGTAGGCAAAAGGAAATCTGTACTCTGGATCATTAGGCCAGGGCTGAACAACCCTTTATCCAGCAATGTCAAAACGGAAACATTTGCAGTCACTCCCAAAAGCAGAGCTTTTAACACCTAAAAACCTTGACCTTCCTTGGAAGCGTTCACACACTTAGCCTCCTTCCTTCCGTGGTAATGGCCGAGGTGCGGTCCAGAAGCTGCATGCTGCTTTGGGGATCGATTTGTCCTTTTGAACACATTGCAACGGGTTACTTTTCCCCAAAGATAATTCCACCTAACACCGCTCTCAAAGCAGTGCAGGCAACCTGTATCTTCTCGTCAGTGTACTCTAAACAAAGAAAGACTTTAGAAACACATCTTTCACAGAAACTATCATCTGGTACTACAGAAAAACGTATGTGCTAGGACAGAACGGTTGTGTGTTGTAAACTAAAGAAAAGCACTGGAAATATGTTGGGTTTTAGCTGGCTTCTCAGCTAATTTCTATTGTTCTCTCTTCCCCCAGCCTACAGAGCACTAAAAAGATAAACTGACACGTAAACAAAGTTTAATACACACACTGAAGTAATGATAAATTCATTATCCCAGAAACTAACGGGGAATAAGTAGTCAACATTAATGCAGAGTTTTAATCCCCCGTTTTTAAGCTCTTTTCTACCTTGTTATTTTAACAATAAGGATCAGCAGTATTGCCTGCCTGATTTCAAGCTTTATTTCAGGCTGCCATGGGTATGAATCATCTGACCTCTGGCTTTGGTTTACAGGCTCAGTAGGGGAACTCCCCCAGGCACGGTCAGCAGGAGTCCAGCTGCTCCCAAATCCTGGCTACCACAGCTCACTGAGGTGGGCATGGTGATTGCTACAGCCTGCCAAGCTCGAATTTTATAGCATTGCCATTAAGTATTGTTTCAATGTGTCTTTGGAGCTCTTCTTTGCCCTGACATATGAAGGTTCTGCTGTAAGTCAAAAAGCACACCTGTAGAATTCAAGGAAACTCATGAAAAAACAGCAATTCCTACCATCCACATTCACTAACCAAACTCTCCAAAATTCTGTTTCACAATATCCTTTTAACACAGCTTCCACCAGAAACTCTATCACCTCAATATATATTAAGGTTTGAGCTGGGCAATGATGGTGTTTCCTTGGGATCTTACAGTCCATTGGCATCAGAGTCCTCCTCATCACCTCATTTCATCAGCTATGGAAGGGAAAGAAAGCTCTGCCTTGGCCCCAGAACTGGCCACAGACAGCTGACATAATCAAACCTCGTGCTTCATTGCTGCAGCCAGTCCACTTGGGAAATCACGAAGGGATTCCTTCCAACATGAAGAGTCATCTTAAGCACTTAGCTGGCAAACATTCTTCATATGCAAACATGAGAGGGTCACCGAAACAGATGATCAGGTATGTAAGAACACTTCCAGCCAAAGTTAATTTTTCTTCCACCGTACTCTGAAATACCAGAGACCGCAAAGACCCTCTGGGCACTTTCACTGAACCAATTCAATGCTCCCAGGAGAACTTCGAGTGTCAGCACCTGAATTTCCCTTTGTCTCTCCCTACGACAGCCACACACAGTTAGGGAAAGCCACCTCTCAATATGTGCATCTCCATGGCCCAGCAGCACAAAGATCCTTCCTCCAGTCCCTGGCAAAACCTGTGCGACCTTAAGAATATTTTTCAGGAACTTTCATGGTTTCACCAAATCAGTTACTGAGCAAGAACAGACTGTTTAACAACGGGATGTATTCCTGCAAAGACCCTTCTTTAGCTGCCTAAATCATCTTCTGTATTTCGTGAAACCATGACAAGGTCTCATTTTCTTCTCCAAGAAGAAACTGTATGGAGGGTTGTAGGGCTTTTTCCCCCGAATATTCATTAAGTACATTTTCTAGGCATAGTTTCAGTTCCTCTCTGCAGAGAAAGTAAGCAGCACCTAATAAATGTTTCATTCAATAATTCAAACACTTTATCTAACATATCGTAACGCAAACAACTTTTTACTGGCTCTCATACACAAGATAAAAGAATTCTAACAATGTATGAAAAAAGCTAATATCTCTACATAAACTCTACAGATGGAATCATTGCAGCAGTATAAGGCATGGGTAGTGAATATTTACTGGGATCTGTGACATGGAACTAAACCAAGCCAAACAAAAATCCCTCAGTTATTTGGCCGCAATTTATCCTGGCCAGTTAGCACTAGATACAAATCCCAAAAAGGCAAAAGAGGCAAAGAAAAAATAATTCATAACTTTACTTGTATGCTGGCTCACTGTTTGAAATTAAAATTTTAGAACTTGGCTTCCACAATTACCCCTTGCAAGATACCCCTAATTCCGTTACAGTCTGCTTCTTCATCTTTTACAGAAAGCATATTAATTACCCCAGGAAAAAAAATAAAGTTTTGTTGGCATCCCCTAGAACCCCCTTATCTCTTCATCAACTGTCCTTTTCAATCAGGATATCTGGGCCTTCTCCCTACACACAGCTGAGCAAGTTAAGTCCAGATGTGAAGTCGTATTACAAACCAGCTGAATTAATAGGAAAAAAAAAATACACCCTATAAGTTATTACTCAGAAATAAAGCACTAAATATGATCAAAATGACAAAGTTAACCTCTCAATTCCATGACAGTGAATCACACTTCATCTAACAAATCATAAACATCCAGCAAAAAAATTACAGCATTACTTCTAAAAAAACGTAATTACATCTTAAATTTTGTTTTCTTTGTATATAATAAAAACAGTAACAGGTTTAATTAATCTATTTCTTTTCATTTTTTCCCCAACTCTCAACCATGTTTGGCTTGAAGAAAAACACGTAATTAGGAGGGACATGTGACACTGTAACTGCATTTCTGCAATGGAAATATTCTTGTTACTCTTTGTTACACAGCTTGTCTGAACTGTCACACGAAATAATTGATCCTTACCTTAACCAGTGCATTTTCATTTATTTACTGAGAGCAACGTGATCTTTAGAAACAAATAAATTGTTCTATTACAAATGGGATGTCAGACACCAGCAAGCTATTGCTGGCTTCAAAAACAAGGGACCATTCATAACTACAATTCATATTCTGTTCTCATTCTCCTGAAATCTTGGCTCCCCTTTTACCATCATTTGTAACTGTCTGCATGCTGAAAATAGATATCTAACAAACAATGCCATTTAGCCTAAGACCAACTCCCTTTATAGCTGCTGTTTAATTTAAACAATGTTCTTACTTCAATCCCCCAATCATGCTAAGTAACATCTTTTTGTCCTACTCTCGTCTGAAATACAAGCACATTTTCCCCACTGTTCTTTGCTTCCATAAACTAAACCGTAAAATAGACAAGTGATTTTCTTGACAAAAGCCCCAGTTTAACTGCCTCTGATTTCTGTGTCAGTCACAAAATCAGCTTGTTAAAACAGCTAAAACCTCAATAAACTATGAAATCCTTCACTAAAGAGGACAAAAGTTAATTGAATTATCTAAATGATTTTATATATAAATATATAAATACATATTTCACAGAATGAAAAGTTCTTCTAGCAGAGAAATACAGTTATCTCTACAGTACAACACTGCAGCTACTCAGCTGCTCCTTAATCCTTATTCAAGGGTTCTTCTAATTTTTTTTTTCCTTGCAATATGCAGTCACCTCAATGGGAACTTTCATGAAAGTACAGTTATTTCTACTTCTGTCTTACTGGAGAGTGCACTGAGATTTGAGGCAGACTTCCTTGTCGGGGACAGAGGAATGACGACTATTTTAGTGTTCCAGCACTGGCAGGAAAACAAACAAACAAACAAAAAAAAAAGCAGGAAGACACAATCACAGCACTTGATCACATACAGGATATCCAGATTTAAGCCCTTGGCCTCCTCGCTTTATATCTTGCCGTAATGGGAATAAAGAAATATCCCACTTGCAGCCCTAGAGAGCTGATGGTTTACATATAAAGTTGTATAAAATCTCCTAGACACCAGTTGTGAAAGCATATCTTTTTTTTCAGCTTAAAAGACACATGGAAATGTCTCTATTTCAACCCACTGAAGAACACTTCAATCCACAATCTTTGGCAGAACAGAACAAAATTTCTCACCTGGCTTTACTCAAAGCATTGGAGACAGCGGTGTAGGTCAGTAAAAGTGATAAGAGAACACACACCCAGCTTTAACAGCACCTCGTGTTTCCCAAACAAAGTAGAGTTACAGACGATTGCCTCTCAGGTAAAAAGTGTTTGTCATTAATATGAAGACTACACAACTGAGTTTTGCACATGGAAATTTGCACAATAAGGAGGTGATTCATGACAGCCAACACAACTTCACTAAGGGCCATGTTCTGCCTGACAAACCTGGTGGCCTTCCACGACGGGCTTACAGCATTGGTGGATAGCAGAAGAGCAACTGACATCATCTACCTGGACTTGTGCAAAGCATTTGACACTGTCCCCCGTATCTTTGTCTCTACATTACAGAGACATGGATGTGATGGGTGGAAGCACAAGGAATTGGCTGGATGGTTGCACCCAAAGAGTTGCAGTCAATGGCTCAATGTCCAGGAGGAGATCAGTAACAAGTTGTGTTGCTCAGGGGGTCGGTATTGGGATCGGCGCTGTTCAACATCTCAGAGAGTGGGATGAGTGCACCCTCAGCAAGTTTGCCAATAACACCCAGCTGTGTGATGCGGTTGACACGCTGGAGGGAAGGGATGCCATCCTGAGGGACCTGGGCAGGCCTGACAGGTGGGCCTGTGCGAACCTCAAGTTCAGCAAGGCCAAGTGCAAGGTCCTGCATCTGGGCCTGGGCAATTCCAAGCACAAACACAGGCTGGGTGGAGAATGGATTGAGAGCGGCCCTGAGAAGGATCCGGGGGTGTTGGTTGACAAGCAGCTCAACATGAGCCGGCAATGTGCGCTTGCTGCCCAAAAAGCCAAATGTATCCTGGGCTGTATCAAAAGCAGTGTGGCCAGCAGGGCAAGGGAGGTGATTCTCCCCCTCTGCTCTTCTCTCCTCTCGTGAGACCCCATCTGGAGCATTGCATTCAGCTCTGGGGCCCCCAGCACAAGAAGGACGTGGATGGTTTAGAATGAGTCCAGAGAACGGTCACAAAAATGTGCAATGGGCTGGAGTACCTCTCTTACAAAGACAGGCTGAGGGAGTTGGGGTTGTTCAGCCTGGAGAAAAGAAGACTCCAGGGAGACCTTATAGCGGCCTTCCAGTACCTAAAGGGGGCCTACAGGAAAGCTGGGGAGGGACTCTTTTTCGGGGAGTGCAGTGATAGGACACACAGTAATGTCTTTAAACTAAAAGAGGGTAGATTTAGATTAGATAAAAGGGAGAAATTCTTCATTCTTCAGAGGGTGGTGAGGCACTGCCACAGGCTGCCCAGAGAAGTTGTGGATGCCCCATCCCTGGAGGTGTTCAAGGCCAGGCTGGATGGGGCTTTGGGCAGCCTGGTCTGGTGGGAGGTGTCCCTGCCCATGGCAGGGGGGGTGGAATTGGGTGGTCTTTAAGGTCCCTTCCAACCCAAGACATTCTGTGATTCCAAGAAATTCATTCTCGTGATGTCCTTGTATTGAATACTGAAATTCTACTATTTCATTCTAACATAAATAATTTTAATCTCCTATAAATACAAAGCAAAATATACCATCTGCTCCTGACTCCAGAACTGTACTGCAATGGAGCCATGCTCCAAGCCTCATCACTATACATATACCTACCTTGAAAGACTCAATTAATTACAGAACAGAGCATAGGTCTTAAAACTGTTGCAAAAGGCGACTTAGTTTAGGATGACTGGGATGAATTACTGACAAGCATACTCACGAAATACACCCAATACTTTCCAATAGTTTTCACATAGAAATCACATGAGACCATGTCACGTGAATGTGAAGAATATGGGAACAAAGAAGAAGGGACACATGCAGAGAACAAAGTGCAAAACCAGGAGCCTGTCAGACACAGAGTACCTACCCTGCCCCACTTCCCTTAGGCAAAAAGCTTCTCAGGTGTCCATCCCCTGGGGCTAACAGAGATGCCTTCCCTTGTGAAACAGGTCTGATAAAGACTCAAACACTTAAAGGATAAGGCTTTCACTTTGCAAGATCCCAAGATGCTTTTCAAGTAAAGAAATAAACAGACAGAGACCTTATCTCCTCCCAAAATAATAGCATAATCACAGACTGCCATAAGCGAACACCACTCTAGCATTCAATATCCAACCTCAAGTCGCCGCTCAGCATGAAGATGACTTCTCAACAGGAGAAACACTATGTGGTTCCCGATTCTGAGAATTACAAGCGCTTTAATTCCTAGCTGCAGACTCTGCAGCCCACAGCATATCCTTGTTGTAGGGACAGGTTTGGTTAACTGCACACCAATACAGCAATCAATTAAAAACATACTTGTAACTTACAGCCATGATAAAATTTGTTTTGGTTCAGATTTTAAAGAAGAAAAATATTTCTGTTTTATTTCACAAAATAGCCAGGGAAATTCCTGTGCATATAGGCATTGAAGAAGTGAACGCAAGCTAGTACTATCATCTCAAGCATCAATTTTGAAATAGCTTCCAGGTTATTCTCTTAGCCAAGGAAGCCTTTGCATCTACTCCCCTCCAACTGCTCCCCAGCTACTAACACATACATTCATTCAGAACATGTATGAAGAAAAATAGCAGGGAATTTTTAATCATAGCTAAAAGAATTACTTTTAAAAAACATTCTGGAGGAAGGAACATAAGGATTTTTTTTTTCCTAAAGTTCTTCAGTACTTGAATTTGCTCTGGGGTAAAGGAATTAACTAGCACAAACTTGTCACTGCCTAATTAACCATGCATGAATGGAATGTCCAAACAGCTATAAGCAGCTATGTTGCATAAGCATAATAAATGAAATAAATAAAGGTTAAATTCCCTTTTTTTGTGGTCATATTTTCCTATCATACGTAGGTTTTTCCTTTCAAGAAATGGCAGAAGAAGCTCTGTTACTGACCTTTACTGCACCTGAACTCACATTTCTCAAATGAGGTAGAGATTCAGATGATTATTGCAAAAGAGAAGACATTATTTAACATGAATTTAATTGTGTAGCTTTCACACACATTCTTACAACATCCCTATTGCGAAGATGAAGGTTTACCATTATCTTACCCCTTTTTATCCACAAGGATTGATACAAATAAGTTTGTGGAAGTTACTTGCCCAAAAACACAGGAAACCTATTAGATAAGAAAGAAAAGGAGATTTATAGTATAGGGTATACACTTAAGTAGAAAAGAATCCACATCACTTTCAACTTCTGGAAAGAAGATAGCAAACTATTCGATCTGTTGCCACAGTTCAGGACTTTAGTTATGCAACAGCTAAAAAGATAAAGCTAAAAGATGTTGCAGAGTATCTTGGACATAGCACACCATGGAAACCTCATCCTCACTACGAACCACAATATCCCACCCATCCGCCCACATTCTGCTCAGCACCTCTGAGCAGACCCCATGGGTGGGCAGTGTATATACACACCAAGAAAAAAACCTCAACCATTATAAACCAGTTCTATACCTTTTATTCTTTAGATCCAGGTAGGTGAATTTGCAGTTGTACTTGGCCCTAAAATTCTCACCTGCTTCCCACCTGCAAAACGGGTTATAAGAATTACCTAAAAAGTGAATTAAAGTGTATTTTAGTGCAATTAAAATTTGCGTTCACTGATATACCCTTTATAAATATGCTTTTTAAAAAGAATTTGCATTGGTAAAGTTAAAAAAAAATAATTCTAATTCTGATAATTTTGGACAAAGCTTTTTCAAATGACAGGGAAAGCATCCACTGATGCAAGATCAGGCAGAACAGTACCTTGAGCAGAATCTCAATTTATGTTAATAAGCCCAATGCCAGCATATTAAGGAGAAACATGTCTGAAAATAAGCACATGATATACATAGTTCTACATGTCATGAAGAGCTTTGCAGCTGAATTTTGGAATCATATTGAACTATGTAGCCCTGAATTTTTGTCAGAGTGCCCCACGTACTGACAATCTGTACGAAGTTAGGGCTGTTGCCACAATTATTAGATGTCTTCGAACAATGGCAGCTCCTGCTCGAGTGGAAATACTGATTCCTTACAGATGACTCCTTCTCCACAGCACTACATTTCTTTGGAGATAGATTATCTGATAAAAGACAACTTCACAGTAACTGTCACTAAACAAAACAGAGTTAAATTCAGAGTCCTGACCACAATGGATTAGTACAAGGACAGGAAAAGCATTTTGCCAGCAATAATCTCAGTGGTATCTTGGAGCATAAATAAAACTATCAACAACTTTGTTCAAAAAGCTAACCCATTAAAAGCTGATTTCACAATTCTCTGCTTCTCTCACATTCCCAGTTTCCTAGGTAGTATCTAGTAACAGACCTCTGCCCGTGGCAGCGTCCAAGCTAGTGGGAAAGCAATTTTGACCTAGGATGTTTATTCCAAAATTCCTAAAGAGTTATGACTGAGGAGAACCAAGATAAACCCTCTTTCATACTTAAAAAGGTTCATATAGCTATGGTATGAGTTAGTCTGTGAATAAACAATAATATGCTTATTGGACATTTTATTTAAAGTGACCTATACGTGTATTATTAATATACATGTGCTAGCATATACTTTATAATATACATTACCATATGAATTCATATACATGTTATCACTCATTGAACATGCAAGTCCAATGTCAATATGACAGACAGAGCAGAAATTCATGGGAAGACTGCAGAAAGTCACTATCTATACAAACTGTATTGGCAACTTTACCAAAATAAGAACAGCTGTACTGGGTTCAGCCACAGGTCTACATAATCCATGTCTCCATGAATTAATGCTTTGGGAAGAGCAAGGTAAAGACAAGCATATACAATGCTCCTCCTAAGAAGGCTCCCAGCACCCAACTATTAAAAGCCAAATCCTTTCAAGACTTAAAATACATTAACACCAAACGACATTCAAAGGTGTGTTTACAGGAAATCAAACAAGGTGAAAAACAGCTATAGGCAATATTCTCTTAGAGCAAGCAAAAACAGATAAGACAATGATACAGTGTTTTGTAAATCCAGCCTTTGTGCCCTCTGAAACCTGGGCTGAACTAGCAACCATATGGCTGCCAGCACACAGCAGCCAAGTAGCACCAAGGGCTAACTTTACAGAAAGGGCTCCACAGCCCAGCATACACAATAATATTTCCTAAGTTCATGTGCTCTGACCACAGAGAGATTTAGCCACGCACGCTTCCCCTCTGCTTCCCATGGGGACACGTGTTGGCTGAGCACAGAACTGAAGATCTGGGGCTAGAGAACTGCAGCATCCGAAGGTCCTTCGTCCATAGCCCTCAGCAGACATCGTCCTGATTAAGCAGGCCCTGTGGAAGCAGCACATGCCCTAACAGAGAACAGTTCACCCCCCTCCATCCTCCCAATTCAGACTCCAAATCTGTCCAGGCATTTAAGACACTGACCCAAATATCCTGTCCATGCTGCAGTCTTTGCTTGTTTGTTCTCTACAGGGCAGCACGTGCTGGAGGGCTCATAGCCAACGAAGAACAAGGTGAAGGTGTGATGATATGGTCCAGCCTAAGCTGCCTTAGAAAACGTTTATTTACAGATTTGAACTGTAAAGACCAATTCTGTCCCTGTTTCTTCCTCTTACAACACCAGTGAGCAACCTCCAAGAATAAATCAGGGTAGATGGCAGGCACATACGTTTCAGTGGGGACACAGTTAAATACCTGCAGGAGTAAGCCCCAGGGTGATATAGGGGGAGGGAGCACTGGGGAGGTAAAAATACTTTTTAAAATATAACCACATTGTTACTAGGAAAGTACTTCCACAATAAAAATTATTTCCGTTACCTTCTGGAGGTGGGGGAGGGAATTCTTCTGTGTCCATCCTAGTGTATCCACTGCACCTTCAGCAGACTGAAAAACCCTGCAAAAATAAAGGGAGAATGTTTTTTAGATGAACATGATTTTCCAATATACAGACACTCCTTTTCAATTTGGCCAAGCTCAAACCTATTAGCTAATTCCATTATGGAAGAGAGGAAATGTGCTTGGTCTCTTGCTTCAGAAAACATCTAGTCCAAATTTTTATGTACATAGTCCTCAGTATTGGAGCCAGTTCATGTAATGATCTCAATAAGCCAGCTGAATAAAGATGAAGTTTTCAAACTGTTTAATATTCTGCAGGTCCCACTGTGACAATTGCAAACAGATTATTAAAACATGTTATTTCAGCGTCTGTTTGTGGCACATATTCTGCTTCAAAATCTTAATGGGAGGAAAGGAATTCTAGGAAGCTCAGAAGTTTTGATGATCCCTTTCTCCATCTGGGAATCAGAAATCCTAAGTTCTACGTTAGGAGAGGAGAGGACTATCTTAAAAAACTCTTTTCGAGCCACTTCATTTCAACCTCGCCATGGATGAGCAAAATAGCTCAAAGCCCTTAGAAATACTCTACAGCCAAGGTATGGAAAGGGTAAGTTGAAGGAGATGGCGAAATTCAGGAACAGCAGAGAAACAATCAGCTAAATGAATCAGGATGTGGAGGTCAACTCATTTGCCACCTGCAGAGAAGTTGGCAGTGGATGAAAGGAAGTGCCTCAAAATAGGATCCAACCTTAGAAGGTAGTCGAGTCCAGGACAAGAACAAGTAACTTCAGAGCCAGGGCTCAGGAAGGATTCATACACACACACACGCATCTGTCTGTAACACACAAAATGCTCCACGACACGCCTTCGCTACACAGCGTCCCCTCTAAAGCCTCTCTCCTTATCAGTTGTATCTGTAGAGCTCAAAGGCGTGTTCCTACTTACAAATGTCTGGAATGCATTTTGCCACACCAAAACTGACAGGCAAAATAAGGGAAAAAATAGTTTGAAGAGAAAGCTTTTTTTCTTTATTCTTCCATTTTCTTTATTCTTTTAAAGTTGAATCATCACCGGAACATAGGTTTTCAAATCTGAAACGTGCAACAAATGGTAAACCTCTGGAAGTTTGTCTCAACTCCTCTGCCAAATGCATGTTTAGAAGGGGAGCTAAAAGGCCCTCCATTTTTATTTTTTTAATATATATTTAAACAGGTTGTTAGTTTTCAAACACGTGGAACTTACTTCAGCAACGATTTTGAGAATAATCGTCTTCCTCACAAGCAAATCCTAAGAATTGGCATACAGAACTGAGCTATGGAAGCTTTCAATTTGCCTTCTGTTTTGATCCAGCTCAGCGACACGCTTCACATTACCCAAGAACTGTGTAGACGAAGGTCACAGACCCAGTGTCCGAGCCCTAACCACTGACCTGCTTTCTCCCATACGAACACGGCAGTTATTCACAAGAAGACAGACAGACTTTCTCTGCCTTATGGGTTGGCTTATATGTTGCATTAATTCATCTCCAAGTTCCACAGATTTTTATCTATTTTTTAGATACAGAGAAAAACGTTCTAGCAGCAAAGGGAGCTTGTGCATTGTGAATTCCAGTAATACCCTCCATAAAAGTAAAATAATTGCCATTTCATGTGCCAGATATAACCATGCCAGCATTCATGGAACGCCTTCCAACACCACCATACGCAAAACTTTTTCACTCTTCTGCTGAGAGACAGAGGAGCTAACTCAAATCAAAGGGATTTAGATCAAGATTAAGCCAGGCAATTTGGCAAAACTTGGCTAGGAGTACACAACCTGTTTGGCATTTGTAAGCTCCTGTATTTTTTCCTCATTGATTCCAGTGACCATTACCACCAACAGAAGTTTCAAACTGTGTAGATACTTATTTAAGGACAATCACAGAAATCAAAGAACGAATTAAATTGGAAGGGACTGCTGAATGTTCTCTCATACACTCAAGAGAGGTCTAACTTCAAAGTTAGATCAGGTTCTTTCTCGTTCAGGCAAGTTTTGAAAGCCCCCAAAGGTGGAGATTTCACCACCTGCTCCTGTGCTTCCCCAGACACATCAGCAAGAACTTCTCCACCACATCCAGCTGGAATTACCCTTGCAGCAGCTTGTGGCCATCCGCTCTCATCCCCTCGCTGTGCACCTCTGAATGAAATCTGGCTGCATCTTCTTCACAGCAACCCCTTCTTTTGGGAGCAGATTCTATCTGCCTTAAGAGGATTCTGCCCTTTCCTCTTACAGCTAAACAAACTCTGTTCCTGCAGCCTCTCCTGACCTGGCCCAATGCTCCAACCAGGGCAGCAGCCCTGACTGGACTAGCTCCAGTTTGCCAGTCCCTTACTCATACTGGGTGACTCAAACCAAACATTTCAGAGTAAGATCGTAAGCATTGAGTAGATGTTACGTCAGTTTAACATAAAATCATTCAAGAAACTGAACTATGTGCTTTTAAACCACAGAATACCACAAATTTGTTCCAAAGGTATTTTTTTAATTGCAGATAGAAAAAATAGTATAACAAACATGAAACACATGAACTATTATATTCGTGCTTATCACATTACAAAATTATGTACCTGAATAGCTGAACAATTGGCCTGTAATATTGGGTATGACAAAGTACCAAAATACAGTGCTTTTGTTTTTTTTTCATTTAAAATTGATTTCTCAGGCACGGTATTACCACTAATTACTCAATTACTCAAACCGCTTCCTTCCAGGCTTCACCGAAATCACAGAAACACAGGGATACAAAGAATCTCTTGAAGTTACCTAGCCCAAAAGTTAAGATTTCCCACTGGCTTCCAGCTGCCCAAACAGTTCACCTGACTCAGCACCCATCACCTTTTTTCCTTCAGGTGCAGGTTAAGAGGTAGCAGTGGGTGCTGTGGACCATGGTGGTGCTCTGCTGACTGCCTCCTTTTCATCTCTTTCTGCGCATTTCCCCTGTGTGCCCCAACGTACAACAGATACAGGGTACAAGGTCAAGGCACATCCTTTCACAAAGGCAGGAGACCCTTCCTGGCCAAAAAACTCTCTGCTTTCTCGTATTCTCACCTGGTCCTCTCCTCTCAAACCGTTATGCGCAACAGGTAATGTTCATATTTACAGAATGAAAGAGGGAAGGGAGTTTTCTAACTTTGTAAGTTCCCAGTTTAATTCTCCACTTGGAATGGTTCAAGCGGATCTACACAAAGAAAATATTCTGAACCTAAGAGCAGCCTAACTAGTGCTATTAACAAAATTTGTAGCAGTGCAGCATGCTCTTTTTCCAGAAGTTTTGCTAGTAACTTTGTAAATTTGACTATCTTTAAAAATTAATAGCCACGTTAAATGCAAGTATTTTGGAAGAAAAAGAATCATATGCCTTAATACACCACAATACACTTCAAAATTTTGACATCATGATGTACTTGGTAAATTGATACTTAAGAAAATATAAATATATTTAAAGTACCACATTAAAATCAGATTTTTTGGGGTGATGTTTCTCATGGAGAGAAAAAATATGCAGTGAAAGCAGTCAGATCTGGAATGGAACTCAAACCAGAAACGTATGAAAACAAAATTGTCCGAGTGTGTCTCCAAGGCCAGCTCTCAATGCTTATTTCAAATTTCCCACCAGGAGTGCTCGCCTTTGACCACAAAAGCCACTATGGAAGGAGATGGGAGCCTGCAATGTCCCACCTCAGCCCTTACAATCTCAGGAGCAGCAACACCTCTATAACACAGACCAGCAGCCTGACATCCATAAAACTGAAGTTCTGATTCCACTGCCAACAGCAATTTCAGCAAAGAAAACAAGGGCACCTTTGTACCTGTCCAAAGGCTACAGAAGAAAGTTGTATTCCTCTCTGACTCAGTTTCCCCTCTTGTGACATTGCTGGGATTATCTCAGCTGAGGCTGTGCATCAATAATTTCCTCTAACTGTGGGATAAACAATTGACCACCAGTTTTCAGCCATCAGCATACAAGTAATGATCAACTTGTATTATTATCACTACAAAAATTATATTTTCTTTAAGGAATGTGCATTATATCTTCAGCGACATCAAGATTCTTTATTCTTAATGGTACAGAAAGAATGAGCCAGTGAGCATTAATAAAATTAATAAAAACCAGAAAAGATGAAGCTAGGAGATTGATTTCAAAGATTGACTGACTGTGATTCATAGAGTGCTTAGTGTAGGCAAGCAGCAAAGTAACTTCTCTGGGAAAGTGTGCAAGCCTAAAAATTGAATTAAAACAAAACAACCAAACTGTGAAGATAAAGCCCGTGAATGTCCAAAATACTTTTGTGCCCTTGTCACCTACTCAATACAGCTGCGTTACGCCCAATTGAGTTTCAACCTATTCAACCTATAACTACAGAACTCCCACTCAGTAAATCTTCCTGAAATTTGATGGATAGCCTCTTTTGGGGGTGCAGAGAAGCAAGAAGAGAAAATAATCCAGGAGGAGGAAGGTAAATTTCTTTTGTGTGTACATATTTATTTATTTATAGGAAGCCTAATGCCTGGCTCAGCTAAAGCCAGGTGAAATTTTCTTACCAGCTACAATGCAAACAAGAGCAGATCCACAGATCCGACATTTTTCAGAGCGCATACGGAATCCACTTGCCTGAAAGCCACCTCATTTCTTTTTCTACCACCCTTTCTCACACCAAGCAACATCCTGCTCAAAGCTAGAGAAAACACAGCAGCAAGCACTGAACAAGAAGCAATCTACAGGGACACTCGAAGAACATGGCTGAAGATTGGTATTCTCTTGCCCCCTTTTTTAGACAACATTTCTTCATCTAGAGTTCCTGCCCAGTACATCATCTGAAGGCAAAAAGCAGAAGACAACAAGGATTCCACTTGCAGGTTTGTCTGAGGACTCCTACCCATGACACAACACTACAGACATGTCAATATTTGCACTCTTATTTCACTCTAAGGATACATTAGTACAAGGCAAACCAGAATCACTGATTCATTCAGGTTGGCAGGTACCTCAGATGGCCAGGTCATCCAACCTGCTGCTCAAAGCCAGGTCAGTTGTCAGGTGAGACCAGGCTGCTTCATCTATCAGGATCCTGAAAACCTCCAAAGACAGATACAGCACAACCTCACCAGGCAACCTGTTCCCCTGCTTGGTTGTCCTCCTAGAGAAAAATACTGCTCTCATACCTAGCTTGAACTACTCCCGTTTCAGTTTATGATCATTTCCGATTCTCCTGTCTTGATAACCTACCGGCCGGTGGGTGCAGGCTGCCGTGAAGCCCCCACGAAGTCTCTCTTCTCCAGGCTGAACACGCGCAGCTCCCTCAGCCTCTCCTGACAGGGCAGTGCTATGGCCTGCAGCCATCATGGCGGCCTGGTGCCCAGTTCCCTCCCATTTATCCACATCTTGTAGTGGGCAGGGTGAGGTGGGGACTCAAAATTGGACACAATATCCTAGGTTTGGTCTGAGAAGTGCTGAGTGAAAGGGAATCCTTCCCCCTTCAGGAGCAATTCCCCCCCAGGTGCACAACCTTGCACCTGTCCTTGCTGAATTTCACTCAGCCCCTGTCAGCCCATCCTTCCCACCTGCCCAGGTCCTGTTGATTTCAAGAACATCCACTGCTGCTCCCCTCTTCCCCCAGTCTGGTGTCACCTGCAAACTTCAGAAACAATGGCTGGTCACCTTTCAAGTCACACATAATGCTAAAAAGACACATCCAACAACAGACAACTGGTGCATTTCTCTTGTAACCAGCCCCCAAAGAGGGTACAACAAAAACTACCTCTAAACCCAGTGATCCAGTCAGTTTTCACCCTTCTAGTAGTACACCCGCCCCCCTCCCCCCAGATCGCAACACTATTCTGTGGAAGGCCTTGCTCAATCCAAAACAAACATTAACACAAACATTAAGAAACATTATTAAGCTCAGTAGCACTATGTTCAGTGTGCAGATGGGAAAGCTGAGACCTACAAATATTTATGGAATGAGTGGGAGTATGGATGAAAAGTAATTGAAACCAGGAAGCGGAATAGGTTCCTGAGCATGCTCTTAGGGAATTTCACTTCTGCTAAATAAGCCTTTGCTTCTGTCTCTTCTGATGGCAACAGCTTGAATGCACACGGGTAAAACAGAGGCATCACCCTGGGTTTTGGATTCCATCCTGGAAGTCAGTTCAACCACAAGCACCAAAGGAGCTAAAAGGGAATGCTGGTGCCACCTTGCAGTAAGGACTGACTTCTTTGTTCTGTGCCACACAAAACAGAGACTGCTGGTTGTTGTTGCTGGTTCAGGACCATGAACTATGTCACACACACAAGCAAAATGGAAATACATTAATATTAGGAGAATATTTCTTAATTTGCCCTAAATTTGATTAAAATCAAGTAACTAACTTCATTGGGAAAAGTAATCTTGTTTCCAAAATTTCCACTTTCAACATTCCTTCAAATTATTCTCTCCCAATATTGGAGATCGAGCATAACATTCAGTGGAAACATCCTAATGAAGATTTCTGGTTTTAAGTCAGAGAAGATCCTCACATCCTGTATAACTCTTCAGCTGCGATGCAAATTTATGTATGGTTTACATGTATACATGTTATTATAATACACATAGAATTATTAGAGACTTTATAAATGTTATTACAAAATACGCATTTACTCTAGTAATTCTGATCAGCCTCACATGTAAAATATTTTTGTCACAGGGAAAGCGTCCCCTCCTGAAAACAGATTCTTACTCCAGATGAATCTTAGCTTGCAAAAAGAAGGAGGAAGAGAAGGAGACAGAGGAACATACTGGATAAGACACACAGAAGGCTTTAATACAAAGCCTTAAAATACATAAAATACAAAGTCAAGAGCCATAAACTCAAGGCTCAGTGCTCCTAGAAGGAGATTCACATATTGCTGTCTAGTTCTTAATAACTTATGATCCCATTTTACAGATAAGGAAATAACGTTTATTCACTCAAAATTTCTGAGATGCATACTTGTTATGTATCTTTAATGAGACGATCACGTGAAAAAACACTGAAACTTTAGAAAACGTTCACATATTCTCACATTTTTGCCAGAAAACAATATCCATATGATTTTTGCATTTTTTTTTAAAAGCATTTCCAAAAAGCAGATTAGAGAACAGAAATGAGAGTGAATGTTTGACCTTGAGCTTGGGTCCTAATAGCTTGGATTCATGGTTCAGTCCCAAGTAACAAGTATTGTACAGTACAGTAAGTCACTGAAACAGATTTTCCCCAAGATAATGCCCCTATTCACCACTGCATAAGTAGAACAATTTATTTTTCTCTGGTTAACTGCTTCACCCACACATTTGACATTAAGCTTCAGGCTTTCTGACCGAGCAACTAACGTGTAGGACATGAATCAATGTTGTCCAGTTATGCATCACTTCCCACAGTCTTGCTGATTCGGGCAATTCAGAATAAAAACATGAATCAAGTTTTTGATCTAAAACCACAGATTTGCAAAAATATTTTTCAGATCTTGTTTAGCATTACTTGTCATCGTTCCCCATGAAAACAAGTTGTACTTTTATGTGACTCTGGTTTCGAGATCAACTTAAGTATTTTGATGAGAGTAAAAGCCAGATTCCTGATTATAAGAAAATATCCAAGTGATTTAAATCTCGGAAGATGCTCCTAATGCAGCAGTCTCCTTCCACAGATGTGACAGCTCTTGACTCCCAAGATCCTGCTCTCTTCAAACCACATACGCATGCAATGACATTACTCAGAAAGATGGGAAAACAGAAAGAATATTAAATCATAGTTTCATACAGGACCGCAACAAGAAATTTGCTGTCTGCCTAACGTACATCCCTACCTCATCACAAAGAGCCCCTCAGATCGTGTTTGCAGTCTCCCTAGCTAATTCTCGGGCTTTGGTTCATAAATTCCTGATAACTGCCAGGTTGGTAGGTTTTTGGAGGTATGGCTCTCCTGCACTTTTCTACTCTTTAAACTACTTCTAGAGTCAGAAAAGAATTTCCCAACATTAATTTTCCACTAACAGCGTAGTAAAAAGGGGGGCTTAATACAAATAGGAACAAGGGTGAAAAAATATCCATGAGTTCCTATTTTAACAAAACAAGATCTTGGATAAGACAAAAAAAAAAAAAAAGATGCCTCACTCCCATTCTGTAGAATACATACAAACTGAAAGACTAATTCATGCCACTATCATTGAAGCCTCATTTACTGCCCCGTTAGAACATATAAAACATTCAGAAAGTATGATGCACTCAACAGTTATGTTCCCAGCACTTAACACTGTAACTCCAAGTGAAGTTTCTATAGGGGACAACTGTCACAACATATATTCCACAAGATGCATCCACCCACAGCATGGAAATGCAATTGCAGCTCAAAAAGCCATCAGAAAGCTGAACTTACTAAAAGTAAATTGCAAAAGTGCCTTTAACTTTAGAGACTGTACGACAACTGTCCCCACGATAGCCCTTCCACAGTTCTAAACTAAAACTGAAAAATGGAAAGACATGATTAAAGAAGTCAAAAATGAAACAGGTATCACTTGACAAAAGCAGAAACAAAATAACGATCGACATACGCGAAGATGAAGAAAAGTAAATACTATGCACTGCTAATTTCTCCCTCACATACAAAACTGAGAACAGTGCAGTATTAAAAATGTACAAAGAATAAACTGACTGCAGCTCCGCACAGTATACAAACTTTAATGTCAAAGACTGAATCAAAAATATTCCTCTTCCTTCAGATTGCAGAATTTGTTTCCTGGCTTGTTCAGAAATACACTGAAGTTTATATATTTTCTACAACAGATTCTAAAAATAATTTCTCCTTTATATAGAAGCAATTAAAAGACTTCCTGTTATACAAATGAGTAATGTACTATTCCCAGTTGCATTAAATTCCATTAACATTTATGAAGTTAGAAAATAGCTTTATAGGTTTTAGAGAAGCTTGTTGTTATTCCTTCAAATGTTTATAGATTTTGCGAGGAACCCTGAACAGCTCAGAATCAAATGAAGAAGTCCTCTGGTGCTGGTATTTCTTCAAAACAGCATTTATTAATGCTGACACTAAATATCTTCAAGCAAAATTAAAAAAAAAAAAAAAAAGGAAAGCAAAAGAGACCCATTCCCCATGAAGGAGTAAGTAGTAGCACGTCCTGGCAAAAAGAAATAATCAGTACAAGCTTTTACACGCATAAATAACCAGAAAGCAAACAACAGCAAAAAAGCAATGCTGACAAAAGCAGCTTATATTGACAGACACAGATACCAAAAATCACCAAAAACATTTTAAAAACGCTGTGATGTCTGAATTAAAAATTCAGCCTAATCAAAACTAAGGCTGCATACCTTATAAAGTTTGGATCCTGGAAATCTTTACTTAAGACATGTCATTGAGATACTGGGTTTAGGACAATCAGAACCACTTAATATTTGACATATTGACTACGATTTTGACTAAAATAAGTATTTAGACTTAGTATTTCAACCTGGTGTAAATCAGCACACTTCCACTGAAGTTAACAGGGTAGCAGAAAAAGACGAGCCAAGATGCTGAGGAACCTAGACCCTTGATTTATTTTTCAAATATAATAAAAGATGAGAACTTAAATACTATTTACTTAATACTATGGATTTTTTTGAACTTAGGCTCAAGAAACATTAAAGTCTGTTGCATAGTATTCCACTCAAGGAAAGTATTGCCAGGAAGCTGCTGATGAGCAGAACCATACCCTGTCTGCAGAGAGGAGCTGTGGATCCTGGTCAGAGAGGGAACGAGATGAGCATCTCTTTACAAGGGAAAGACCATTTCCTGTACCTTGTGCTGCACTAACCACTGACCTGCCAAATCCAAGACTTGCACGTTTGCTCTCAATGTTGCACAGCTGCAACACCAACCCACTGCACAGCACCACGGCTCTGCTCCGTATCCCATTGCATGCAGACTCCCAGATCCAGGGGATCCTGCCCTGTCAGTGTGCTCAGCAGGAGCTGCCGGACAGCACGCTCCTCAAGCACCCACCTGCTTCCACAACCCTTTGTGCCCCTACGTCCACACGTGGGCTTCAGCCACAAAAGCCCCGTGCGCTGGACACCCGCTGCCTTTCCATTGCAAGACACCTGCAACATGTCATGGCTCACGTACTATCCACCCCACAGGTAAATCAAGATGTCCACAGCTTGCATTGAAATCTCCCTGTAAAGCCTTCGGAAATATCAAATTTCAAGATAGTGTCTGAAGAGCTACTGTTCATAGCCAGATAAACACATGTAACTAGTGCATGGGCTACCGAGCCTGAGGGTGGAAAAAAAGAAAAAAAAAAAGACAAGATGGATTAAACAAAGCAAGTCAGAGAGATTATCAAGATCAAACGGATCACCCAAGTGAAAGGAAGGAAGGGCCCACTGAAGAAGAGAGCCGAAGAGCCAGAACTCCCGCGTAAATAATGGGCTTGCAACTACAGACGCCCAACACGCCCCGTGCTCAAGCAATAAATCTGTCCCTCCTAAGTGCCAACAGAAAATGTAAAAAATGCAATACTTCATTTCTACAACAGTACAGATTGCTCACCAGGTTCCTCTAGTAAAGAGCAAAGGCTTTTGGAAAACATTTATTTTCTTGACAATAGTCACCAACTAATGTATGTTGGTACATCCTCTCCATATTTATTCAGCATTGAACAGTTTTTAAACAGCCAATCTTTCTTATTCTTAACTCAAATCTTTCTTATTTTGTGATTCATGCAGCAAGATGTATACACATACAAACCTTTTCACTGTAACAGTGAAACTGTATGGCTGAAAATAAAAGAAAATACTTTTACGCTGCAATCAAACAACTTCACACCTGCTACCATGAGATAAAAGCCATGACCTCAGAAGCTTTGGAAAAATAAGATAGGATTGAATAAAGGCTTAAATGGAAGAAAACAGAATCTAGGGTGATAAAATCTTTTTGGTCAAAGACCAAGCACCACCTGAGGGGCTTTAAAATAAGCCCATGCAGTGGACAGATTATCAATACCTGTCTTCACAAACACCTGGCGTCGGCCACTGCCAAGGCTCACCTACTCACCAGGTGCCTGGCCGTCCCTACAGCTCTTCTCGCCTCACCCTGCGAGCACCCGGCATCCTTCAGGAGCAGCTACGTGGTCCGGGATCACCGCAGACAACTCGGGAACTACTTCGATAGTTTAAGCGTTAACTACAAAGAAATCGAGCGCGATTTTAATACCTCCTTTGAGAAGGAAATAAAAATGAGCGGTGCCAAAGCGTCTTCCCTTGTTTCTAGAAAGCCAATTCAGTCGCTGATTATAAAGTTGGTGTTGAATAGATAGGTTTAAAACAAGGAAAGCGGGGGAAGGAGAGGAACTCCAGGCAGCGCCCAGCCCAGCGCCTGGCTTTCCGCAGCCCTGCGCACCCCGGCCCCGAGCACACCCCCACGCGTGGGTGCCCGCACCCCAAAATCCTGGGATTTGGGGGCTGGGATTTTTGGAAAGCCGCCGCGGGGTCCGCCCGCACCCTGTCTTCGACACCCCGCCTCTGCTGCCCACCCCGCCCGATGGCTCCCGCTGCCAGCCGAGGGCAAAACACCGAGGACCGGGGGGCTCGCACTCACCGCCGCCCGCAGCCGCCGAGTCCCGGCGGGGCGCCGCTCGCCCCCGCCCCGCTGCAGCCCCCTTCCTCCTCCTCCTCCTCCTCCTCCTCCTCCTCGTTCTCGTCCTCCTCCTCCTCCCCGCCCCGCCGCCATTGGGGCCGCCCGGTTGGCGCAGCGGCCCGCCGCTCGCCATGAGGCGGGGCCCGGCCCCACCGCTTCATTCCTGCCTCAGCCTCCAGCCATGGGTCAGGGGCACCTGCGGGCTGAGGGGGAGCGGGAGGAGGAGGCGGCTGCCTCGCCGCAGGCCTTCAGGACGGCCGGGATGGAGAAATCGGGACAAAAATTGACTTTTTTTGACGCCCCCCCTCCGCCCCCCCCGACCTCATTCTCAGGAGGAGCCCGCTGGTGTGCGCTAGGCCACCGTGGCTGTTTTAGAGCTTCATCTCATTTATCTTGCATAGTTTGTGGAATTCAGCCTGTTTAAGCATACCAAAATAAAGGTTTCCTAAAGATCCTGGCAAGTCCTCCTTAACCTGCAGGTCTTCGCTGCCCTCTCCTCTCTCACTGCAGAGCGGTGTTGACCAAGTCACTGGTCAGGCTGTGCTGTGCAGGCATGTAACGCTTATCCCAAAAGTAATCCATCCGAGCTAACCCTCTGAATGCTCACATGGATATGAGTCAGCACCCCCTTCATAATTTACAATCATTTTGAAAACATACTGTACTATACATCCATGTGCCTCGTACGTACTATACATCCAAGGTACCATCATACCTCGGGGTGAAAAGTGTTCTTAAATTCATTATAATTTCTCAATCCCTGATATCAATTGCCAGTATTTAATACAGATAAACACTATTTAAAATCTCTGGAGGAGTTTTAAGCATGAAAATGCCAAACTAAATGTTGTTCAAAGATCTACACATCACACAGTGATGACCCTAGCCTATTTAAGGGCATTCATGCTACGGCCAGTCATGAAATATGCTCAAATATAGTAAATTCCTTACCATTACAGGAAACCACTATGCTATTTCTACCATTTATGTTAGAAAATGGTAGCATTTCAAAGGAAAATTGATTATTCCACCTTTTTCCCACATTTTTCATTTGTCTGTATGACTGTCTAACAGCAGGTACATGCATGACTGCCCCGTGCGTTCATATGGATCCATACAAACTGAATTCCAAATTAAATAATTGAAAGTATTACTTTCAAAAATGTTTCAGTTTTTACAAAGTCATTTATTTTTCATGTAATTTGTTACAGTACCACCTCAAAATAGTTTTCACATAGTTTTATAGGCCCTCTATGAGAAAGAAAATGAGAAGAGAAAATTGGGCCATATAGAAAGGTCAAGGCCAGAAATCCCATTATGGCATTCAGTTCAATTTCCAGTAGAGACCATTTTATCCTGTCATTTCTGTAACATTTAAAACATGCTGTATTTCACTCACATCCAGCTACCATTTGAAGAGCTGAAATGGCAGAGAATCTGTGTTTAGCTAACTGTTTAGTAAGTACTGTCATTAAAGGCCCCGCTAAAGAACAGGCATATATCTAGATTACATGCAACTTGCTGAATTCCGTGATTAAAAATACCATCTACTAGCAACAAGCTGCTTCTTTCGGCAGCCACCTCATAATCCATGTGCATTTACCTGTCCCTTTTGCATGTATGTTTCACTGTTAGAGTGACAAACTTCAAATCCTTCCCATAGTTCTTTTCTGAACCCTTTTGACCTTTGACAACCACTTCCTTGATTCTGGTGACCATGCTTAAATATACTTCTCTGATTCCAGTAAAAAAGTTGCTGGGGATGCCTGAGTATAACAAAGCAAGACACTAAATTCCAAAATAACTTCCTCTCTTCCTAATAGTTTCTACAGCAATCTCCTAAAAGCAGTGGTCATCTAATTCTAAATTCATTATTTATCTATGTATTTGTCTATATGACAAATTCATTATTTATCTAACCATAATTAGTTGTCAATAATTATAATGCAACTCATTCCATTCTCATTATGTAGTTTCTCATTTTTTTTCATTCTGTTTACCAGATGACATAGCAGGCAATTTCTCTTACACAGTTTTCATCCACTGAAAATTCAGAAAGTGTTTCTCCTGTTGCTCTTAACCACATTCCCCACAAAGAATGTATGTTTGTATGTCACCTGTAGTCCAGAAACCCCTTGGAGCCAGGACACCCAACAGCCCTGCTCAACTTGAGCACCTGCAGAACTCATGCTGGAGCTTCCTAGAATATAGCTCCCCTCCATTTCCCTTACCAAACACGAGTGATGAAATGTATATATATTAAAAAATAAAATCTTAAATCCAGACTATTACATCAGAATAGCATTTGGTTTAATAACAGCATTGCTCATCTTTCTGATATGATGCCTGCTGCTGCCCAGTCTTCCAGGTCCCCCTGAAGCATCAGCACTACTACTGGGAGACAATCTGTTATTTCTGAGCGTACCAGCACTTACCCTAACAATTTAGTTTTATAATACCGTGATGTTTTTACCAGCACCAGCACCTTCTTTATGAATGCCTTCAGGAGCTCTCTGCTTATGAGGAGTCTTTGCAAGTCAAATTCTCTGACTGCCAATTCAGACAGACAAGGCACACATTTCCATAAATTTTAATACTTCCCAGCACCAGAACCCCTGTGACATCGGCTCCTTGTTGCCGAGGGTGGCACAAGAGTTACAGGACAGTTGATGCCATAACTTACCATGGTGGGTTGACCTTGGCCAGCAGCCAGACCCCACCCAGCTGCTCTCTCAATCCCTCTTCTCAACGGGGTGAGGAATAGGATGGAAAGCTCAGCTCGGGGGTTGAGATAAAGGCAGGGAGACAACTTACCAATTACCATTAGAAGCAAAATAGATTCAACTTGGGGAACATTAATCAAAGTTATTGCCAGTTCAAACAGAATAGAGTAGGATGGTGCGAAAAAGACAAAACTAAAGCACTTTCCCTCACTCTTTTTCCCAGGTTTAAATTCACCCCTTCATTCCCAACTCCTCTTTCCTCCTGCTCCCAGGCAGCACAGGGGAGATAGGGAATGGGGTTTGCGGTCAGTCCATGGCCGTTCCTCTTTGCTGCTCCTTCCTCCTCATGCTTTTTCCCTCCTTCACCATGGTCTTCTCCATCAATTGCAGGGGAATCTCCTCCTCTCTTTCTTTGGTGCTCACAGGGCTGATTCTCACTATTTTTCTTCCTCCCTTTGCCTGTGTTTTTTTTTTTTTTTTAAACATTTTCTTAGTTGTCCCTAGAGGTGCTGCCATTTTGGCTGCTGGGCCCAGCCATGCCAAAGTCCTAACACAGCAAAAAAACATCAACACCCTAAATATATCGAGGATGGATATCTGACATCATCCATCTGACTGAGCTGTAAACATTTCTAGGAACAGGGCAAGACTGAGAAATGTGGAATAGTCTCACATCTAGGGACTTAAGAAAAAATGTTTCTTTTAGCTGGAATGTTTACCATGGAGAAAGCACCAAGGAAGGAAAAAGGTGGCATGAATTAGCTGCTGTGGGAGGACTACGAAGAACTAAATATATACAAATGTAAAAGAAAGAAAAATGCAACCTTGGGCTAAAACAAAGCCATTTTCAGTGAGGGAAAGGAAATAGTAATGTAATACAAGTTAAAGAAAAGATTTTATATGAAAAACTATGTATAACTCAAAGCCACCAACATTTCAGAGGAATTCAAGTGGGAAAAGTGGCAAATAATAAGTATCAGGATAGACAGGAAAATAAAAGAGCAGATTGTTTTGTTCTCATGAATATGCAAGAGAGCCTCCAGGGGTAAAATTAATAATGTAAGATAAAAAGGCAATGATAGTACAAGAGTGAATTATTATGAATTAGAATTCACTGTAGGCTCTTTTGGCCTTGGGCTATACATGCTTGAGAGTTCTGATGTCCTAAAAGAAGTCCTCAAACTTGGCTTCATCCAATATATGTTTTGATATCCAAAACACGCTGCTGAGAAAAAAAAGAGTTAAAGCATCAGACAACCAACTTATTCAACACCCAGCTGCAACCTGATCAGCACCGTATAGCACAACAACTGGTCTCAGCAATCTCATCCAAAGCCTCTTAATTTTTTTCGTACTTATTCCCTATGACTTCTCAAAAAGGATGCTGCTGCTTTCAAGGATACACGTTTGCCCTGGAAATACAACTTTTAAGACAGACTGATCAAGCTCGTTAGATGCCCCCTGTCCATTCTACACAAACCACTTGATCCTACTTTTATAGTTTGTCTGCATGGCTTCGCTTTTCAAGGTATTGTAGTTATCACCTTGATTTCTCTTAAAAGATTCGGCCAGCAGAACTGTACAATCCAGAAATGCAGTAAAGTCAACCCTCTACCTTATACATGAGAAAAAAAATGAATGTACAATCACAAGGGCAAACTTAGTCCTTTCTCTGGTATATTTTTTCCCCACTTGGTGCAAGCCCTATACTTCAACTTCAGTGAGCACTGTTTTGGTGACAAAACACAGTGTTCACATGGCGAAGTGTTTTTGGCAGCAGAAATAGCAAAAGAGGAGAGGAAAAGTTGCAGACCTATACAGCATTTACAATATGAAAAAACAGGCCCAGGTGAGCAGCTGGAGCTGCTCTGATCAAACCAATCCTAAAACCATGCACACGCTCACAAGTCTTTAAAGTAAATATCAGAAGACATTTTGGTGAAAACAGCATCACTTCTAATGTGACGTGAGCATTCAAAGCAGCAGGGGAAGCTAAAAAGAGGATCATGTGAGGAACCAAATATTCCAGGCCAGAAGTAATGCATACTGTATCAGATGAATCTCACACTGAACTTCCGCTCCCTCTGCTCAGGTCATGCCCTGAAGGACCCAGAAGTGACCCTGGCTGACTCACCCGAACACGCACAGACATGGCAGCAAGTAACTGCACAGCCAATTTCCTGCATTTCTTCTTCACGCACACGTGAGCAGGTCCCACTCCTCTCAAGTTAGGCTCGTCTCTGCCACTTTGAACGTTGCTGTTCTTGTACACGTTCGCTGCGTTATTATCTTTGTCATCCACCTCACTCAGCATTGTTTTGCTCAGGGAAAACAGGAAGGCACAATGTGCTGCTTGTTTCTGTGACACCACCACTAGCAGAACACACTAATTAGTCGATCAGATCAGAGCCTGCAATGTCTCTTCCAACATTGCAAACCCATCTGGGGGCTGACAACTAAAGCAACAGGCATAATTTTCTTAATTAAAGACTTTCACTTATTTTTTTGTTCCAAATTATCAACTTAAGTACCAGTGCCACGACACGAGATCAAAAGATTGCGACTGCTGAGTAATGCTGTCAGCATAACTGTGTGCTAATACATTTCTGGGAATATGGCAAGAGCTACAAAGTAAAATACATTTATCTATTAATTGAGAACATCTGAGTAGCAAAATATTAGCAACATGTTCCTTCCACAGATTGTTTACAAGGAAGGACTTTATTCATACAAGCATTGTTCTCCTCACCCCATTCTGTGCCCACACACATTCCACAGCTAGTGGAGCTTTGCACATGAACATCTCTGCTTCTGCCTCAATGAATCTTGAAGACTTCTCTGCAGAGGCAGCTACCAAAATTATGCCAGCCAGTTGCTTGTACAGTGCATTCTTATTGAAGTTGAAATGCCAGTAATGGCAATATTTCCCTTTAGCTCATTAATGCTAAAAGGCATCAGGCATTAAGTCCTGCAGAGCACCACTCAAGACTTGCATGTTCAATGCTTATAACTGTATTTTACAGTTTATAACTATATTTTGCTACTCGGAAATTAAACTTTTTTTTTTTTTAAAGCGATGCTAAACTATGAAGCATAACATGGCACCAAATGAAGTGCCTTCATAGTTACAGCCTAATGCAAAAAAACAATTGCATGCTTCAAATACACAAACAAGAGTTGCTAAATGATACTTTTTAGCCATTTTTAGTACATGCCCACATACACAGGGCAGTTTCTAGAGTTTTAACCCAAACATGCTAATGTTAAAAATGACTGTGAAAGGACATTAGTTTACAAGGCTTTAGAGCTATTGCCATAGGTACGACATCACCCTTATCAAGTTTGGGAGAGTATTTCAAAATAAGTAAGTCATCTTTAAATACATATATTTCAGACTGTATCAGCTACAAATAGCAAGTAAAAATAATTGAGGCACTATTTTCAACAGTAAAAAACTCATGGTAGACAACGTTCAATAAAATACTTTTATTTATGCACTCAGTGTAAAGATGCATTCAACAAACGTTGCATTGTACAAGGAACAGACTTGAATTTATTAATTCATTAACATTTCTAAATTCACTTTAAGCGGGAATCTCCCTGAGGTTAAGAAGGGTGTCTTTCATAACTGTACAACATCAATATTTAATCAGTGTTATCAGGAAAAAAAAAAGCCAAAAACCTGAAAGATTTGGACTTAGGTATTTAACAGAAGAAGAGATCAACAGTAAGTGCTGGAAACTGTTAGCCAAAAACGTCGCTGTGGTACCGTGACTGCTGCGGGATCATGACCAGGTAAGAGTAAATGTAACAGGTTTTGGAAAAATACATAGGATGTATGACACAAACGGAGGAAAACAAACTGTGATTTAGGGAGGCTGTATGAACACAGCCAGGACCAGATGTCTGGCCAGGGCGCCTTAGATCAGACACTTGTCTGTTTTATTTTTAAAAAAAACAGAAACACCCCCAAAACAAACAAACAACAAAAACAATAAAAAACACCACAAACCAAAACACAGGTTATCTTTTCAAAAAAAACTTCACCCAAAAAAGGTGACACAAACAGCACTCCTTGGGTAAGCCTGCCCAAAAAGAAAGTGGGATGAAGTGTCTAACAGTTACCTTGGCAAGCAGAAAATTCACCCCAAAAAAATTATGCCAAAGGTTTCCAAATCATGGCAGTGGCACCCCCTGTGACTTGATCCTGTTCCTGCTGAAGTTGATAGTGAATGTTTTCTACATCAGACTGCAGATGAGACCTTACAAAAGAGCCCCAAGAAGGACTGGGATTAATTTCATATGAACAAAATTTATAAACAAACTGTAACTCCTTTTTGGGTTGAAATGAAGCACTCAATTATAAGAGTAATTAAAAAGAACCTTCGAAGAATTCTTTTTCAGTCCTTTTCTTCAGAGCAGTAAGACAGCCACTCACAGTCATAAACCAGAAACGGTTCTTCTGAAGGGAACAGCCAAAGAAGAAAAAGGAAGTAAAGAAAACACTTCGGTAGAAAAAAAAGAAGAGGCTCTGTGTAATAGAACTGATAACTCCACCTGCTGCCCTTCAAGATGGAGAAGGAAGGTTGTCTGTATTTCTATGTCATGTTGTATTTCTAGCTGGAATGTAAAATCCCTTCACCCCTCAAACCAACAGAAACATGAAGTGAATGCTGTCATTTGTATTATTGCATAGCTCTCCTGCTCTGGCAGGTGTAGCAGTAGTTAGGTTAGCAGGCGCTCTTAGGTATTATTCATTACATAGTAAAACATGCAAAAGGTTTTAGAGATGTACTATAAGGTGGTCATTACATGGAAAGAACTTGCACAAAGATGCATATTAAAAGATTGCCCTATTCTGATCACAATACTTTTAATGAAAGATTTAAAGTCCACTTAATTATTAACACGTCAATTAATAATACAAATATTAAGCATTAGAAGTCTGGTGTCACTGACTTACTATCCACCTGTCTGCCTTGACCACACCTAACCTTATTTTTCAGCCCCAAATTCACTAATTCCAACCTTTGAAACTGTTTTATTTTAGCACATAAAAATTTCACTTCCTTTAGCCAGCCACTGTAAAAACCGAGCACTTAGCCCAAACTTACTTCTTTTCCGAAGGTAATTTTCTGTTAGGATTCTTCACACTTCTGTAGCTAGGACTTTTAGTAATTACCATGCTTTATTGAATCCAATCCTCTAAATTCTGAGCTACAAAGAGCGCACCATCACCTTGATGCCTAGTGACTTAGCATCCCCCTTCCCCAGGCTCGTAATCTGCATGATGCGCATTTGGATCACGTTTGCTGGGGACTGCCCAGCTGGAAAGCAGCTTTGCAGAAAAGGTCCTGAGAGCCCTGGTGGACACCAAGTTGAACATGAGCCAGCAATGTGCCCTTGCTGCAAAGAAGGCTGATGGCATTCTTGGCTGCATTAGGCAGCGTGCTGCCAGCAGGTTGAGGGAAGTGATCCTTCCCCACTCCTCAGCACTGGAGAGATGTATCTAGAGTGCTGGCTCCAGTTTTGGGCTCCCCAGTACAAGAAAGACATGGGCATACTGGAGAGAGTCCAGGCTGCCCAGAGAGGTTATGGAGTTTCCTCCTTGGAGATCTTCAAAAGCCACCTGGACGTGGTCCTGGGCCCCTTGCTCTGGGTGGCCCTGCTTGAGCAGGGGTTGGAGCAGATGCCTCCAGAGGTCCTGCCAACCTCAGCCATCCTGTGATTCAGTTCTCTTTCTGAGGAATCCATTCCTCTTCTTTCTCCTAAAGCACTTTCATTATTACTCTCTCTCACGTAATCCCTCAGGAGAAGTACACAATTTCTAGCTTCAGAGAACTCTGTTTTTTTCTACAGCATGACATCCAGGCAGGCCATACTGCCAAAACACTACGACCTCATTCTGGCCTGCTCAGAAATAAGAAGATAGCACAAAATTTACATTTTCTGTACTGAATATCAGCAAGATAATAGATGCGGTTGCTGTGTAAAATTACGATGATCCTCTCAGCCTAGTTTTGAACAGGCAATTTCAGATACTCACCACTTCATCACTATCAAGATCTGGATATAAATTTGTGACCTAACAGAGAAAGATTCCTCACCCTACCCCTGCAAGAGCAGCTCTTCAATTCTGTGCTCATTCAAAGTGAATTAGGGAACACAGCAACCTGAACACTAGTTTCCCTGCCTTCATCCTAACGAAATCCAAGATATTTCTGCCAAAATTAATTCAATGGGCTTGTTTACACCAAAAAGTCCTCCCCCACCTTAATTTAAAACAGTATGTTTCACCACGGATCAGCAGACAAAGCCTCAACCTAAAATTCTTCACAGCCTGGGCTTGTCCAGTCATATTACTTTGGAAAGTAAACCTGTGCAGCAGCAATGTCACAGCAGATGACAAAGTTTCAATAGTTCAATGCAGCAGTAATTAAGCATATTTGTCACTCTCCTGCCACTAGGTGTCACTCTTTTCTATCGTGATCTCTATACCCTGATCAGCTGTCCAAAATTACATCCAGGACTGAGTGTTATCAGCGGGAGAAAAACCACCACAATTTGCTAAGCCCCAATCTAAAAAGCAGCTCTGTTCCCTAGGTCAAGGAAAGATTTAGAGATGTGGTAGATAAAGTGCAAAGGACTGTTAGTCTCACTTTGAGTGTTCTTCAAAGTAAAACAAAAACATTAAAAATACTAAACAACAGAACTTCTAAAAGAGGTGGTATGGGCTTCCGTCCAAAATGGAGTCACCTCAGATTCTAAAATCCTCTATAACTAAGAGGCTTTCCAAAAATATGAGGAACTATAACAGGAGTACTAGTGGAACTAATTGCACAACTACTCATTTGGGACCCACAAAGAAGATAATCTCACCAGTCAACCAGCAATTTTTTCAAGGATTAAACAGCCAAAGGTTTTGTCATTGATTCTTGTTATCTCAAGTCCGGAAAGGAGCACCATGATTACCTAGCTCGACCACCAGCATAACGAACTGACACTCCCACTCCTTACTACATACATGTTTGTGGTGGATATGAACTCCCATACAAAAGGAAACCTGGAAACTACAACTCACTTTGACAGCAAGCACTCAACCCCCTCTTCCTTTTCATCCTGTGCACTTAAAAAAACAAAAATAAAAATCCAGCCATAACTACATTCTGCCACATGACCAATTCAACCACCGGGAACAATTTAATAGCACACAGGAACTAGGTACCCACACATACCTCATTTGGGCCACAGTTGATCTTAATAAACTTCTGAACGTGATTTTCAGTATCAGTATGTCCTTCACAGGTGGAACGGGAATCAAGCTAAACTTGATTCAAGCAGAGATCAGTGGACAAATTAACTAGCCACTTAGAAGCCACTTAGAAGCATTAGGACAAAAGATACCATTAGAGAGCATGTCATTGCTAAATCATGAAATACCAATTGCTAAATCATGAAATACTGTCCACCCTGACAAAACAGCTGGCGTAATTCTTCACTAAGATGTTGAAGATCTTATGTATATATGAAATACAGACAATGATTTTAAATACTTCTTATGCTTACAGAATACTAACAGCAAGGAATGACTTCGTTAATGAGCTTCTTGCAAAAGCTTCTACTTCATGGGCAGATTACTTCGCAGTGTATTTTTTCTGCTGTATGCTAATATCATACTAGGAAACAGATGTTTCAGTGTTACATCTTCTTTTGATGTGTGTCACCATTTAATTTTCCATTTTCTGTCGCTTTACTTTCAAAGTTCCAGTCAGTTGGGCTGAGGAGCTGCTGAGTTTTTTTGTATGTCCAGTACGGGTTAAGTATTAGTGTGACGGCAAATAATCCAGAGAATGAAACAACAAAATGAAGAAGTCCCAGATTTTCTATCACAGAACTCCAGTTGAAAATGAGCACCCACCACATGTGGTAAGTAAGAATCATGCGGCAGTGGAACAGGTGGATCATCACCCACTGGTTGGCCTTCCAAAAAAAGGTATTTGCACAGCCAGCCTAGAAAAACAAGAACAGGAAGTATGCAGAAGTGAGATTGTTATTTCAAGATAAGGAAGCAAAGAATCCCTAGAACTAATGCAAACACCCAGCTTTTGCATACACACCCCCTCAGGCATTTTTTCACATAGAGATAAGGCGTTTTCTCATGTAGAGCTATGGTATTTTTTCCACACATACATCATCCTAAGCCCCAACTCCAAACCACCCCACTACCCAAACACGGACACCATCACACAGAAGTCTGTCTGGAGGACTACAGAAACGTGATCCTGACAAAAACAGGTATCACAATAACATGGATGTCAGTTAAATGAACAGCCCTGCTGCAAAGTTATCTAGGCAAACCATACAGATTATTTACGGAGAAGTGAGATGCACAAAAGTTCTTACAAACATAATTTGGAAATTACCAAGTTCTTACCTTTAGAAGCATCCAGGAAATGCACGTTGAGGGAGTGCTCATCTCCAGCAACATTCCCATCAAAGGTAGATAATGTCCAGATTCTACATTGATTACTAGACCAGCCAAGCCACCAAAAGCAAGTAGGTGATGAACTACCAAGAATGCATCAAATGTTCTAAAAACAATGTTGGACATGTGAACAGCTACATTTTCAAGCAAGAAAAATCCAGCAGCTATTAAACAGTTAAACCAGCTCCACTTTTGCTGTGAATACACCTTGTCTGCATGAAAAACGGGATCTATGAGCAAAGCCCATAGGCCAGAAACACAGCTCTGAAGTCCAAACACACCACGTGTGACTGCCATATTCCAAAACACCTTCTCCCTTGCATGCAAGGCACGATAAGTGGTACTTATCCAGGAAGACAACCAGTGGGACAGAAGAAATACTCCCAGGTAGATTAAAAAACCAGCAGCTAAAAAGGTCAAACGAACTTCCCATAAGAGGTAGTCCCAGTCAAAAATGGTCCCAAACACTGGATCATCATTTGTGGGATTCATTTCTTCTTCTTTTTTTTTTTTTTTTCCTTGTAATAGATCAAAGTCTTGCAGGGGGCTGGACACTTCTTACCCACACTATTGTCTCCTTTATGCCTATTCAGCCTCTGCTAATATGCAAACCAGAAACCATGAACTCTTCTTTTTCCATCTGGAAGAAGAAAAAAAACTGAGTCTTTTTAATAAGTCATCTGTATACACAGCTCCTGAACTACATGAAGCTCACTTTTATTGCAGTAAGACTTTGGTCCTGTTGCCATTATGCACAGTCATCCCAAAGACAAGTAAATAAATGAAAAAAAAAACAAACTTTTTTTTTTTTTAAGATTAACAACTGGCCTGGAAAATCTCTACTAGTACAAAGTAATTCACTGAAGCAAAAGAAGAAGAGGGCAAAGAAGGAAGGCAAGAAAGAGGAAGAGAAAACACAAGAAGCAAATCCTGTTTTCTTACTCACGAAACTCACATTTCAACAGCAACAGGCTGTCACTAACCATTATTCTTCTGCTCCTCTGCTTTTCCCTCACTGATTTTCCACAACTTCTTACAGCTTTGGGCACGATTCAGAATCTCACAGACACACCTGGCACATAAAAATATGAAAAGATATCCCTGCATATGAAATAAGTCACATGGGATAACACATGGGATAAGTCACATGGGATAACATATGGGATAACTCACACGGGATAACACCGCTTACAAAGAAAAGGGTTTTCAAGATCATGTCTCAAAACAAGGCTTAGCAATCAGCCTCCAAAGATTAAACAACTTTCCAACAGAAAATCTATTCCAAAAATGCGAGATGAGGTGGAATGCAGACAAGCAACGTTAATGTGTATTATTAGCAGTATTATCATAATTAACTGAACAGTCCTGCAGTAGGCACCTCAAGTCAGCTGAAACTTCCTGAACACACCGTAGGTGACGATCATGGACTTGTGGGGAGGGGATAAGAGGGAAATATGCGAGTGCCACTTCATGTTACTTACAATTTAGATGACACCAGCAGGACCACCAGCCCCACCACCACCCGCAGACCCCAGCGCGGCAGGAGCAAGGTTTCGGGGCTCAGAGACCCCAGCGAGCTGCACCCCACTCGCCCCACCCTACAAAACGCCCCCACCACGGGACGGGCCGGGGCCAGGTGTTGGGCGCTGCAGGGACCTGCTCCCCCCACAGCTCCCCCGTCCCCATGCAGCCCCAGAGGGGCCCCGAGCCCCTCGGCCCCACACGGGCAGGACAGCGCCCGGCGGCACCGACCCCAAACCCCCTCCCCTCGCCCCTAAGAGCCCAGGGGCGGCCCCGGCGCACACACACCTCGCTCGCACCCGCCGCTCCTCGCCGGCAGCGCTGCCCGAGATGGCGGCCCGGCCCTTCCCGGCTCCGGGGCCGCCTGCGGCCGGCGAGACGCCCCCCGGCCCCCCGGCCCGGCTCCGCCACCACCCGCCTCGGCTCCGCCGGCGCCATGCACCCAGCGCGCAGGCGCCAACACCGCCCTCCTCCTCCTCCTCCTCCTCCCCCCCCCCCCCCCGCGTGCCGGCCCGGTGGTACGAACCGCACCGTGCTGCGCCGCGCGGGTAGGGCCCGGCCGTACCACTGCCACCCGGTGGGGGGGGGGAACCGGTCTGCAAGGGCCCGGGGGCGTCTTGACACAGAAGGGGCTCCAGGAGCAGCAGGCAGCCTCGCGATTTTCCTCAGAGGAGATCCATGAGGAGGAATATTTTTTTGTTGTTGTTGTTTTGTTTTTTCCACTTTAAGTTTGAAAACAGCCTTGTTTACATTTTTTCCCCCACTGAAACAGACTCCTCACTACCGCTGAAAAGTTAATCGTATTTACTAGATGCCTGTTGGAAAAAAAAAAAAAAAAAAAAAAGCAGCACCGATGCCACAGCGAGCACCCTTACCTGTAATTATCCAATTTCATTAAAGACAGCAAATTATAAAAGGGATGTCACAGAGTGCTGCTACATGATTCTTTCCATACTTGTCAAAAATGATCTTGTCATCCCTGTGACTCAGGCTGCCTGGTTCTGAGAGCAACACGGGAGGGCCCAGGGAAACCACACACGGAGGTTTCCTCAGCAGTGGTGCAAACCCATGTCTGGGTTTCAGTTTGGAACACAAGTCCTGTGAGGAGCAGCTGAGGGAACTGGGGTTGTTTAGTCTGGGGAAGAGGAGGCTCAGGGGAGACCTTAGTGCTCTCTGCAACTGCCTGAAAGGAAGGTGTGGGGAGCTGGGGGTTGACCTCTTCTCACAGATAACCGGTGACAGGACTAGAGGGAATGGCCTCAAGTTGCACCAGGGGAGGTTTAGGTTGGAGATTAGAAAACATTTCTTCTCAGAAAGAATAGTCAGGCATTGGAACGGGTTGCCCAGAGAGGTGGTGGAGTCACCGCCCCCGGGGGTGTTCAAGGAGAGGTTGGACCTGGTGCTTAGGGACATGGTTTAGTGGGTGACATTGGTAGTAGGGGGATGGTTGGACCAGATGATCTTGAAAGTCTTTTCCAACCTTAATGTTTCTATGATTCTACACAAGTCACTGAGCTGGCTGAGGGTTTTGCCAAGGGGAAGCTCAGTCCCATGGCTGACCACATGATTCCACTGAAAAATAAAAATCAAACCACAACTTCCCTTACACGGAAAATTAGTCTAGAACAGGTGAAACCCTAAGCTGGGTGTGCTTGTGGTGAAAGAGTACACCTAGGAAATAAAAGTCATCGAAGTCTGACTGGTGCTCAGCTTCCAGCCCGAGAGGCAAGCAGTACTGCTGTTAGTGGTGGAAAATTGGGTCCTGCCAAAGTAGAGGGATATCTGGGGAGGAGTTTTTTTTTTTTTTTTTTTTCTTGTTCATGTATTTTTAATTGTTAATGTGATAACTTTGTCCCTGATGGACTCCCCAAGCTTTCTGAAAAGTTAAATCTGTTTATGTGCCACCTCAAGAGTTTAGACATGAGCAGCCATCCTCGGTTGTTCATATGAAAAATCCAGAAACAAAATCTACTGCCTTCTACATGCTGGGTGTGAGGCATTGCAAGCTGCCAGTAGCCCTTCTCTGAGCTCCTCTATAGACAGCCCCAAGGGACACCAGGCTTTGGTTGAAGTCTCGGGAAGCCTTGCCCACACACCCAGACACTATTTATGTGTCATTTGGTGAGTCACGTGTTGGAGCATTCCTGCCACATCACTACGAGCAACCTCATCCCTGCCCAAGAGGCCCAGGCTCAGCAGTAAGTCAAGGCCAAGAGATTTCAGCTAAAATAGTTATTTCGTACAGAGAGCACAGTCATGATCAAATGACAGAGATCCTAATGACATGCATTGGCAAGTTTCTCTTGTAGGTACAAGGATTCATCTTTGCACAATAGGAAATTTGCAAATACAGCAAATTTGTTGCAAAGCTTTGTGGCCCCACTTGGAGTACTGCATCCAGGTCTGGAGCCCCCAGCACAAGAAAGATGAGAATCTGTTACAACAGGTCCAGAGGAGGGCTACAAAGTTGATCACAGGGCTGGAGCACCTCTTTTATAAAGAAAAGTTGAGAGAGCTGGAGGTGTTCAGCTTGGAAAAGAGAAGGCTCTGGAGTGACCTTACTGCAGCTTGTCAATACTTAAATGGGGCTTATAAAGAAGATGGATAGCAACTTTTTGCTTGGACAGACAATGACAGGACAAGAGGGAACGGTTTTAAAACTAAAAGAGGGGAAATTTAGGTTAGATAATACAAGGAAATGCTTCACTCAGAGGGTGGTGAGGCACTGGAACAGGTTGCCCAGAGAGGTTGTGGATGCCCCATCCCTGGAGGTGTTCAAGGCCAGGTTGGACGAGGCCCTGCACAACCTGATCTAGCAGGTGGCATCCCTGCCTATGACAGGAGAGTTGGAACTGCATGATCTTTAAGGTCCCTTCCTAACCTTCTTTGGCTCTATAGATCTATGATACTGTCAGGGTTACCCTGATGGGGAAAAAGGGCCATAGAGCCTGAAGGATGCTAAGCAGATCTGGGGGAGCTGTCACCTGGGAAGTGCTTTCCAGTTGGTGGTGGATATCTGTTTAATTACCTCTGTTCCCCTACCGATGCCAGTCCTGTCCTGGGTAACATAAAAAAGGACGAGAAAGCAGAACAAGCAAAAGCTGAGTGAGCTATTGTTGAAAGATGTTGCATTACTAAGTGATATAGAATCACTGGATATCCTGAGTTGGGATGGACCCACAAGGATCACTGAGTCCAACTCCTGACTCCACATAGGACCACCCAAAAATCAAACCCTATGTCTGAGAGCATTGTCCAAACGCTTCTTGAACTCCAGCAGCTTGGTGTCGTGAACCCTTCCCTGGGGAGCCTGTCCCAGTGCCTGACCACCGTCTTGGTGAAGAACCTTTCCCTAACCCCCAGCCTGACCCTCCCCTGTCCCAGCTCCATGCCGTTCCCTCGGGTCCTGTCACTGTCCCCAGAGAGCAGAGCTCAGCGCCTGCCCCTCTGCTCCCCTCGTGAGGGAGCTGCAGGCCGCCATGAGGCCTCCCCTCAGCCTGCTCTGCTCTGGGCTGAACAAACCAAGGGACCTCAGCTGCTCCTCATACATCTTGCCCTCTAGACACTTCACGATCTTTGTTGCCCTCCTTTGGACACTCTCTAATAGTTTTATGTCCTTTTTATACCGTGGTGCCCCAAACTGCACACAGTACTCAACGTGAGGGCACACTGGCACAGAGCAGAGAAGGACAGTCACTTCGCTCAACTGACTAGCAATGCCATGCCTGATGCACCCCAGGGAACAGTAGGGTCTTCTGGCTGCCAGGGCACAGTGTTGGCTTATGTTCAACATGATATCAACCAGAACCCCCAGATCCCTTTCTTCAGGTATGCTGTCAAGCCTCTCATTCCCCAGTCTGTACATATAGCCAATGTTGCCCCATCGCAGGAGCAGAATCCTGCATTTATTCTTGCTAAATTTCATGTGGCTTGTGATTGCCTGGCCCTCTAGTCTGTCAATATCTCTCTGCAAGGCTTTTCTACCCTCAAAAGAGTCAACAGCTCCTCCTAATTTAGTGTCGTCTGCAAACTTACTGAGTGTACGTTTGACTCCTGTGTCCAGATCATTTATAAAAACATTGAAGAGATGTGGCTCCAAAAATGAGCCCTGGGGAACCCCCATAGTGACTGGCTGCCAGCCTGATGTAACCACATTTACTATAACCCTTTGAGCCCGACCCATCAGCCAATTGTTCATCCGTTATATTATGCACTTGTCTAGCTGTATGCTGGACATTTTGTCCAGAAGGATATTGTGGGAGACAGTACCAAAAGCTTTGCTGAAATCCAGAAAGATTACATCTGCTTGCTTTCCTTGGTCAACTAGGTGGGTTGCTGGAGCTGTCACAGTGCGGGCTGCTGTTCTGACTTCCCCTAACTTTATTTTTCTCATCATTGTCTTTAAGGAATTCCTTTAAATTGTAACATGTTGAGGCAGGAGATTTGAGTTTTACGTACATGTAAGTTGCTGTGATCATACTGTAAAAATAAGGTCACAGATACGTTGTTTTTCTGAGCTTTTTTTTTTTCTTCTCTGCTGCCTTTCTTGCTATTCTCAAGCAAAATCTATTTTTAAGGGCTACCAGTCTTAGCCATGATGTAATAGTTTAGCGTTACTTTCTCAATCTACTGATACTACAACCCTACTTAGTGACAACTTTTTAATAGCTGTCTCATTATGGTAATTATGATCACTTCAAGTATTTCAAAGTAGTTCTTCCTGTAATGAGTCTCATCTTCCATTTTATGTCATGTTCAGTCCTCCCTTTTACAGGCAATCGAGGTGGATCCTACACCATGCCCTGTTCAAAGCTCAGTTTCCTGACTGTCTGCGCTGTCTTGGTTTTAGGTGACTTTCCTGGCATCTTCTGAATGCCACTGCTGGAGGAGCAAAGAGCACCTCCAGGCAGGGAGCCCTGCACATACACTCTGGATGATCCCCCCATCGTAGCTAGGAGCCTCTTTACAATGGCAGGGTACTGCTTGCTTGCTGTCAAGAACTGAACAGTATTTTTTGCACAATATTCATGTTTTGTTGCCTCAGTGGCTACATCTATACTACTAGATAAAGAAGGTCAAGGTCCATGTAGGGGCTGCCTGTTACTTTGAAATAGGGCAGCTACATCCAAACTGCCCATTGAATATGACTTTGGCATGAGCTATCCCCCAAAACATCCATAGAAATTCTGACTTCCGAGGTCATTTTGACCAGGCTTCTGCTCAAAATGGGACCAATGCCCCAAACCAGGAGCTGTCTAGAGAAGTACAAGTTGGCACAGGCCAAAATTCTTCCAGGCAGCATGCTGATAATTGAATACTGCATGCAGTAATGAATCAGTAGCTCCTCTGTTGTATTTACTAATATACAGATATCCGATAGTGGTTAACAATGTCTTTAGTTTTATCATTTTTTTCTTCTTCATTCTGCAAATCAGAGTGCCACAGTTCCATGTCCTTTTCCAAGTCCTTTTGCTCCCAGAGGCAGACTAGTACCCTCTCACTGAGGCATCCACAACCTCTCTGGGCAACCTGTTCCAGTGCCTCACCACCTTCTGAATGAAGAATTTCCTCCTGACATCTAATCTAAATCTCCCCTCTTGTAGTTTAAAGTAATTCCCCCTTGTCCTATCATTACCTGCCCACACAAAAAAGTTGCTCTCCGTCTTTTTAATACCCTTCTAAAATATGAGGAATATATATTAGAAGAAATCCTGCCTGATGAGGTGGGTCTCTGATCATTTTATAGCTTGCCAGTGACCTCCATCATATTGCCACAACTGTTGATGGCATGCTTCATGCTTCTTGTTGAGCCCACCATACAGCCAATGCTACAAGGCTTTCTTCTGACTGGAGGTACACTTGACAAATACGAGACAGGAACTGGGACCAGGACAGAGTTCCCTATGGGTCCAGCTCTAGGGAACCCTGCAGCTCTACCTTAAGTTCCCACTGGAACAACATCACCAGTGATGGCAAGAGCCTTATATTATTATATTATTTTTAATAATCATTAACCCCTTAAAAGAACACTGGGTAAAAAAGTCATATATGCCCTGCTGCAGGAATGCTGTGCAGCGTATTTTAGGTGGTGACCAATCAAAAATAGTGCAGAAATATCAGTGTGGCTAGACTAAGTAACAGATGGGACCTTTAATCTCTTGTTCATGTTTCATACATGGTTCAAATGAGACCATGCTTTCAGGAGAACCACAAAAACTTGGCTGATGAGGATAGGAAAATTTGGTATTACATCTGTGGTGAAGACTGTCCTATGTGTGTTGCAGTCTCAACATGACTTGTGCTCTCTGACAGTCATATTTAAGCCTGCAGCATGAATATGAATGAAATGTTTGAAAATTGGCCAGTCTTTCTGGGGCAGCACTCAAGAGCTGTGCTGTTGATCGGTATAGATGAGTCCCGGACAAAGTCTTTTTTTCTTCATATCTATACTGTTTTTGGTGATGTCTAAAAATCTCAACCCTGGCTCCCTGAGAGAATGGAATTAATGAATGAACAGAGAGGGGAAAAAAAAAAATCTCTCTGAGTAGCATTTGAAAGTTACTGCCTTAGGTTCTCTTAGTTTTAAATTCCAGTATACCAAATAGCTGTAGTCAGTGGTACTATATGTAGAACTAAGTCCTATCAGTATAAATAAAACATGAGCTGGCAATCTTCCCCATAGAAGATTAAAAGTGTACTACTACTTGAAAAGTCAAGACCCCATTGACTTTTCAAAAGGTTTTAGCCCTCTCTTCCTGAAGAAAAAGGCTGTCTATTTGCAGACACAAGTATGTACATACACAAACAACTTCTGCTGACCTGTCACATAATCATATATTTTCAGTGGCATGCTTCTTGTATTCTTTTTTTAAACCAAAATTTGTTCTTTTACCACTTGCTAATCTGCTGTCTACATTCAAATCTGTGGGAGCTGTACCACATACACCCTGCCTGAAGGAACTCTGTGGCAATACCAAATGTGTAATCTCACTTTGTTAATATTTTACACATACACTCGAAGTTCTCCTGATTCTTGTCCAACAAGTGCTTATGCAGTATTCCTACATGTAAACTACAGTTATTCCAAGGAGCACTTTGAACGTGCTTGTTTAAGGCATTTTGCCTCTTAGCTAATAGGAACCGTACTCAACTTCTTCCAGAAAACCTGTATTACAAGGCTTTCATGTGTGCAAAGGATTCAGAAAGTCTTTATATTGCATAACATATTCATCTGCCCACGCTGGTTTGCTTTCTTCAGTACTTGTAGATCAGCAGGAGTTTCTGCACACTCTTTCTCTATTTTACTTACAGTCATTTTAAAATGAGTTAATCAACTTTAACTCCTTATGCTTCAGAACAGATAGTGATAATAGTCTTTATGAAGTACTTGACAGTCTCAAAATTTTATAAAATTCATATTTGCTGAGCATCCAGATTTGGAATTAACCGTTTCAGCCTGCTTACATCTTTCCAGATAATTCAGACAATGTAGAAGAACTGGAGATTCTTGGCACAATCCCTCTCAAGATTATCACCCATTTCTGTTCTCCCTATAAACACATTATGAAAATGATGGATGTATACAACCGCTGTTGAGTAGCGCTCTACTCTACTAGGTGAGTAGACACAGTTCAGGATGTTTACCCTGCCCCTGCTGACCCTGTGACGTCTGGCCAGTCCACTGCTTACTTGAACCTCACCAAGTACAACCTTTGGGCAATTATTCTTTCAGCCTTTCCTCCCTTCTCATTCTTTTACTTCCTTTCAAGACAAGATAGCCTACTCCTTTTCCTTCTAATCCCTATTTATTTCCATTTTGATGAAAGACACACTCTCAACCTCGCTTCTGCTTGGCCCAATCATTTCTCTCAAGAGCTTCTCTAAATCTCAGCTTCTCTCTCCCTTTAGTCCTGCATTTAATCTGCAATACCTAAGGTGTTGCTGCTTCACCTCTTCTTCGTCTCCTTAAGTTCACACCTCACTCCAAAATTTTCTTTTTTTTTCTATTTTGCAAGCTTCTCTTTATGTTCTGTTTATCATAAACATGTCTTTTAAATCATTACTTACATATATTTCATCATGTAATTTTTCCTCTCTCTTCCCCCCAGCTCTGAGAAGGACAGCCGTGGCCAGTCAGTACCTCCCTGAAGATTTATGCTCCTCCCTGAAGATTTTCACCTGCTAGTGCCCAGCATCACTCATGACACTATAACCACTTCCCATACAAATAATAAATAAGAATAATACTGACTGTGTCCAGTCCTGGATGCAAGTTCCTTGGTTGCTTCTGGTTGGCTTCAGGTAACTAGCATGATGTGATGATACAAGCTTGGGTTTCCAGTTGAACCTTTTTATTCCTCCCTCACAAATCCACATGTCTTAACAATGTTAACAGGAACAAGTTATTCTGCATTAGTAGTTAGGTTCTTGCTTCACAGCTGTGGTCACGAAGTGTGATCTAACTGGTGTTTCAGGTTTATCCAGAATCTCTAGCCCTTCTTTCCCATTTCTCACGCAGGTACCTCGTTTGCCTCTTCAGGAATCAAAAGAAATCCTGTATCTGCCTGATGGACTATATGCTTATCCTTTTGGAGTTTTGTTTAGCTCCAGATAGTCTCACTTGAGTAGAAACTAGGGGCTTCACCAGGAAACAAAATAATGTTTGCCAAGTTAGAAACAGAGCAGTCAGTAGCTGGCTTAGATGCGGGTCTCTGCCAAGGATCTGATCCCACTTTACTACCCCAGACCATCTTTTAGTTGTGTCTGTACACAGCTTCAAACAGTTCCTATGGAAACTATCTGAGACGAAGTCAAGGGCTTTACAATTAAAGCTTGGTAATGATGGGTGGAAACCACAAACATTTCTGTGGCCTCAGTCACCAATCTAATAAGTTTACTCTTGGGGATTTCAGTAAAATGCCAGCAAATCCACCACATGGACTAGGTTTCCAACAGCTTAGGTGACTTCTCTGAATAAATAGTCCGTAAGTGATAAGGAGTTTGTAAGGTGATGAGTTGTTTTCTATTTTCAACTTCATCCAGTTGGAGACACTCAGGCATTTCGCAATTTTCAGTGCTGTGCAGTAATGACAACAGTATAAAGCTGATATCCTTGAGAATGAGGCAGGTATCCAAATTTAGCAAAGCAACAATTAACTTCAAAAAATGGAGAACAAATGAAAAGAAAAAGGAAGTTTATTAAAATTAGAGATTGCTAGATATGGTTGGGAGAAACATAAGAGGTGTTTAAAACAGGGAGAATGAGCTTCTTTCATGGCAGGTTATTCTTGACTTGAAAAAGATGGAGATCCTTTTATATGTAATATATTTAAATTTCTTTAGAATAAGAAGATTCTAACTATGTACTCCAGGTATTCCTAAAAATAAATTATACTAACCCGAACAGCAGTAATCCTGTCTCTTTTAATTGTTCATACATTTTGTAATTTATCTAAGCCTCTGATGATGAACAACCTTTTTAATGCCTCCTTCCTCTCCAAAGCTAGGTTCATACCCAGCAGTCAAGAGTCAAGCATTTGATCTCTGCCACAAATCTATCAGTGTTGAATGACCCTGGAGTTTTCATCATGGTCTGCTATATGTACTACAGCAGTTCTGTGGTGTACAGAAACAGGGGGCATCATCCAGCACATGACCACTGAAATGATTTGTATCAGCACGTGGTCAGACCCTGTATGGGCTTTTTACGTTTCCTTGTATTTCATACTTCCTGAATTTTCACTTTCAGTAAAATGTAGACTGGCCTTCACAGTGTTTCGCTAGACTCTTGCATACTACAGTAGCTTCTTCAGACAGTTTAATGTGAAAAGTAAAATTTTAGGCCTTCCATTTACGAGTGTCTTACCCACAGAGAGGAAAGAATATATTTCAAGAGTGAGAAAAAGAGGAAGAGAAATGTGGTAGAGAACGTTCTGCCAAGTTATTCTCTCCCATTTCTTGCAACCTTAATCAAAACCCCACCAAAATAAACCATGACAGAATACAGATATAACTCATTATAGTAGCCTTTAGAAGATTTTAAGAAGATTTAAAGGAAAAAGCCACACAACTAGCAAATGATAAAATTTAAGGGAAATGAGATTTTATGTAATCTTACCCTTTGTGCGTAAGGCCATAGGAGATTTTCATAGTACATTTTGAACCAATTCCAGTTTCATCCAAAGTAAATATGTTCTTAAAAGGTACATTAAAAAAAAACAGCAGAAAAGAACTCCAAACTAGCACCCTATGAAAAGAAAGGTTGCACCATGAAACAGTAGTTCTCTATTCTGTTTGGCTACAGGTCCACCAGTCTTCACAGTTAGCCACAAAAGCAGAACCAGCCACAGGAGTACATCAGTCTGCAAGTTGTTAAGGACCATGGAAGACAGATGAGAGTAATATGTTAAGGAAGTATGAGAGAAATGTGTGGCAGAGAAATATCAGGAAACAAGTTTCCTTTGCTTTGTTTTTCAGAACAATTTTATCTGGTGATTGGTGATGGCTACTCAGAAGCATTAAGCGGCTTTTCAAGCCTAGTTCTTAGAAAAATTCTCACCCACCTTTTTAAAGATTTTGTTGGGATTCCTCACACTGAAAAACATGAATAATTCTTTGTGGAATGAGGGTGCAATCTATTAATTTTTGTGTAAGTGTTTCCTTCCATTCAAAGGATTGGGCTGCAGCATAGCCCCACTGGTAATTGGCAGGCAATGGAAAGTCCAGTTCTTAGTGGTCCAAAGACTGAGCAGTGCTGCAGTTACATACACATTCTTCTTTCTTCAAAAAATGATTATGCTACTGCACAACGCTTTATCTATTTGCTAGGTGCACACAGGATATCTGACATGGATGTTTGTTACTGCTTGTTACATCCTTTCATTTTGGAAGACTTAGGTATTTGGAAAGAGAGCATAAAGCAAATTAGCTATAGTCTGTCGTTTTGCAGTTCTAAGCTGATGGAGACATCTAAATGAAGCAGGCCTCAGTGCAATGAAAAACTTTTTACTAGACTGTCTTTTCATTTGCACAGCATGACTGTGTATGAAGTCAGCCTGGTTTTCTCGTGCTTGTGAAAGGATCTCCATTTTATAAATATTTGTTTTAACTAGTTTGTAGTCTTTCTATATAAATTTTCCATGCAAATCTTCTTGTAATCAACTATGTTAATAAAGAAAAAAAAAAGAAAAAAAAAACACAGAGGATTTATACTAGAGGTCTTCACTGTAACCAGAGCTATTTTTTTTTTTCACTACAAAGGTGACTGTCTGTACTGAACTTTGTACTAAAGTTGCTATTTTTGTGAATTGACATAAAGAGTTGTACTCACTCAGACAAACTGTAGAAGTCAGTGGCCCTGATCAATGGCAACCTGCTCTAGTTGGCAACCTGCCTGAGAAGGGGGGTTGGACTAGTTGACTTCCAGACGACCTTTCCAACCCCAACCACCCTGTGGTTGTCTGTAATTATTCACCAGTTACTTGAAAAAGAAAAACAACCCCCCTCCACATCAGTCTTATCATATATATGAAGGAATCCAAATGAAATAAATGCTTGGAAAAGAAAAAGAGAACGCATTGTAGGCAGAAGCAGCTGATTAATTAGCCAAAACCTGTACGGTAGGGAGACAGTTTTTACAGCAGCAAGGAGCAGGATCTTTGCTATTGCAGCATCTCCAGCTGATAGGTTATCCTCAGAAACTAGATTTTATCTGACATATAATTCTCATTCTGATTTGGTCTTGAGGCAATTCCAAGTTTCCTGAGGGACAAATAAAAAATCCCCCAGGAAACATACTTCCAGCTCAGGAACAGAAAGGGGTGAGTGAAATGGTTGTGGGGAATGAAAGCTCCCTTAAGGTTTTTCGGCAGGAGTGAGCTCACTTTATGCTATAAAATGAAACCTAAATTTCCTCTTTTACCTACACTACCAGAAATCAAACCGAGTACCAGGTAGATAGCAGGTGTGCTCATGAAATCATTTTAGGAGAGTTTGCTGAGCATTCAAGCCCTCAGCACGTATAAAGAGACTCTGCTCTGACAAGGCAATAGATTCCCATTTGCTAGGGTTATAGTTTCATTCTGCTGAAGTCACTGGATTTAAAACTGTGTGCCAAGAGAATGAGATTAATCATTACCACTGCAGAAGAGGATAAACTCAAAGACAAAAAAAATACTGTGAGTATCTAAGAATGACAGATTTCTAAGGAAATTTGATCTTCAGCAGCATTTTGCAAAAGCAATAAGTAATAAAATACCAGCTTTGCCTGAAGCCCGACCATAAGGATCCAGATACCCTCCTCTTATTTTACCCCTTTTTTAAAAGTAATTATATGGTCCCTGTTCTCCATGTTGTTTTTACTGCAGAGCTGGGACTGGTAGTTGGAAGCAGCATGAAAGAAGTGACTACATTGTTCATAAGCAACAAATCACTTGTTAAGGGCAAGTTGTTAAATTAAGTTTTTGTGACTTGAGTTATTATGACTTGTAAAGTCATCGTCTATCACAGAAGGTGACTTTTTCATGAACAGACCCTGAAGAATAGAAATAAGAAAATACCTCCAGCTTCATCCAAAGTAACAGGAATATGTCCAAGTACTAATTAGAGTGGTACTGCTGCATAACAGAAGTCACAACATGATCAAGACCAGTGTCTTTAGAAGTGAGTGGGAAGTGAATAAGAACAAAGAAGGGAGCTTTTAGAGTGCTCCATGGGCAAATTACAATTCCTCATTAAAGGAGAAGCACGCAGATTACATTGGGGTAGGTAGAAACTGCCAGAGGAAAATCCTTTTTCCTATCATGCTCTTTATTTTAGAGAGATGAGAAATCAAGAACTAAGGCTGGGGCACGTACGTGTTCACTCCAAGATCTGGCTGTGCTCACAGAAGCTGTTGTCTTCACCTGATCACCTTTCTTCTCTCCCGCCATCCATGTTGCAGGTTGCTGCCCCTTCTGTTCTATTCCTGAGCAGCTTCTGTGTCCACCAAAGTGAGCTTTGGTATTTTGAACAGTGACCCTTTTCTGACCACTCCCATTTAGCTCCAAGCAGGTAAGGAACTATTCCACTATCAGCTCAGCTTGCAGTTTGGAGGGAACTATAGCATCTGCCAGGAGAGACATTTAGCTGGAGAGACATCTGCCTTTTAACTGGCAGACTCAGCTGCTGGAGAAGTATCTGTGTCCATTGTTTGGCTCTCTACAATTAGTGGTGAATTCCACAACTGCCATTTGGCACAATTTCGTATGCAAAAGATTCATAAAACATAAACCCTTAACGGTAGAAAAAGACTGTAAGAGCTTTACACCAAAGAAATCCCTGAGCAAATCCATACACCATAGACCTTAATCCGTACACCATAGCCATTGTGTGATGTGGCTATAATTGGCAAAAGGAAGGGCACATTGCACAAATGCATATAATTTGGCTAATGCTAAGCAAATTGAAACAATCTTCTCCCTGAAAATACAGTTCTTTTTATCTACATATGCCAGATGTGAAGACGGTAGGTGTTAGCAAGTAAGTAATGGAAGAGAAATGGCAAGGTGCTGTGTGAAACTTTACTAATGAGAATAGCTGATACAAACATTATGGAATGACGGTATGTGTGGTGAGCCATATCAATATGTCTGTCCAGTTCCTACAGCTTCAGTTTTTCATTTGGTGTATGAGAGCAGGATATACCTTTACTGCTAAGAAATGTCACTTAGAATAAAGCCAAGTTGTCTAGGATGGTTCTTGACACACATCAAGTCATCTTGGTCACTCATCACTGATACAGGCGAGAGACAAGTCACTGTGCTGTTGTGTGTGAAATGCTGAGACGGGGAGCCAGTCATGTAACCTCAGGTTACAGAGCACCACATAATGCTACCTAAATGCTCCCAAGCCCCCAGAGAGCAGATTATTATTGTCATTTGACACACAGTCACAGAGAGGTTAAGTGAATCACACCCAGCCAACAAATGGCAGAGCGATGATTAGGTTTCAGAAATGCCTGACTGCGAGCTTAACAGAGGCACACTTAGATGTGTATTATCTTGACAAATGAGCACATTGTTCCTAGGCTGTGCTGCAATGCATTTTAAAAGGTGCAACACTAACAGAAACGTCACGGGACCTCTCTCGGTAGGATATAGTTACAGCCCCAAATAATGTCACCTGCTCTGAAATCCTTTTGGACAAGAGTGCTGGTGAAAATGTCCTTACGTGATCTCATTGTGACCTCTGCAAGGGCTTGTTGACAAAGGTGGCAATATGATTTAGAGGACAGGATGTGTTCTAATGATCAATTTTATGGTCGTTGCTGGCTGTGGGAGAAAGGAGATATCCTCTGCAAGGATATCTTGATACTGTGATTAGGCTAAACAAATCAAGACATAAACCTTGCAACACATAACCAAGCTATGAGGTTGTTATTTGCGGTAGATAAATTAAAGAACTCAGTGATTAATATTGGCTTTGCAATTATTTACTCCAGTCCTTTTAGTAACATCAGTCACTGGACATCTATTAATTCATTTGCTTCAAGCCCAATAGATGTTGTTGAATTAAAGCGTGTCTACCGAATAAAAGTCCGATGGTGATTGAATTATTTTTAGTGATGGACAATCTTTGACAGATTATTTCAACAGTTAATATGCACACAGATAACTAATGAGAGCATTATTTATGGTCTGAATTAGTTTAGCTTCATCTCCCAGACATTGAATCCTATTATAGCTTCAACAGCTAGATTTGGCATTTGTAAATTGTGATCAAGGGAACTTTAAACTTTGATTGTTTAAATAGATTAAGCTTTTAGGATGATTAAACAATCTGTAACAAGTTTTGTATTTCTCCTCTACAACTGTTTTTTTGGATCTTTCTTTGAACGTGGTATTCTAGTAGTTGTTTCTCCAGTAACATAAAGGCAAATAATAAGAAAATGTTATTTCAGTTTGCTAACCCACTTTTTTTCATTCAAGGATTACCAAAATGACCTCTGAATTTCTTTCCACATTCCTGTTTCCTGAACACTATCATGGTGGTACGTCCTACGTTCTTTGTGCCTTACTTCTAGAACAGCTTACCTAGGACAGCTGTGCAGACATTCCCTATGTGCTCAAGCTGTTGATCTCCCATTAATTCACTGAAAGCCTGCTCATGTGTCAAGTTTGCATTCCTGCTGGACACATTAGTAGGTGTTAATACTCTTCATCTGAGTGCATTTTTTAACTGGGGTGTTGTAGCTGAGAAGTTCTTCATCCGTAATTCTTTGTGAGTTCTTTTAGTGTATTCCCAGAAGACGGGATGGTGAACTGAAACCATTATTAAAGGACGTTTGGTTTGACACAGCATAGAGATTCTTACTTATCTACATCCAAACAGGCAGTTAAAGATATGGTTTTTAGAGACAAGTGTCTTTATACATGCATGCATTTTTAAATTAAGTCATTAAATTACACTTACAAGTATTATCAACACTCCTTTGGACAAGAAAATGTGGTATAGCTATTTTATTAAAAAGAAGACTTTATGTTTAGAAAAGCTTGCTTTCTTAAGATGATATTAATGAAAACCCTCTTGTTTTCAAGAAAGCAGCTCACAGACAAATACTAGACGAGTGAAGCTAAACGAACCAAAGAAAGAAGTATGATGTGATGTGCCAGATCCATAGCAAAAGAGCTGGGAAGGGCAGAAAAAATGTGAAACAGGCTGCTGTTCCAAGTTTGGTGTGAGTCTCACCCAGATGACTCCAGACAGTAAGAATACTACAGCTAAATTTAGAGTAAGATGGTTTAGCTAACCAGGTGGGTCACTAGGGTCTTCAGCTTACCAACACCATGCTACCACTAGGCAGCCACAGACAGTTAGCTATTTACAGTGCAGCAGCCACTCAACAGAAAACGTGCATCCTGGAATACAACAGGTTTAGCTATTTCTGAACAAAAAGTGATTATTCAGCAAAAAAGGACAGTTAATCTGCTACTGCAAGCATGTTTTAATGTGCACCAACTCCCTGTCGGTAACGGCTTGCTCAGAAAGAAGGGATGGGGGTTGTGCCTGTGTTTGCACTGACAATGGTTAGTGTCATCAGGCTTGTTTAGTAAATACTCCTGTTACATCCACTCCCGTCTTCCATTTTGCAATACCCTGAGGCCCAATTCTCAAATCCCTCTCACCTCACTTCAGTGTCCACCTCCACTTTCTTCTGCTGCTGCAAAGGAAGAACACACCCTCATTGTCTCTTTTCCCTCCCTACAAAAACAATAGCTCAGCTTGTACCTCTTCCTTTCCCTGTGCCCCATCCACAACTCCCTGCTCTTGAAAGTGTCAAACTACCAATCTATTATCTTACAAGGCCCTTAGTCCAAAGCAATGGGGATGCTCCTGGGTCTCCTTCTCCCAGCATCTCCACACCATAGTCCTTTTCCTGACCTACCCCCGGTATTCCTTTCCTATGTTTTGGCCTCCTCACACTTGACAGGTCAGGTTGTATAAAACTTCTTTAAAAGACAGAGAAGGAGTGGGTTAGAGATTTGCTTCTTAGAACAAGGTTATGACAGCTCTGCTGGTAGCATGTTTGCTTTTGTGCTGACAGGATAACAACTTGAGATGGTCCGAAGGGAATCTTTTGAAACTAAATCTTCACTATTCTGCAATTAATGCTTAAAAGAGCTCCTTCTTCACACAAAGAACAAAACTTAAGCTAGGCCAAAAGTGAGGCCTTACTTGTATTTCTTATTCAGCATTTCTCGACATCTGAGTGATGTTTCTTTGGGGGCTGAAACCCTGAAGGAACAAATGGCTTGACGCCTTATCTGCTTTTAGCCCAGACCTCTTGCTAGATGTGCAATAAGATGTCAAAAGGGAATGGGAGCTAATTCAGCAGAAATGTACTAAATTTGGGAAGAAATACGAATTTGAGCCCATACAAGTTCATAGCCATAAAAACATTTATGTGCCCAGTTTTATGAGCTGCTGTGCAGTGCAATCATTAAGCACCATCTGAGGACTATGAACGCTGTGCCACAGGTGATTTACATCACACGTTTCACAACTGCCTGAAGTAGAGGACAGAAAATAAGCCCTGTAAAATTCAGGGACATTTTGCATGGAGAATAATTTAAATATGAGCATTTCTGTGTATGAAGAGTAGTGTCAATATTTGAAGAGACTATAGCTGAGAGGACAGCGATAGTGAACAGTGAGCCTAGATAATGTGGTAGAGTCATCAGGCTGTCAGGCAAATGTTTAATGTGTAGTGTTGAACATCTCCTCTGTTCAGTACATTAAAAATGTCTGCAGAGGAAAAAGGGGGAAAAACTGAGAAAAGACAAAACCGATTATGTGAAAAAAATAGCTATAAATGTATTTGGGGCATAATAAATCAAATATCAATTTAAAATATGTGAACTTTGTTTATAGTGGACGGCCCCATTGCAGGAATTTTTGTTATTTAATGTTTCTGTTTCTGGTGGTGAAGAAACATTCTAGAAAACATTTGAAAAATAAAAGGAAGAGTAGAAATTTTATTTTTGAACTTTGGAGGATTTTCTGTATGAAATTTATTTGTCTATATTAAACCTGGCTGCTGTTAGAAAACAAATGAAAAATGACTTTAAAACAGAGATTTTGCACCCTTGTCAGTGTTGCGATTTGATGCCTTATTACTCAATCTTATTTTGTACAATAGTTAAAAATTTAGATTATGTTCATTGATGTGTCTAAAGGAGACTTGATTTTCCATTTCTTTGTTGTGATTTAGTAAACATGCCAAATAAGATAATGTTACAAAATGTTTATTTCTAAACGCTTTAGGTCTGCTTAAATTTTGTTAGAACATTGTTTAACAGCCACTTGTTTTTCTAGAGTAGGTTTCCCTAATATCTCTCAGCTGTTTTGATTACAGTATGTGTTGGTTCATTTGAACAAATATATTCTAAACAAAGCATTGATGATGCATTACAGGGTTGCTTTAATAAAAAATGTAATTTTCCTTAAGGCAAGCTGTGGGTGTACACCCAACACACGGAAACACAAGTAGATGTGTTTGGGATCTCTCTTATTTGAATGCAAGCTTCAGGCATGTAAAACAGAACAAAATGTAACTTAGGTATTTGCTTTATTTAGGAAATAGGGGTTGAAGGAAAAAGTGTCACAAGTGCTCACAGTTCAATCTGGTCTTCAGAAAGTCAGTGGGTGGAGAAGAAAAGGGATGCAATCCCAGAAGTCTTCAGGGAGGAGCTGGATCTTAAAAATAACAGAGTACAAAGGGCATTCATGGCGTCTAAGTCTGATGAATCTTATCTCCCCACTTTCCCTCTTTAGCTGATGCAGAGAACTAGTCTCCTCTAGGAAACGTTTCTCAGCAGCTGAGTGCTTCTCAGTGTGATCTGGGACCCAAAAGACATGAGGGCCTTGGTTGCTATCTTCTAGGACCATAACTCTCCTGAGGGCTTAGCTGTTGAAAATGTAGAGACTCATCTGCATGGAGATGCTGTTGCAATCAGCATAAGTCAGCTTCACATGGAGTAGAAAGGTGTCTTAACCAGGCTGATGAAGAGAGAGAAAGAGAGGTGTGTTCCACACCCCCTTCCCCCCCATCTCTCTGGATGGGAACATACTGGGGCACATCAACTGCAGAGCCAGTGGAGTTGGTACTCCATCACATCCTCAATTTCCCCATCTACTTACAGAGACAGCTTGAAGCAGCAGAACAGTCTTAATCTACTCAAATCAGACTAGTAAAGACAGATCAAGGAAATAGCATGGCATACCTTTGATATCGGGGGTATATCATACGAGCTCGTCTTCTCACACTTTTTCTAGACCAGTTCCTTTTTGCCTGCAGACTAACCTGCAGACCACTGCAGCTCTGCAGGTCACTAGTGCTGATCCTGGAGTGCCTCCAGCTGCCTCAGGCTCATGCGATACACAAGCAGTATGCCATCCCGTGTGGCATGCGAGTGAGCACGTTCTGGTGGTGCGCCAGCACCAGGCCCTGCCAACCCAAGGCTCCCCAGTGCAAGGTGGGTGAGGACATGACCTTGGAGATCATGAAAGTTTAGGCAAATCATAACCAGATGACAGGCAAAAAGGGGACCCCCTTTGAACCCTTTTTTACAGAAGCGTTTTGAGAAAAGTGTGCAAGATCAATAGCCTCTTAGATAGCTCACTTCAATGCTCTTAAATAACAACTTTGTTCAATTAATTAAATATTTTTATTTGGTTGAAATAGTGTACTTCTTTTTATCTCCTCAGGGATTTCTGAAGCCCTGGTGATCTCATTTTTGCCTTTCCCTGGCCTGGAGCAGTGCAGAGGGCAGGCACCTCCCCTGTGAACAGAGGGCAGAGAGTCCAGGGTCCAGCGCACAGCTAGTACCAGAGAAGTCCCTCTGCAAAGAAGGGAGCAATGGAGATGGATGACCACCATGACTCCATCCTGCTCTTCCTGTGGTTGTCAGGGCCCCAGGAGACCATAACTCACCAAGAAGGGGCTCAGCTACATGGGAGACAGACGGGGACACAGTGCACACAGATGTCTTCATAGTCCTAGCCTTTGTGCCCACAGTGGGAGAGGGTCCAACGTTGGCAGTCAGCGAGCATGTCTTCTGACCAACTGGCTTTGTAATGTCAGGAGGTTTTATCTTCCCATATCGACGTGTTTGTGTGCCCTGAGGCACCATATGGAAGCAGGCTTTGCTGAAGCTTTGGAATTCCACTGGAAAGGAAACAGCTCCAGTTAACATTTGTTTTCCACAGTTTTGTTTGCCTTCTTTAATTAAAATAGGATAAATAAAACACTCACTAAAACTACTGCAGCAGCCCCAAATAATGTAAATCAGATTCTTTCATAAATAAAGATCTTCAAGAAGCCAATAGGGTCAGTGGAGCCCAGGATGGGCATGGGGACTAGCAGCGTTTTGCTCTTCAAAAGTGTAATGCAGTGTTCCCTGGAAGAGGCTGATTAGATCCCTGTACATGAGCTCTACAATTTCTTACTGTATTCTTACTGTAGTCTGTTCTACAATCTTATGTAGTCTAAAAGCAGCCGATAAGAAATACAATGAAAGACTTTAATTATTGCCCTACTATCCTTATCCACTATCAGGTTAAATTATATATCCTTGTACATGATATAGCACTATGACAAATAAGGTTAAGAACAGGACAGGAGTGAGCTCTGTAATAGAAGCTTCATAATCAAAACAGCTTTCCAAAGCTTCATAGTAAAAGTGCTGTAGTTACCTTATGAAAGCAAGTTTTAAGACTAAAACTATCCTGAGTTTCCGTGCTCAGAAATTCATTGCTCAGAAGTTTTGGGTGCTTTTTCGAAGTATTTTGTGTACAAGGCACTTGCTTTATCTCATATGCTAAAGATTATGGCCACTTCATTTTTGAAGTGGCATTATAATACACCATAGCAATAGAGGTTAAAGGGTAAAATAGAATCATAGAATCACAGAATGGTTTGGGTTGGAAGGGACCTTAAAGACCACCTAGTTCCAACCCCCCCGCCATGGGCAGGGACACCTCCCACCAGACCAGGCTGCCCAAAGCCCCATCCAGCCTGGCCTTGAGCACCTCCAGGGATGGGGCATCCACAATAAATGTAATGTAATGGGGCATTCACAATAAATGCAATGTAAAAAGATGTTGTCCTTTAGATGGGAATTCAGATGTGGTATTTTGGTTACAAATGTCTGGCCCTTTTTGTAGCACTCTTCATGGGATTTATCACTTTTTGGCAAATAATTGGCAAGTAACCCAGTTACTTCTTTTTGAAGGAGTCACCTGCACTCCCATTTTTCTTTTCTTTTTTCTTTCCTTGCTTAAAAATATGGAATATAAACATGAAAATAGTTATCTCCCACGGAAAGAATTACCCTGCCACATCTCCCTACTGTTTTAAGTCCTCTCCGCCCGAGCACCCCCGGGCTCGGCGCTCCCCCCGGGGCCGCCGCTCTGCTCCTGCCCCCTGGCGGAGGCGGCCGGCAGCCGGGCTCCGGGGGCAGCTCCGAGCTGCTGCTGCTGCTGCTGCTGTTCCTGCTGCTGCTGCTGCTGCTGCTGCTGTTCGTGCTGCTGCTTCTCCTCCTCCTACTGCCGCTGCTCCTGCTGCTGCTGCTCTGCTGCTGCTGCTGCTGCTGCTCTGCTGTACAAAGGCTGAACTGGGAAGGGAGATCTGTTTGTCTTGCCATTTTTTTTCCCCTTCTCGGTAGCATTTCTAGTCTGACGACATCTTATGATGGGCTTGTCAGTGTCTCAGATGTGTTTAAAGCTCAGCAATCCTAAAAGTTATGCGCTTTTTTCTGCAGAAGCCACTTTTCTGTATGTACAGGGGCAGAGAGGACTGGCAGTGCATGACAACACTCTCTCTTCGTGTTTGAACATTAATCCTGGCTTGTTGGAAAGAAAGAAAACAGGAAGCTCTCCCAGCAAGCATCAAAGTAGTGTGTTACCTGTTTCAACACGATAGCAGCCCCAAATGTGAACTAGGGGCATATTTGTTAGTGGTACCCAGGCTCCTAACACAATTCACACTTGTCTTTCACAGCACTGCTGACCAACCTTTTGGTGCCTAAACCAAAGCTCCAGACCATAATATTCTCAGCTGATGCACCTCATGTCTGTGTCTGTGCTCATATAACCCATCTCCTCCACCGCACTTCCCCTGACCCACCTGGGGATGGGGTGCTGCTGCCCAGTGCCCTGCTCTCTGCTGGCACCCCGAAGTGGCGGGGCAGCCGTGGCATCCCCTGGTACCAAGAATCATGCGTGGAGGGGTTTTCTGGTATTTAAGCAGCAACACCACTGGGCTGGGATCTGGATTTAAAATGCACCACATGCATATTCAAAATGAGAACCGATTGTAAAGGAACACAACTCTTCACCTGAAGAATGGCTTGCCAAGTAAATGGTAGCAGTGGCACTTTTTGATCCTCTGTTTCCTTGCTTCTCTTCAACACTTCTCACTCACATTACTAATAGCAAATCCACTCTCCATTTAATCTTAACTTAGTGCTAGAAACTGTTCAGGAGTGGAATAGTGGAAGATACAGTGGGGTGTTGCTTTGCAAACAGATCTGGTAATATCACTTAAGAAGATACAGTAGGCAGAAGGCTGGTGTGGGAACACGCATGACACAAATCCACAGAATTTATATTTTCTTATCGTTTTGATATTTATTTATTTATTTATTTATTTAAAGCAAAGTCTTACTTAAACATCTGTCATGTTTCATTTGCTGCTAGTAATGACATGAAATCTGATGCTCCCAAGGAGTCCCTAAAATCTTGCCATTTATCCCACATACCTGAGGCTACAGTACGCACAGTGGATGTTATTTTGGTGTACTTTGCTGTGATAAATGCAATGGCCCCAGCTCTAGTTTGTGTTAATGCCATATTAGTGTCAAAGGGTCATAAAATGAATTCGGTTTCTTATCGAGGCTTAGGAGCATATAGGATAGCAAAGCAGTCATAGAGACGCAAATGGTAATTGTCTCCCTGTTTTCTGAAGAAAAATGTATAAAATGGAGAAAAAGGTGGATTTGCTGAATTCTGATCATTACTCTGGAAACTAGTACAATGCGGTATTTACTCAGAGCGTTTAAGGACAGATGATATCACTGGAGCATGTAATCTAACCTCCCGCACATCACAAGCCCTTACCATTCTCAGCTGTTCCTTTATCAGGCTTCATCACAGAGTTTGACTAATGCTTATTTTCATAAAGCCATTTTTTGTGCTTTTGAAGGCCAAAAGAAATGAAGAATTTGCTGCTTTTATTAGCAGCTTGCACCAGTGACTAATCTCAGCCTTAAAATGTATGCCTTCTCTGCAGTGTGAAGCAGTCTAGCTTCTCTTTTTGCATTGCTGCTAACACATTTCCTGGCTAGATTAAGAAACCTATTCATTCTCAGTATTTCCTCCCTGGGAAAATACTGATATATTGTAATCAGATATTGTAATCAGATGACATACCAGTCTTTTAAGTCTTTTTTTTTTTTTTTTTTAATTTGGTGGTGTGAGGGTGGTTTTTTTGATAAATTGAATAGATTATTTTAACGTTCATTCTGTGAGGCATTTTCTCAAGAATAACTTGCAAGACTCTAAATTTGCCAGTGTCTTTTAAAGACTGTATCTCAACTATAAATAGATTAACAAATGCATCAAAGAAATTACTTTATGCCTAATTCCAGCTGAACTTCATTTCCTAGCTGTTTTACATTCTAATACCTGTTTAAAAATACTTGTTTCTTTTCATCATTCTTTTCTTTCCATCAGAATATTCTTATTCATCCATGCTGAGATGATGTACCAAACCGGGCTGTTTTAGGAAGAAATTAGTAATGGATTGGACATTTCATTGTGAATTGACTTTCTTTTTGTTGTTTTGTTTTCTCAATGATTTTTCTCAATGACAAAATGATTTTGTTTTCTCAATGATTGATGAAAGAAACAATTCTTTCTTGTGCAGACAGCATTCACCCAAAGAAAGTAATAGTAATATCCATAGCAATGGAGCTACTATATTCACCCGATATAGTGCATGAGAAGCCTATTTATAGAAAGAAATTGCTGTGAGGATTACATATAAGATAAAACCTACCCATTATCATCTCTGCTTTCAACTAGGATGTCTCTTAGCACCCTGGCTGCCCCATTTTGACTCCTTCTGACTCAAGCTGTCCTCTGCCACGTAGCATCAGGCTCCAGTAAATCATCCTTTATCAGTGCTCTGAAAATCCATCTGTAGCCCATTAAAGTAAATCTGGAAGTGCTCCGTGTCTTTTCTCTAAGTGGATAAATATGACAAATATTTAATTAATATTTCAAGAATAGGGACAGAAAATTTTCCCAGCCCCAAATACACTAAACGATGTTACTTTCCTCATTAGAGAAACGTTACTCAGCACAGACTGAGCAAAGCTGCCTTCAGTGATTCTTCTGCATGGCCACTGCCTATAGAGTTGGGCTGGAGCAGGGAAGGGGGGCATTCGTAGCCTTGGGGAGGAAGACGCTTTCTCATGACAGTTTTTATCTTGGTCATCCTGCTTTTACCACAAATGTAAAATGCACATAAATGTTGTCAAGCTGTACCCTTTTCTTCCTGAATTAAAATAGCTTTTTTTTTTTCTTTCCCCTTTTCTTGCCAGTATTCAGAAAGATGTCACAAATGCTTGTGCCACAGATCCTCATGCAGTCAAATAAATGATAATTTGTTCTCCAGAGCAGTCTGAGTGACTATGTGCTTTCATAAGACTTGATATACCTGAGACTCCATTATGTTCAGGGAATATACTGCTGACTCTCACTGACCATGACTTACTATGCATTTCTGAAATTAAATTACTTCTGTGATATTTTGTGGTGAGTTTGATATGTTATTTTATTTTTTTGCAAGCTCTGACAAGAACTGCATATCATGTAGAACTCTGAGTGGGGTATTTTTTGTAAATTGAATGAAAAAAAACCACCCACAAATAAATAAAATGAGAAAAAATGTATTCTATGATTCAGCATTCTTGATGTTTTTATTTATTCATTTATGCGTCTTTGCTTGTCTGGTAATTTGCAATGTGTCTGCTGGCCATTAATTAAAATTATTGAAGCTCCTCTGTGCTCAGGTAGGAACCTGGTTTAATTTCGTTATGTATTTTTCTTCTTGCTGTATTACAAAGCCCTGTGGTTACCTGTAGCTTCTCACACTCACTTATAATGCGGCAACAGTGGCAGTGGAAAAATGCAGGGAAGGTGCTGAGCTTGGTCCTTCTGCCTTCCACCAGCCCTTTTAGCCTAAGGTAGAGCTGTATTAAATCTGCTCTTTACTGGATGAGGAACAGGTGGGGGTTTGTTTGTTTGTTTGTTTTCTTGAGCTGAGCTTTGTTGCAGACATACTATGGGCTTCCTCATCAGTATGGCACTGGTGAAATGATTCTCACATTTCCTTCCTAGTATCACTTATAGAAATGAATTCTTCTGCTTGAAAACATCCTGCCAGTAATTTCATCAGATGCTGACAACTGGCATGGAAAATTTGAGGTTGAATTGGTTTAACAAGAAGCACTTGGTAAAGGGGGTTTAGTTTGTGTCTGTGCACACAGATGCATGCCTGATGTGCATAGCTGTTATGGCAGGTGAAGCTGAAGGGAGGAAACTGAATTAAAATTAAAGCAAAGTTCTTTCAATGGCACAGGCATGGTGCAAGGAAATATCGGCAAAACTGTATGACAACCTGAAATCCCCCAAACTCTCTCGAAAATAATCAGATCAACACCATTCAAGAAAATACTTTGTATTGCATCAACCACTTTTATATTGTTTTGATACATTTTTTTTTCCAAGCTCTGTCTGCAGAAAATCACAGATTACACAGCAACATACACTGATGGTCCAGATGCACCAACGCTGTTCCAAATTTTTCTTCTAACCTCATTTTATGGGAGTCAAGGCTCCCTTTACACCTGCCCTGCAGGTGCTGTTGCTTCCAATTACGTGGTGAAATGTGTTTTGTTGTCAGGCAATGGGTGTTCAGCCTCAGACATTAAGAAGACCTGAATTTTTCTTCTCTGCACCACTGCAACACGCTGACAACATCTGGAACAAAAAGCCTGTGGCAAAGGCACAAAGCTGGGGCCAAAGTATTCTTGGCCGAGAAGAAGCAGCACAGAAAATTCATCCAACGGCTCCACTGATCCTTGTCTTTGAAAAGCATTTCCACCCCAACCTACACCGGCACACTTCAGAGCTCCTGTTATTCCCAAATATACCCGTTTGCAGGGAGAGCTGTGAGTCCAGAAAGGGAAATGTGCTACTGAGAACAAACTCTAGCCAGCAGTTCACTCTCAGTTTGAGGGGGAATGTGCTCAGAAGCAGCAGTGGGTGGCAGTATCAACTTCTGCAGGCCTGAGAGCGTGTTTCAGCGGTGCTGGCTGGGCTTGCACGCACCGCCAGGAGCTCTTGGCCAGCAGCCATGCGGCCCTGTGGCCTAGCTGCATTTCTGCAGCACGCCGCCTGCCTTTGGAGGGCAAGCTGGGGAAGGGATCTGGTGCAGTCCTCTCATTGCTCTCATCTTCCAGAGGAGTAAAACCAGGACTGCCGAATACCTGTTCCCTCCCATTTGACATTGCCAAAGAGAGCTGAAGATTTTAATGCCTCGCCAGGCTGTCCCTCCATGCAGTGTTCTCAATCCACCTGTGTCTGCATTTGTTTCCTGACCCGCTCTATGTTATACTGTGTCTGGTAGAGCCATATTAAAGGTGCCTTTCATTTAGCTAAATGTAAGAAATAGTGAGGGTCCTTCTGGAAAAAGGTAAAATAAAACAAGACAAGGGTTAGGGTTTGCTTTTAACCAGAGCTGCTCATGGAGGGAACTCCCAGGACCCTGGTAGTGTCTATTTGCTTAGGGCAAAAGGAAAATAGCACTTACGCCTTTTGAAAACTCCAGAAAGGTGGTCAGATTAGCAGGCAGAGCGCTGTGGTGTGACAGGGGCTGAAATGGCTGTCAGCCCCTCTGATGCTTTCTGAAATCCTGATCTCCCTGGGGAAGTGTCAGTTAATGCAAGGAGAACTATAGCAAGTTAGATCCTATTTTGGTTATAATAGGTGTTCATTTTTAGCTACTGGAAATAAGCTTGTGACTGAAAAGCAGCTATTGTTCCCTGCTATCCATCTGTGACATGTCCCACCCACTTCCCCAGGAATGATTTCGCCTGTATATTTTACCTTGCAAACTACACCCTTGCATAAGTTGACTCAGAGTTACCACTCGTCCTGTCCCTGACCTCACCTAGCCTTTCCTGACAGCTGAAAACACAACAGCAGCTTCACCGGAAACACTTAATCTTTCCTCAAAAAAGTTGAGTCCCCATGTACAATCTAACGCTGCTACAGGACGGATCATTGCAGAAGACATTTGCAGAAGCTTCATTTGTGACAATAAAGACAAATATTAAGCAGCTCACGGGTCACCCATTCCATCTGCTTTCCAGAAGAGGAGAGTTTGGTCCTTGAAAGAAACCAAACAAGGGCCACAACCTGTTAGGTCCCACAATGGAAATGTCATCGAAGTGAAACTCATGTCACAGATGGTAAACATGTCCCAGAGGCTTCCTACACCAAGTCTGTTGAGGGACCAAGAGAGTCCCATAAAGTGCTGCTCTCTGGCACCTCCTTGGCCCATGCCACGTCCTCTCATGGTATTGCCTCATCCCCTTCCAAACCGGTTAATTCAAAGGAGAACTTTGTAACTCCCGACTTACAACAGCATTGTGATTACATGTATTTTACTTTGATATTTGAAGATAAGTGAGTGGGGAAATGACACACACGTGGAAGTTCCTCTGCACATGCTGTCACATCTAGTACATTCATGGCCTTACGTGGTCCTTCCAAATGAAAGGATATAGATTTACATTTATCTCCAAATTCACATTTATCTTTTATTAGCCTGTTTCCTTCGGTTTAGTACCTTCAGAGAGTAAAATCCTATGGAGAATTGTCCCTTCTTACTCATTACTACAAAAGAGGAGGCTTTAGCAAAGTTTGTTTATTCCATGTCACGTTAAATAAGTCAGCTGATAAAATGTCTTTTGGAAAGATTCTCTCAGGACAATGGAGTGAGCCTGGGTGCAGGAATACAAGAATTGGTTATGTAGAAGTTTGTCCCAAAACAGCACATCTACCTGTTCTAATTCAGGCTGGAAGGTATCAAAATTCATGATTTAGCTCATCTCATGCACAGACTGTTTGATTTCTTGAACAGTATGTGTGTATTTGATTTAGGATCTGTCTGTAGAGATAGATGTCATGTGAATTAACCCCAAAATGCTATTTCACATGAAGCAGAATTATGGAAAAATGATGTTTCATGGCAGTGATTTACTTTTTTTTTTTTTTTTTTTTTCTTTATGGGTTTTTCCTTTCCTCAGCCGTATTCTCCTCAGCTTTCTTTTCATCTCCCTCTTCCTGTGACCTGGACAAACAAATGACTTCATCCCAATATACAGATAGCTGACACACAAAACCAAACCAAATAAACAGTTTTGTCTTTTTAAGAAAGTAAATGTATATAAAATTTACAGTTGATCTTGGTTTATTTCCATATGGATAAATATGTACATACATATTATATATATATACATATACAAATGTATATATATATATACATACACACAAACAAAGCCACATAAACTCATACAAATATATAAACATCCATAGAATTCTAAATACCAGATTTTTTTTCTAAGATGTTGTCAATGCTTCATAAATTTATAAATATTTTACAAAATTTACTTTGACATATTGAAATCCCAAAGCATAACACTCATCTGCTTCCCTCACTATTCACTTGTGATTTATTTCCTGTCTGGCAAAACTGATTTATCACATCTATTATGATTGGTTTTATGTCACTTTTTAATACTTAGAATCCTTGATTTTTACCAAAGCTAATTTCCTTGTTAAATTTGTTTGAAGCAGTCTATTATGATATACTCCTCCAGGATCTGCATTTAAATTTGTCATTATTTTCCATGTCATTGACCTAAGTCCCATCCTTGTCAAACATTTAATTGCCAAGTTCTGCAGTGAGTAGGATGAGATTCAGTTGCAATGAGTTCTTCTTGAACCAGCCAGAGACAAATAAGACCCCTTGTATTTTTTTTTTCGGATTGTTTAAATAGCTCACACCTATGCAAATGAGTTAGTGTGAGTCACGAGGAATACAATAACCACACAACAGCCACAAGGACCTTCTAAGACATTTTGGCTAAGCAAGTTCATTAGTTCCAAGCTTGATCAGGATCTGAACTTCCATTAGGGGGAAATGCTGAGGTGGTGTTACTTCTCATGGGAAGTGGAAACTTTCTTTTGATTTTTTTCCCCTTAATTAAACACCTCAAGTGAACCAGTGCAAGCTATTAAAAGAAAGGAAAAAAAAAAAAAGTAATATGAACCTAACACTGAGGAAAGAACATTACTGATTCAGCTACTATTACAATTTTTCTATAATTTCTTTATTTAGCGTTAAGGTCTTTTATCCAAGAGCTGCTGAGCTTCATTCCTTCATGACCTGAGAGACCCATGCTACACAGTAAAAGGGTCAGGGATCCGGCCTTGGCCCTGAGCATCCCACAGTGCTGAGCCTGGCTGAGGTACCTGTGAGCAGGGTGGTCCTGCAGGACTGGAAGTGGCCACGGACCAGGAGAGCTTCTGATATCCACCCATCTGGTCACCCTCTCCTTCTGGGAAGAGATGGGGAGACCAGCTCTCTCAGCAGCGCTGGCAGCTTTGGCAGGTGAATAGAATACCTCTTTTACACCTGCAAATGGCCAGATGCTTAGAAAGAGGATCTCAGCTCAAGTGAGAGTTGGGGACCAGCACTCAGGACGCTTCCCCTTTGGAGCTTGCATGGTGGCCCTGATGGTTCTCCAGGGGATTCTGAAATGTGGTCACGTCTGCAAGGTTGGCTAAGGTATGCCTGCTGCCTTGTATTACTGAGCCCATGCACTAAGTAGTCTTTTCCAGGATTCACCACTCTTACACAAGCAAACAAAAAAGCTAGATTTTTATGTTAATTATGAAAATAACCTTCTTTCAGGGGATGGGGGAAACAATTGTATTAACAGTTCATAAAAACCTTTCTTGTGTTGAAACAAGTCAATCTTTTCTTGATCCATTTTCTCAACTCTGTTCACTTAGGCCATACTTTCTAAACCTCTTACAATACTTGATGCTTTCTTCTGAATTTTCTCAATGTGCTTCTCAATTACTCCAAAATAGCATTTAATACTCTAACCAAAACCTTGCCAGTGTTGAAAAGAGGGAAGCAAGCACTTCTCTGTAGCATACAGAGGATGTCCCTACAGCCCCAGAATTCAACCTGCCTCTCTCTCAGTGGCATAACTGATGGCTCGGTTGTTCAGTATCACTTTTAGATGTTCTGATGTGCTTCTGCCTATCTCACTAGTTCATGCTTTGTATTAGTTTTTGCCTGAGATTTGAACAATAATTTCAGATATTTCAATCTTCAGAGAGGAGTTGAGTGGAAGTGTCTATGCTGAAGACAGTGGGATTCAGAAAGTTTGTATCCTGCCACTGCCCACACATGGCAGCCTGGTTCCTAAATGCAAGCACACAGAAAGCACCCTGCCCTCTGCCCCAGCCCCACTGTGTTTCAAGCCTAGGACAGAGATATGCTTAGTTTTTACCTCACTCCTTAAATAGTCTTAGCCTGTTAGAAGTCCCTAGACACCTGACATGCAGCAAAATGCAATGGCCATGGAGATTATTGTTAAGCAGCTTGGTCGGAAGAGGAAAAGGCATGCCTCAGCTACCCAAGTTTGACTTTTCTGTCTCTGAAGTCTCATTCTTTCTGTGGGTAATTTGTTTTCACTTGGTCTGCAATGTCAAGTCCAATAATGTGTGCACGTCGCAATTTAAGTTTGTGTATACAAGGATGATTACACAGCAAAGTAATTTGTTAAGCCACACTAATTTAATGATATGCAAATGCATTCACTATTAGATTTTATTAGATTTCCCCTTTCCTTAAGAGCTTGCGTTGATTTAGCATCATGTTGATTTCACTTGTGATCCACCACAGCACATCTTTGTTCTACTTTTTCTAAACCATATATTCTGTCACCTCTGAGCTTGATCACAACTTTCTTGGTATAGAGTTTTGCATTTACTTCTTCACTGAATTTCATCACACTGGATTTAGAAAAGGTGTCCATTTTTTTGGAGATCACTTTGAATACTGATCATATCCTCTATATCAACTATAACCTCTCCCACGTCAGCATCAATGAATGTTACATTTTTTAGTCCCTCATCAAATTTGTCAGTGAAATTACTGCCTAGGACTGTTACCAGCTTAGATTTTTGTAGGATTCTTGCTTTTGCTCCCACTTCTGATTTTAAAATGGGTCAAGGATATATACATAATTAAAATAGTATTTTCAGCTGCATCAGATTTCATTTTACAACAACTCCATTTAGATAATATTTTTCTAGTTTTCTATTAAAATGTTACATTGGACCTTTATCAAAAGCCTTAATGAAATGAAGATCTATCACAACCTACTGCTTTTACCTAATCCATTAGGCCATTATAAATTGTTTGTTTAAAAATTCACTGCAGAATCTGTCTGGGGATTATGTTAAAGCTGCAATAGGTTATGTAAGGCACTTGTCTACATTTCAAAATTTTCACACTTCAGCTGTGCTGCCACGATTAAAACAATAACAGCCTTCCGCAAACCCACTGCCAGTGTCAATGCAGTTCAGCTGGAATAAATATGCTAATTCCAGAACATGTATTCTGCACCTGATTATTTGGTTCAGCAACTGAAATAAAATATGCCACATCCATGCTCCAGCTTTACTGACCTTACTAGTTCATCAGCAACAACTGTCCTCATGTATACGGGTATGCTTATAATGCTAAGGCTGATGTGTAACCATCTGTAATACTGTTGTACAAGAAACAGCTTGCTTGTTAGTCTTGAGATCCTTTCCAGATTGCAAAAAAAAAAAAAAAAAGGATCACCCTATTTTAGGGAAGTCAAGAAGGCAAGACAAGCTAAATCATCATTGGAATTTCAGCTAGAAGTGATCAAAGTCTTTCTTAGTTGTAAAATATCACTACAGGACTGATGCTCTAGGTCCTAATATCCACTGCTAGGAGACAGACAAAAAGAAGTTTTGTTTTCATTAGAATTGCTTACATACAGCAGGAAAATTTTGAGACTTCCATGACAGGTATTAAGGATGAAAATTATTTTATACAAATAATGAGCCAGCAGAGTACAGAATCTTTAATTTTATTGGTCTTTACTGCCAAGACTTTTCACAGCTTCTTCGTATACCACCTGTCCACAGCGTACCTAGCATCATTCATTAATTACTGAGATGTCAGCTTCTACCTCCAGTTGACTCATGCCAAAATTCATCATCTCTGTGTTAAATCTGAAACAAACATCTTTCTTGGACTCCCTTCCATCTGGGGTAGAGATCCCTGAGGGTAGCTTCCAACCCACTTCATTATCCTCTTTTTTTTTTTTTTTTTCCTGATAGCTATGAAACAATTGACAACTGATAGGCTGCTGGAGTGCTGCAACCTCCACCCCTCATTTTAACGAACAGCATCTCACTGTTTCACTCATTTTTTTCTCCTATGTCTTTCTGTCTGCTGCATCTTACCTAATGGCTAGGTTAACTCTTCATGTTAAGGGAAATCTTTTTGTTTTGCAAATGTACAGTGTTGTCTTGGTCCACAGCTAAGGATCCTAAGTGTTGTGGTAGTATATATGAGCATATACATATGAGTATATACTGAGCAATAAAAAATCTTAAGATTTAAGGAACTAAACACTTTGACATAGTATTTCTTGTACCTCCTTTATTTAGACTCAGATACTCCCCACATCTTCGTTTTTTGCCTACCATGGCTTCTGTGAAGAAGCCACTTCTGTCACTTCTATCAAGAAGTGTAGCCAATGCAAAGCATTGATCACATTTTCTGCTAAGGCGCTTATGCCATTCCCCGAAGGAGACTTGTCTGCCCTAGAGGGAGCTGAAAAACATAAAACGGGCTCAAAGTTCCTTTTGGCTATTAAAACAAACAAACAAAAAAACATACAGAGACCCTCCAGGATTCACCCTTCCAAAACAGTCTTCCAGTTACTTCTGCCTTATAACAAATGCTTTACATTCAATATCAGATATTTTACACAGAAGAGACTATTATTCTTTCTGTTAATGACACACAATGGTTAAAACCACTGCATGATATTCTCTGCTGATAGTGTTAATCAAAATGTATTGATAGTGTCGCACAGCTGATTCCATTATTTGCCAAATTATTTCAGATTTTAAATGCCTTCCTTTGAATTCAGATAAAACCCAATCAAAATATTTTATTGAAAATGAATTTACAGTTTTTTTTTTTTTACTCAAAATTCAACGTGGCTAAAGTAATAATTTAGTGTGGTCTACAAATTGCCTAATTGGAAATGGAATATTTTAACTAATGTGAAATTTTAAATATAATAAAGAGTATACTCTATTTTTCTCAAAAAATTTAATTGCAGAATTATTTACAGGAGATGAACATAAACAATACATAAACCAATTGAAAGAGGCAGCTTCATAAAAGAGCCATGGGGCAAAATAGTGAAGCACATTTTCTTACAATCAGCTGGAGGTGAGTAGAGAACCATGAAAAAGAATAACTCAATAATAAAACAATTCTCAAATATGTCTTCAAAGTAACAAATAACATTCTGGTAAAGAAGATATTACTGAGAAGCAAGAAATTATTGTAGCAATGAAACAACATACTGTACATTCAATTTAGGTATCCTGCATGCTACTAAATAGAATTTATCAAAAGAACCATAAAAGCATGAGAAAGAGAATTACATAAAATAGTTTAATTCTAGTGAAGTGTAGCTTTATACAGATGGTGAATATTTGGCACTCAGTTCATCCTCATTGTTGATATGATTTCTTATGTATATATATATTTATATATATTTATATATACTTTTAATGATAACTAAACAGCTAGTTTCCTGGTTCTAACATTCCTTGAAATTCTAAAGGAGGCATTTAATTTAGTCCTTAGGCCACACATTTGTTTATTTTGGCATGTCACAGGGCAAATGAAAATACGTGTTTTGTCTCTGTGCAGAAAATCCTGCACAGTCATAGTGGCTTTTCTTCAGGAAAGAACAGTTCTAGAGCAGTATAAGTCAGATTTCTTGAAGGGGAAATTTTGTTAATTCAGGAAATTAATGTCTAAAGTGGACTAAAGAATACATACATGCGGAGCCCTTTTAAAATGAGATGGCCATACTCTTCAACCTCCAGAGCACAAATCAAAGCATGGATATGAGCATGTGGATTCCACTGCTAACTATAAACAAAGCTAATATTTTTTTGTGAGAACTATGGTCAGAGACTTGAACCTACTAGCAAGCCCTCTGCTTGATTGTGACTGACTTGAAAAGAAGAACCACATCCTACAAAACCATTGTGCAGTAGCTAACACTCGCAGTAAGTCCCTCCTACCTCAGCAGGGCTTGCTGAGTTACATGTTGACCTGAATTTTATTGGTCCAAATCTGACCTTTCAGATTTCATTTATATAATTCTAAGAAGAATTATATATTCTCTAATGCAACTGAGATAAGAACACAGGCCAAAGCTCTGCCATAATTCATCTCACTAATAAGACATTTTAATGATAGTTCATCTTTAAGAATGGGGAATGTTGTGCTGAATGAGAGAAGAATAAGGGAAGAAGAAAAATTCTTACTTAACAGGATGTGTTGGTGAATAACGACCATACCTTCAAATAAACCTCCACTTCATTTAATGTTAGTGAAAATATTCATGTTTTTATATTAGAGAAGTAAAAAATCCCCTCCAGCAACACCAATTTAGAAAAATAACAATTTGGCCTTAATAAAATAGAGAACTAAATTGCCAGCTGATGAAAACTGTTCTGTTTGCTCAGTTCAAGCGCAAACTGTGTAGACACACTAATTTGTATTATCTATGATGTGACTTCAGAAGCCCAATTCTGTGTCAGCAATGGATGGTAATGGCAGAAACACCCATGTGTGGAAAGGAGGGTCTCTGAACATGCAGTCTTTTTGTGTGATCATCATTTATAAGATGTGATATACATTTAATAAGAAGGGAACTGGAATATGATTTTTAGATATAATGAATCTCATGGCCTCTTGCAGCTATTAGAACTTTATTTTGTTAAGGGGAGCTGAATCAGCCTAAATATTCTGTCCAAATTCTCTTTTGGGCAAGTTTCCATTTCAATTTCAGTTTTCTACTTGCTGTCCCGAACAGCCTATTATGTGGTTAAACAGCTGCAGCATTACACCATAGAGGTAGCTGCATTACAGAGAAAAACTAAGCAATTTCTATGTATACAGAGGGCTTAATTTTTGCCCGGAGTCTGCATCTGCATATGAATATGCCATAAAACAGCTGTTCCCAAAAGATGGTCCCTGGAGGTGAACATGACGAGCAGTTGCAGATGGGCCATGGGACTGCATGGGACAGTTGGCCCGGCACATGGCAGTGGCATGGCTCAGCTGCAAGGAAGCCACACAGCCTGCAAGAACATGAGCCTTGACTGTGTTTCCTGGGTCCGACAGTCTGGGAACTGTGATGCTGAAAAATTATTATAATGTATATATGTATAAAATCCTCCTTCTGTTATCTGCAGTGTGAAATGGCTGCCTCTGATCTGCCTCTCCTGCCAGTGCTGAGAGGTGTCCCCATTGCTCCGTCATACAAAGAACCCTTAGGCTTAGAGCCGACTCTCAATGCAGAGCAATTGCCTGAACCAAAGCATAATCCTTATGCCTAAGTCCTGTGCTCCATGTTATCCCTCATGCTATCTTGGCTAGAGGGAAGAAGGGGAGAGAATAGGGCACTCTGAAGTTGTGCAACTCGTGGTGGCTGCTTTTGCAGCACGTGCCCCAGATCCATCTCTCTGGCTGAAAAAGCCACGGGGGATGCGCTTGTGAAGGAGAGACTTGCTGAGATCTCTGAGCAAGAGGGCTCAGCTCCTCTGCTCACCACTGCCCAGGGCTCTCCTGGCTCCCCAAGGTGCCCTCCTGGTGGAGCTCCTTCATCGCCAGGACCTCGCTGCTGTCACAAACAGAAAAGGCAGAGACTGTTCTGAAAATGTAATTTGATGTTTTTCTATCCCTGCCTACATCCTGGAGGGACACGATCAGCATCACCCTCTCCCCCTGCTTTGCTCAGGTTTTCCTCTTGCTTCATCAAGTATTCCCTACTCATTTGGCACAGGTGTGGACCGTGTGGGTCCTCCCTGGGTGCTGGGAGGGTGGTGTGGAAGGAAGCTCCCCGGCAGCATGGGGACAGGCAGGAGAGCCCTTGTCCCTGCAGGTCCCCAGGCCAGCGTCCAGCTGCAGGCAGGGTGACCACCGTCCCGGCACCAGCTGGGGCCAGGCCTGGGGATTGCATGTCAGCTAATAAAGTGCTTGGAGATCCTTCTGGATGAAAGGCACTGTATAAATGTAAGTCGACCTGCGATATGCCAGGAAGCACCTCTCTAGGCATTAACGAGTTTACTGCTGCTCCTCACCTTGAATGTAGCCTGCCATGGTGTCACCTCAAAGCCATCTGCTCTGGGAACAGCAATGGGAGTAACACTGCTTCGCATTTCACTTCAGCTCTCTGCCTAATACAAAGGCTCCCGCTCCACAGGATTTCATGGCTTTTCAGCACACACACCCTGGCACCTGGAGCTGCCAGCTCAAATTCAAGCGCTCGAATGGCCGTGCACAAACCATACCTCGGTCAAGCTCTGATGTGTACCCTGCCTGTAATGCCAAAGAGGAAGGACATCAAACCCACCGGCCAGCCAAGGCAAGCTCAAGATATTGGATGCAAACAGCTGAGATGAGTGCATCTGGAAGGATGCCACTCCACCGATCGCAGTAGGGCCTGGAGAGACCGCAGGTCATTTATGGCACACAATCACTTAGGAAGAAAGTATTCTCCTTGCAAACCACAAAATGACCAAAAATTCCCTCACTAGATGCAGTGCCAAAGGAGTAGAAAGTAGAGTATTAATTTACTGATACAGCAGGACATGGGCTTATTTTAAAACAAATAATTTATATTATATGAAATGTATTATATAGACATGAAATCCACACACCTTCCTATGCACGCTTTAATTCCTTCCTGGTTAATCTAAAATCTAACATCATGACAAGGTTTAAGCATGAATTAAAATGTATTTTTTTTGGTATTAAACTGTACAACATTATTAATCTTTGCACACTGCCAAAGGCCATTCTGATCAGGTCAACAAGAAATAGTAAAACACTCCATAATATACTTCACCAATTTACAAAGAATTTCAAATCTAAAAAAATATACAAAGCAAAAAATAAGTATGGCAGATATCAACCAGTCAGGTCTTTTTCTTTATTTAACTTTTCACAATTCTGTTTATTATACTTGTGTTCTACAGGCAATGAAGCAATGAACAGAGACTTTCTATAATTTTTATCAGTTAAAATAAATATTAGTCCAATTAGTATTCAGTTAAATACTAGACCATTTTGCTATATCTGGCTGTTCTGTGTGGATGTACTCCATGATGTCTCTAAGTAGAAAGTATTCTACTTTCTATCTTTATGTTTATTTATGCTCCTCCTGCATTGTTTTTATAACTGAATTCCATTTTTATGATGTGGGGTCAGATTACAATTGATCTGTTTCTATGTTAAGGTACCATGTGCTGTGTTTCTCATGTCAGGGAATGAAAAAATTTGATTTATTTGCAACACAAGTATGATAAGCATAATGTTATTTTTCTAAACTAACAAGATGTACAATATGTAGATAGAAATGGCTTTCTTGCCTTCTATGATAGAATGTTACCTGTACAAGAATTGAATATATTGCACTTTGAAATATAACATGCACAGATAACATATTATCAAATCTTTCAGTAGGCATCTAATTAAACTTTGATACTTTTTTTTTTCCATTCTTGTTTTTTGGAACAAAGGTGGAACAAACAGAAATCATATGCATCCAACATTTATGTTGAACATTTGCTTATAATGGCATGGGAAATGTAAAATACAGGGTTGGCATCATTCTTGCAGGCCTATTTTTGCCTGAGAACATCCATTAAAATTGTAACATATCAAAAAAACAATGAAAATATGATTCTAAATTAAAAACTTAGATGGACTGCCCCAAGTAAGCATTATTAGGTCAACCGGGATCTAAGCACATCTGTAATCTTTTTTTTTTTTTTTTTTTTTTTTTTTACAGTTTGTCTTTACAACTGTCAGGCTTTTAAAGTCTGATTAGTGGCAGGATCAAATGCAACTTGTCTTATCACGTGAGCTGTCCCTGCAGATGGGAGTTTTCAAAAGAGTAAGTCAAGTGTGAAGTGTACAGGGAAATTAGAGAAAATGTATCAGCTGCCATATATGTATATAACAGCTCTATATACTTAGTTGTGTGTGCCGATTTTGTATTTCCTAAAACTAGGAAAGACACTAGCTTTAGTTTTATGTGGATATTTCTAAATAGCAGCTCCACATTAAATAATATATCAGTTTTCGACACTAAAGATGACAGTGTCTGCAAGTACATTTGTATTTAAAATAGTACAACAAATATAGAAGTAGTATCAATATTGTACACTACCCAGAATTCAGCTCTTTCCTTAATAGAAAATGCCTTGAAAACACAAGGGATGGGAAAGATAATGTTTTCATCTATAGAAGAATATTTCAGGGATTTTTTTTTCTTTTCTTTTTTTTTTTTTTTTTGCATTTTTGAAGGATATACATTCGTCTTGGTTTTTGCTTCCAAATATAGTTTAAGGCTATTTGGCAAAGTATATACCAGATATCAGGCTCAATTTACAGGGCTTTCTCCTCACAGAAACATCTCAAAACTTCATCTCTAAAGATTCCTATCTTGAAGCTAAACGTGCTTTATTAGCTGTGCTCCAAAGACAGAACTCATGCTTAGTACTATGCACTGTAGGAAAAAAGATAAAAAAGAAAAAGAAAAACAACATAAAAAAGCAGAACCAAACCAAAACAGATTAGAAGCAATGTCAGATCTGCATAACCTATGATAATTCATGTTTTCAGTCATCTGTCAGGCTGCAGGGTGTGTGGGACACGGATTTAAAGTGCTTGTCAGGTGAAGAACCAAAGTGCTAGAGTATAATTTAATAGCTGTTCTGCCTATGGCTAAATACATTGCATTTGTTAAAGCAGGTAAACAGGAAATGTAGTAGATGGGACTGTCTGTCTCACTGTGTTAATATTGTTTTGACCTAAAGTAGTATTCAGTAGTGTTCCAACCTTGGAGTCGGAGTCTGTGGGTTATTTATCTTATTGCGTCTTCACCTGAAGACTTCTAAGTGCTGGGTTGCTCACTTGGCTCTGGAAGGTAGGTGAAGTGGCATAATTCTATCTCAATTTGTTTTGATTTAAAGCCTCTTAATTGTGGGAGTCACCACTTCTATCTTCTGATAATGAGAGGCTTGAAAATACATTATTTTCCTTATATTCCATGGCTGGAAATCAGTTTTCTCTTGAGTCATGTTTGTTACGTCTGAAGCAAGCAAGAAGCTTATTCTTGCTGTAAGTGATACTGCATAGAAAAATAGTTCTAAAAAAAATACAACTGTAAACCACAGTTCACCTTTACCTTAACATAACCATTTAAACTTAGATATACTTACCACTCACATTCATATTTCTTAAACTGTTTACAACATCACAACTGGCATTTTAAACAAGCAAGATTTTTTTTTCTTTTTTTTTCTTTTTTTTTTTTTTTCTCAAGGATACCCTGGAAACTCAATTGATATAACATTTTGAGAGTTTGAAATATTACATGTAGCGCAGCTCTTGAAATAAAAGAGAGAAGGCTTATAAAATAAACGTTAACACATAAAAGAACTGTTAAAAATGTGATGAGTGTTCCAAAGGAGTAAGTATAACTTTTTCTTTACACATCTTGCTACAGAAGATCTAACTTTTTAAGGCTTCCATTTTCCTTTCACCCATCACTCAAGTCCTCTTGCATTACAATTTTGCTTAGTTTTCAGAGTGTTGTTACACTGCTAACAGCAAACGTTTCTCAGTGGGCATTCCCAACACCACCAGACTTGTATGCTTCTTGGTTTCTGATGAACTTTGGAGTTTTAGTGGCTGGATATCCCTGTTCATCTCCAGAAACTTGACATGACATGAGAGGCCTAATGTTATTTTGCAGTAACAAAGATGAGGAGAGTGGCAGAGCACATGGGTAAATATTTTAGCTGGGTTCTAGGAAAAGAAACTGGAGGTCAGAGAGATAAATGGGTTCTTTCTTTCCTGCTCTTTACATTTGTAGCACCTTCTACTTGGATTAGCTAATGCCTCTAGTGAATGGTGAGATGCACCCATTTATAAGTTTGTTATTCTTATCCCTAATTATCACACATTTTATAAAAATATAAATAACAAAAAAGTAAGCTGGGTTCCATCTCAAGAGGTGTTTCTTGTTGTCCTCTGAGAATATACTGGATAAGTCAGGTCTCGACAAGCCCTATCCATTGTAGCTGATTGTAAGTCAGACAATAAATACAAAAGAAGTCGTTCTTGCGGTGAGCTCAGCAAATTCTGAGGAAATCAAAAGCATTCCACTGTGCTTATGGCACAAAGAACACAACAGCAAGGGCATATTTAGTGGAGAGAATGAGACAAAAATTACCAGGTAATTGACAAACTGTACAAGCATTTTGTCTAAAAAAGGAACTCTGCAGCATTCTGTCTTTAAAGCCGGGTTTGAGCCTCTGGGATGTAAATCTCGATGCTGTCTGCACGCTCTGTGGCTGAATTCTGCCGGAAAGATGCTGCTCTCTTCGCAGCCATGAGCCGTCTTCTGGCTTCTTGTCGCTGCCTGTCGGGTAGGTCCAGAGATTTTTCTCTTGTGATGGGGAATTTTCCTTTTGGGGGCTTCTTTGGTACAGGAGGAGGAACCTTTCTTTCTTCCTGCAACAGGAGGTGAATGAGTTCAAGGTGAATGGCGTGTGGAAGATACCATCAGCAGAACATGCAAACTGAAGACATACAAAGCAAAATACTCATTACATACATCAAGCATGCTCACTTTGTGCTCTCAGATCAGCTGATTAATGGATTATGTGAAGTGCTACCCATTCTAGAAACACTGACAGAAAACCATTACTTCAGCACAAATTCGGTCGTCCTGTGCTTTCAAATAGCTACGCTTCCTTTTACTGTACTTACAGGTGTCCTACACATGCAGTCTACATACCTCGCTTTCACATGAATTTATTTAGTTTTAGCTTACACACTATTACATTCATTATAAACAGAAACACACACTGGCTCTCCAATAAGAATTCAGCGCATCTGTGTGGTTTGATCAAGTGAAAAGACTGTCTAAGATTAGCAGGACAGAATTTTTTTAAATTAATCATACTGAGTTTAGCCTCAGCTGGATATGAGATAGCAGCTGTGTATACATGTCTGTTAGTTTACTCTCCTCTATGAATTGCTAAATGGAAACATGCAAGCACCAACCAGAGAGAGAACATAGGGCTGATTGTTCTCCTTGTCAGCCTGGACCATTTTAAAGAAAATTATACTGAAGAATTAGCAAACTATAAAGTGAGAGTCAATAGATTTTGCTACCAACGTAGCTGTAAATGGCTTCTGCAGGTTTTATATCAAGAACTTTTCTGAAGTATGAAATTGATATTTTACTCCATTATAGATTGTGGAATATCACATAAGGACCTTAAAAAGATATTGCAGATTCACAGAATCATATAATAGTTTAGATTGGAAGGGACCTCTGGAGATGATTCAGTACAATACTCTATTCAAAGCCCACTTGAAATTAGACTCAAGTTTGAAGTTAAAACACGTTTTTTGTCATCATATTTAATACTTGGCTGAATATCTCCGAAGATGGAGATTCCACAACTTCATATGTATTGTACGGTTATTATGATATATCTTTCTGCTGGATCACTTACAGTGGTTGTAATAGTGCAAAGTATGGGCTGTTCCTTATGGAGAACACAGTTAATTTGAGGCACAGCAGGATTCAAATAATAATAAAAAAAGAACGGATACACCTGTGGTTTGCAGAATCATCATTACTTTTTTTTTTTTTTTTAAATTCTGAGTCTACTACCAAAATGCATTAGCCAAGACTAGAGTTAAATTTAAGAACATAGTTCAATGTTCTCAACTCAACAAGAACAGTGCAGCAGCCTAGAATGCTGTTCTCCATGACAGTCAGCTCTTCCAGCCTTTATTTTCTTTATTTCCTGTTTTTAGACAGGAACATAAGGGCTCCATTCCTGCTGTCCCATCTTATTATTTTTTCACTTTTAATTATTTCGCTCTCAGGAACACCACTGTTGCTGTCACTACAATAATTTCTTACTTCCAATTGTCACTAGTAAGCAAGAGTTGCAAACTCACCATCCACCAATCAGTTGGCTGAAAATTAAAATCCAAGAGGAGCATGAAGAAATGAAAGAGTTGTCAAAATGCCTCCTAATTCCTCCCAAACCAAACAAGTATTCACCTGAGGCCAACAGTACTGACTCAAACCAAATGCTGCCTTCATCTGACTAATATAATAATCAGCAAGGGCAGTGGGATAATTTGGGAGCGGGGCTGGGAGTTGCTCTGGGAAGGGGAAAGGCAGTTTCAGGTTTACATTGTGCTCGTGGCCATGGTGCCACCTGCTCTGGAAGCCTGGTGGCCAGGGGTGTTTCCCAAGCTGCACCACAGAGGTGCAGGCAGTTTGCCAGAAATTCTCCCCCAAGCTTTCATAGCCAAGCTTTAGTTTGACCAGCGCTGTGCTTTGTCATACGCTTTTGTCTCACTCGTGTTCCAGCATCAGCCATCCATTGCGGGCAGGATTAAGCACCATAATGCTCAGGTTTGAGCTGGCCCAAATGGAGCAGCATGGCGCAGTTTACCTTGACTGAATAATTGGGCTATTGTCCTCAGTCTGAATTAATCAGAACATATTTCAGTTGTAGCCTTTTTAATGTGAATCCAAATAATTTCAACACAAATGTTATAGAGCAGACAAACAGGACTTAGCAAAATCCATTTTGTTTGTTACACAATTCAGCTCAACATTACTAAAAGAAAATAAAACCCCCTCACATCTGATGAAGGTTTCCATGTATAAATTGGGCCATACCAGTTAGGTGTTTTCTATCTTTGGGCTGGAAACCTTCTACGCTTCACTACTGGATTTAACACAGGGAGACCACAGTACTATAAGTGGGAAGTAAATGGTATTGCCCATGGTCTGCTTACCTTCCTTTCAGGTGATTCTATTATTTTCCATTCATTGAGTTTCAGCTGGTGCAGTTCATCAAACTTCATGCTGACATCTTCAATCGAGAGCTGCAATAAGTCCCAGAAACCTGCGAGGTCCTGGGAAGTTGGTCTCGGCATGGCACTCGGGTCCTGTCACGCACAAAGGAGAGAGCATGAATAGAGCAGGAGGCTTTAAACAAAGTGCTCTGAGGCAGGAAAGGAGCCGTGCCGGATGCTGTTGCTGCAGTGCTGCTCAGGGCTAAGGCTACACATGCTCTGCAGCTGGGAGCTGTGCCTGGGAAGCTGTGCCTCCTACACAACCCAAACACGAACGAGTTACATGTCCTGCGCTAGCCTTTCTGCATCCGTGCAGCACGGAGAGCTCCTCAACACCATCTGCTGTGCTGACCTGCATTTCTAAAATGTAGCACATGCTGACAACCTCTCTCTGCTGATTATTAAAGGGAATGGGGATGTGGTTCGTATTCCAGGAAGCCTGAAGTCTTTCTGGTTAAAAATTACATCAGCGATAGCTGAGGAGAAGACAAAGCAACACGACGAGGAAGTTGTCAACTTGTGCTGGATTCAGTGTTTACATTGTCTTGGGTTTTCAAATATGTGTGTAAGCTTTAAAATCCGGATGGGTATGTTAGGATTTTGTTCTCCACGGGGTCGAATCATGCTCAGGAACTGGGCAGGTATTATTCCCAGGTACTGCATTAGGTGGCGCTAATAACCTGGTTATTAACCAAACGTTAATGCTGGATAAAAATTGCATTAAAAGGTAGCATACAGTACACTCTGTACCTCCTGTTTTATGAGAACTGGTACTGTTCAAGAAGACAGGTTTGTCACTTTAGTGAAATAGGGCTTAACTGGTAAACATCTCTATGAAGATGATGGAGAAGTAATCTCCCAGCGCAAGAGAAAGTAGTTAAGAAGGTCTCTGCAATGGAGCTGGGAGAGATGCAGTTGAAATCAGGCCAAAGGAGCACATGATTTCCCCCTCACTAGGCAAAAGCTGTAGTGGCTAGTTTACTGAGTAAAAAATAAACTGTGGTGTTATTGATGAAGCAAGGCTCTGTGCCCTATATTCTTGGAATCTAATGGGCGAAGACATTTTAGGTAATGATCACAGCTCCACACAGTTATCTAAAACCTGGGAGAGAGAGAAATAAGAATTTTATTCATTCCTAGGGGTATTACACTGGGAACTGCTACTTAAATTTGGGTTTAGACCACTGTGGGAGCTGAGTGGCTGGAGCTGGGCATGACGACGTGCAGTGTCACCCGTACCTAAACCCCTTTGGGAACCCAGGCCAAGAACACCTGCCTAAAAGCCTGTACACTTCAAAACCATTGCTAGAAGAGTTTCCATTTCATAGGGAGTTTGGGGATTTAACAGAAGTTCCAGTACAGATTATAACAGACTTCTGGCAAACATGATGCAACTCCAGATTAGTGTTCACTGAAAATGTCTGCGTTGGGTAGATCCTAATTTATTCCAAAACTATTTACAGTGCGTGTCAGTGGTATTAGTTACTGTACAGAGGTCAATATCAGAGGCTTCAAGAACCAACTCCCCGTGTGAAATTTGTCAGGACAGTCCACAGCAATCTGTCTTGCACTGCGATCTCTTCTCTCCAGCCTGGTCTCCTCGGTCCTTTTCCCCACTTTCCTCAACAGCCACAAAATGATGCCACTCATTGAAATGTCATTGCCTTCTGAATCAAGGCTAATTGCTCTCCTGTACCTTTGTGCTCTGCTCATCCCTGATGCCGAAGAGCACAGCTTCCAGAGCAGCTGGGAGGAGAGGAGCGTGCAGTGCATTGTGCGGACACAAGAGGGCTGCCTCCTGCTGCTATCATTTATGGATTCGCAGCCCGTGGATAAACGCTAGCAAAAATGATTACTATTACAGCTAACTGGGTTTTGAAAAGAGTGGCTTAAACCTGCTTCTTTTCAGAAGTGGCTCTTTTATTTGTATCGTATTTGGAATTCAGCTTTGCAGCCTCCTTCCGAGGGAAGCCTAAAGCTAGCAAAAAGTACCTGGCCCCTGCTCATGATGCTCTGTTTTTGCCTGCAACCGTGACACACCGAGAGATGATTTCAAGAGCTGAGTAGGATCTGTGCTGACTAGGGTATGGAGGAGGACACTTCAAAGAAAAAGCAGGGTATTACAAGAGATAATGTGAATAATTCATCAGGGAGTAGTCATTAATCAGTGATTTAATTTATTATTATTATTATTTTTCTAGTAGCTATTGGGAACCATATACTGTAAGAGATAGTCAGCCAGATTCTTGTAAAAATCAGAAAATCATAGAGTGGTTTGGGTTGGAGGAGAGCTTAGAGATCACCCTGTTCCAACACCCCTGCCATGGGCAGGGACACCTCCCACCAGACCAAGTTGCTCAAAGCCCCATCTAACTTGGCCTTCAACACCTCCACAGCTTCCATGGGCAACCTGTTCCAGTGTCTCACCACCCTCATAGCAAAGAATTTCTTCCTAATATCTTACTTATCCTCTTTTAGTTTAAAACAGTTACTCCTTGTCCTATCATTACATTCCCTGACAAAAAGTCCAGTTGTACGAATTTACTCTGAGTGAGAGATCTTAACCAAGAGCATCATCAAATATGTTGCCTGAAGTTCCTGTGACCCTTTAGAAACATCCATAGGCAACGGTTAAATTTCAGTTTGAGTAAGTACGTTCCTGTTCCTAAAACTTTGCTGCATTTTTGTATTGGCAAAAGTAGATGCTGTTGTTCTCTGTTGTACATTTATGGTTATTGTTGTTGAATACTGTTACAGAAACTGCTGTGCTGTAGCCCTGTAAGCACTAGTTGTTCTCCAGTGGGGGACTTCATAAACTGGCTGCTATCTGCCAGCATTCCCATGGGGCACCAAGATGCTGCCTTCGGAGAATATGTAAAGCCTGCTGTAGATAAGCACTAAGTGACTATTTAACAACAACAGCAACAACAAAAAAAAACCCACCCTCTATCATTAAGCATAAGAAGAAAAGCCTCAAAACATGAACGAGCTAGAAGTCCGGTTCTACAGTTGCTGCTTTCTGCAGAGCCCATTGCTGATTTAATGACGCTGAAGAATATTCAGAGCTGAAATATCCAGAATTGGGTAAAGCTGCCATTAAGGAGTTCAAAGGTTTATTATCCAAACGAGAAGGAGAGAAAACATTGCCATTTTTTGGTCATGTTATCTGCAAAGCGGTAGATTTCTCCTACTGCTTTTGCAGTAACGAATTGTCAGCGCTTCCAAACTGCCGATGGCTGTGCAGAGCCGGAGCTGCTCTTGCTATTACGGCAATGCTCTCAAGCACAAGTGTTGGACCCACTCAAAGATAAATGAAGTGGAATGGAGGTTAGGCTCTCCAAATCTTAGTTTGCATAGCTTAATCAATCAGGTAATGGAAGACACTTTGAAATTTGCAGTAAGAAACTTCTAGGCATTGATGAAGATTTCCTTCTTTCACTATCAAAAAAAATAATGCATTAACAGTAATACACATGGTATATTTGATACTACAAATGTGGTCACCTCCTGCTTGCCTGACTTTGCATATTTCCTCTGTCGTTCTGTGATAGCTATTAAATTTCTTGTTTTGACAGAATCTTTGAAGTGGATAATTGGATTCTTTCCTAAAGAAGACTATATATCTTAACCTTTTCTATCAGAAGGTGGGACTTTTTGGCATGATTTTCTCAGCAATATTTGATTACAGTTTCAGGAATTTTGGATATTTAACCTTAAGGATGGAAAGTAGTATATAGATCTCTGCAGAATGACTTTTACCTTAAAAATTGTGCAGCAAATACTAACAGAAAAAGAAATGCATCTAACCAGATATATAGGTCATGTCTGCTGTCCTGCATGTAACAAAATTCAACACATTTAATGTATGATGTGTAGGGACAGTCAAGAGGTGAAAGTTACACTTAGTTTTCAAGTAAGCCAAAGAAAGTAGGTTTTGTACCACTAGCCTTAGCTAGAAGCAATATGTTCTTCTATTGCTTAGTATCATCTTGCCACAATGTTTACATCACTGATGAGTGCTGTCATATTAACGAAGATAACATTTCGAATCAAATTAGTGTCTAATGAACTTCCAGAACAATAGCAGTAACTCCTACAAGTAATATACTGCATCTGTTCCTTTAGCCCTAGGACATCTTATATATAATTGGCAATGCAAATCATAAAACCCAATTTCATGAACAATATGAATATTCCCATTTCCAACATCAGTCCTATTTTCAGGTAGGTAGAAAGCTGCATCATGTATCCTACTATTCTCTGCCTACTGTAATTTGAAAAATTCCTCCTTTCTTACCAGAAATACAGTTACTATTTTAGGGTCTTACAAAAATAAGCCATAATATTATGTCTCAGAAAACTTGCATTTGTTCCCTTCTCATTTTTTTTTTTAAATAAAGACAGCAAAAGAAAAAAAAAAAAAGACAACACCCAACTAGACTAAAATTACTGAAACTACATGTTGGCTTTAATAAAAAAATGTACTAACACTACACTTAGAGATTAAGTTAAAAAAAAAGGAACAATAAGACAAATGTGAGACATGAAAATGACATTTCAGAATGCTACTCTTTGGGTACACTACATTAGTTTTTGTTGTTGCCTTTGAAGTAAAGATATTCAATTCTAAAATTTACAGTTACATTTTGTGGAAGTATGAGTAGTCATAAACTCTTCAAGAATGGCCAGATGTGGTGACTTACCAGATTTTGCTGACAGAGCCAATAAAATTGCTGGAATTTCTGAGACATGAGGAGCTGAGCACTTCCAACAGCACTTCGGATCTTACCTAGGACTAAGCAATACAGAGAGGTTATTACCAATAGATGTTTTGGCAGTAAATGTAAATGCCAGCTCAAAGAATATGTAGCTGAAATCACAGCTTAGTTTATACTGGAAGTAAATATTTTGCTGCTTCTGATTATACACATAAAATATTTTTGAAAAGATATAGATATAGGAAAGCTCTGTGGCATCTTCCCCTTTGTAAATAGTAAATGATATATTAATAACTCAGAACAACCAAGACTGTTTGCTTAAGAAAGTAGAAAAAAATCAAAGGAACACAGACAGCTTCCTGAAGTAGGCATATATACATATGTTTTTGAGAACAATCTTAAATTTTAAAGTAAATAACAACAAAAATAAAAAGTCAGTGATAAGCATTATCATCCAGATTTTTTATTTTTTATTAATCCTGACCTAACAAAGCACTTAACTACAAATATTTACTGCAAATGGTTCAATAGGTCTACTGACATTGAAACTAGGAAGTTATCACCAAACTTAAAGCTCTCTTTAAGTTATCACCAAAATTTAAGTCTATTAGCTTTTCCAGACTTATCTCTTAAGCACCATCAGGCACAATTAACAAAAATAAACTTACATGACAGACCTGATCGAGGAGCATCATTTGTTTATATGTCTATCCTGGAAAATACATGAAGACCTGAGCATGGGAGATTCAGACAGAGTGGGATGCAAGCAAGTGCTCCAAGATTTTGCTGAATCACGACCAACCCGCATGGTTTGTTGGGCTTTGCCCAGTCAGTGTGCTTGTTATTTACAGTGTGCACAAGCACAGGGGAAACGAACCCAATTCGTTTTACTTCACTTTGCTTCCAAGAACTAGCTCTCTAAATCAAAATTTCTGTATGTTATATAATCAAAGACAGGAAATAGTCAGCTCATCAGCTCACCCATGTTAGGCACTTGTTTTAAGACATGATGAATCACCTCCTGAAGATGTCTCTTTCTATTGACTAGAGTGCCTTAGGGGACTGGCTTATCCTGAGAAAACCAGCTTCTCCTAGAGTCCCACATTAGCTGGGATAGACTTCAGTTGGTAGCAATATACTTTCCTACACCAAATTGAACATCCTTCTCTATGCTGAAAAAGCATCATTTTAAAAAGCATAATAAGCTGGGGTTTCAACGCAAGATTGAGTTTTCCAGAGAATTTCCTGATCTTTAAATAATCTTTAGGGGAATGATAGAGGTAGGTATAGGGGTAACATAATAAATAAATACTCTGGCATCTTTTAATTTAAACAGTCTGCTTATTTGAGGGAACCAAATTGACAATTTAAATAAGATGCATAGGGTAGAATGAAGCTATAATAGTACAGCAAAACTGAACTGCAACATGAGCTATAAAAAAATGAAATTCTTGCAGGGCTTAAAATTTTGTTGTTATTTTAAACAAGCAGAGGAGAAGACTCTGAGTGGTATATGAAAAAAAAAATATTTTGGTAATAGTTACATTTTAATTCTGCTTACTCTAGACCAGTAAAACATCTGCTTAACCACAAGAAGCAGTAAGAGAGAACCAGAAGTTTTAGGCTCAGTTTCTGTGAAAACATATGCATTTCATAACTTTAAAAGCATACATTAATTTGTAAAGCTATTTCTCAAACGCTATTCTGTTTTCTCATAGACAAACAGTTTGCAGCTGTGCCACAACACTAAATTAAACAGCAATATGCATAATTCATCTGTCTCTTGTGACACCCATTTGTGAAAGGGTTAAGTGTTTCAGGGCTGCATTAGTAATTCACTGGGGTTTTGTTTTTGTTTAGTTGGCCAAATGAAACAAAACATTTTAATTGGTTTGGGGTTTTTGATCACCAAACCCCTCGCTTTCCTCTATGGAGCTACTGGCTTAGGAAAAGCAACATTTTGGGTGTTAAAACCCAAACAAACACACAGAAATCTAAATTAAAAAGAATTGTTTCACTCGATCTGAAATAAATCACTTTCAGTTGTTTGTCAGCATTTTTAGGAAAGGCAAAAATGTAAGTGTCAACCAAACTTGTATCCTCCTTGTCCCTGGATGCTCTATAGCACAGGCCATAGGACAAACTCCCAGTGTGGGGTCAGAATCCCTTCTTTCCCAAGATGAGGAATTCTGCTGTAGCAGGTTCCTGGCATTGCCTTTATGAAGCTGTTCCACACTCCATTCAGCTACTCACCAGGCAGAAAAAGAGTGACAATGGTTCTGTAGGCTGATGGTTGTAGTGCTTGTCTCACAGGGAATAAAGCTCAGTTTTAGTTTCCTCCACTGAATTTTGTAGCTCACAGCTCAAGTATTTAGCCTGAGGAAAATGCATTGGTTTGGGCCCTACCACAGAAATTTAGGTCTTGACAGAATCTATATCTGACTGACATTTTCTAGTGAATCTTGCGGTTACTCCAAACCCCAAATTAAATAAACATTTGCTTGATCTTCATTATCGTGAAGGATCATGTTGACAGGCATCTGTAATTTAAAGCCCAGGCAGACCAGACAATACTTTAGGCACTGGCCATGCAGTGTTTTGGAGTGGTACACCTCCATTTGGGATGTCAGACACTGGGGTTCTGCGCTACCTGCATGTGTCACCAAGTCAAGCTGAAGACTCCTAGGAAGCAACCTTATGCTGGGTGATGCTCGTGTCTCATGAAGCACAGAGGTTCCCCATTGTGCCCAAGAAAAAGACCACCAGAGTAAAATATGTGCCTGTGGTTCCTCTCCCTGACTTCACCTGAAGCTGCCTAAAGCTGTCAGCAAGGATCAGGTTGGTCAGACCCTTATTCCACTCAAGTTTTGGAAACCCGCAAGGAAGACAAGCCTTAGCCTCTCAGGGTAGCCTGTTTCTTGATCACCCTCTTGGTGAAGAGCTTTCTCCTTCTGTCCAGTTGGTATTTCCCTTGCTGCAGCTTGTGCCCACTGCCTCTCCTCCTTTCAGTGTGTACCTCTGAGGGGAGACTGCCTTCACCTTCTCAGTTTGTACCCACTAGGAGAGCTGTAATTAAACCCCTGATTTAAGTCATCTTCTCCAAGCTAAACAAACCTCGTTCCCTCAGAGCTACTCTACAGATAGCAGACTTAAACAACTTGCAGAACTAGGACCCCAGTGCCAGGAATAAGGTTAGTTTTGAAGCAGCATATAGCACTGGCGAGCAGTCTTTCAAAAAGGCTCCAACAGTGATGAATACACATGTATAATTACAGGCCTACCATTTACTAAAGATCTAACTCTATTTCCATTTCAATAAGTAAATCAGACTTAATAAAACATAGAACTTAGAATCTCTCATATTCATGCTACTCTGCTTTGCTGTAATTAAATTAAAGTATTAAAACACTTCAATTCATAATCTTTAGCACAATATTAATAGACAGCCAAAGCCTTGTTATTAATTTCATGCATTGGGGAATTATTCTGATGAGTGCAGATTGATTATCTCCATGAAAGAATGATGAATGTTAGAGACTGGAGAGATTGAGATGTTTGGTGATGCCTCAAAGATTTTGCTTGTAAATAAATGATGATAAAATCAACCAACGTAGTTAAATATATATAATTTTCATATAATTCCTATACCTTCTCCCCTCCTTAAGATAATGTTATATTGACTTGAAAGTCAGGGAAGAGTCACACCACCTTAATTCTGCTCCCTGAAGCATATAAAGCACTCTATTTTTGTTGTGTGGGCCTGTATGATTTTTACTCTGAAGACAGACAAAACTCTTACTGCGACTGCAGTAGATGCAGACTCAGGATTTATATCCTGGATAAAGATTGTACAAGTTCCCTGTATACAACACGGAAAATTAACAAAATGGTGTCTTTTCCCCTGCAATAAGCATATTACAAGAAAATTGCAAGTAATATATATTTATACATGTTGTATTGTGTGAGGAACGCTACAGACTCTTATAACTGAATACAGTTTCACATCACAAAGGCAGGGGAAGAAAAGTTAGAATTATATTGATCAAACCAAGACCATAGTCTGATGCCATAACTCTATTTTTGACAGGTTAAAAGCTTTGTTCAGTTGCACCACTGCAATGAGATACTATAGTAATCAGCCTGCTTCTAGTATTAGTGTTATTTAAATGATGTGTTTTAGTTTTAAATTTTCATTTCCCTTGATTGCTTTTATTTTTTTTTCCTTTTATTTTTTATTCCTAAACTTGTAAATAAATTGCTCTACACACAATCTGAGAAAGTATGCCTGGAAAAATATTCTGTCACTTAGCTCATCATCCTAACATGTAAACCAGAATATTTGTGCAATCTGTAAACCCAAATTTTTCTGAAACTAAGCCTAAATCTGTATGAAATATATATCTTTTCCACCGGCAACATAGCAGGCAGGCATAATAATAAATGCATAATGTTTGGAGTGAGATGACATTTTAGGACAGCACAGCCACCAATGTGTAGTGTTCTGGAGTGAAGGTATGGCAATGGGATCCTTGTGAACCCTCAGCCCCTGTGCATGTTCAATTTTTACCCGAATGGAGATGAGTTCAGAGAAGAGAAAATTTAAGCTCAGCAATACAAATGTTAGGAGGAATTCTTGGGTTCCTCACTATGGGACTGTCCTGTATTGATTTTAACTACCGTTTCAGGGAAATTAAGACATTCTGTAGTCGTTTACAACACTCCAAATGTCAATTTCAATAGTTTCTGAAGGATAGAGTTGTGAAAGACATTAGGAAATTATGTCAGTAATCTCTCTTTGGTTAAAGGATAACCTGTATTTGGTCAAATACCTAAGAAAGCTTTTATGGATGATAAACTATGAATGTACTGAAATAAATTGGTTGTGAGACTTCTTTTTTTCCAAAGTACGGGAGATTTAACTCTACCTTTTCTGCTACAGTTCTTCTGTGTTACTAAAGCCCTTGCAGTACTTTGGAAACACCAACCGGAGGATTAGCAAGGACAATTCAGCATCCATGGAGTGAAGGGGTAAGGGGAGAGAAAGGTGATATTTTGATCTCTCTTTCTAATGCCTGATACACTAGAGATCACTTTACTTCAATAGGGCATAACTGTACCAGCAGAGCTCCTAAAAATGATGCAGAAGAAAGATATTAGCAAAAACCATCTTTGTGCTGGTATGGTTTATACTGGGCTTAAAGACTCTGTTCTAAAAAAACAATTTTTTTGTGCTGTGTTATCTTAGGATTTTTATATGAGAGTAAAGTCTGGGTGGCAGTTCTCCATTTGACCTGCGTAGTGAAATATCTCAGTAGAGGAATCTGTGGCGTTTGGGAGCCTGTGATGTCTTCTGCTTCCCTCTGCCACATCATGCCTGACCCTGTAAGTCACGGCTCCCCTCTGGGCTTGCGGGCTCTGCTCCTTCCTGCGCAAGTCTCCCTGCTCCCATCACACAGTGCAAAAAGCTGAGCTCTTGGGCTGCAGAGTCTTGGCCCTCTGTGTCTTCAGTAGTGGTGTGACAACCTGGAGCATTTTTCTTGTCATCACTTACACGCCAGCAATAGCCAAATACAATTTGCAGGGTGTAAAACTGAAATGCCAGTCAGCACCCTTGAGAAACACATATCTTTGCTGGAAGGCACCCTGCCGGTGCAAATGATGAGATAGCTTACCCTGGGAACACTTCCAGCCATATATATATTATATATATATATATATATTCTGATAAACACTGAGAACACAAATAACTGCCCACATGGACAACACTTGAACTTTACAGAGACTCCAAAATACGATTCATGGCAACTGACCAAATGAAAAAATACTGTCTGCAAAAAGAAAGTGTGAGAGGTTAGATTATTTTTGTTGCAGTGATTATCTTCTCCTTTTCTAAGTCCTGATGAGTGAAGATCTTAAAACAACATTATGGGAGAAAAGCTACAGTGAAAGAAAAAAATCAATACAGCAATCAGACAGCTTTCTGTGATCTCAGGGCTATTGTGCTAACACAGAAAATGAAATTGTTTTCTAAAATGCAGCTCTGTTTTAACTCTTCCTTTGATTAAAACAAAATAGAAGTGGTAGCATAAAGACAGCCTTCTCCTATGAGATGCAAAGCTATATTTGTTCTTCAGGTACAATTAATATACCCTGGACAAAAAAAAAAAAAAGAAAAAATGATTCAGCATTAACAACGACAGTTTGAATGTGCAAACTTTTCCGTGAAGTGTTATGGGAACAGTAGTCCTGCTGGAAGATGGAAAAAACATATTTAGTTGCTTCTGGCTTCTGTATTTCTGAGTATTTTCTTCAGGGAACTGAGAAATGCTTAAATATGTCAAGTTACATTTCATGGTGGGATATCATTAAACTTGAGTTCTTATGGATACATACCTTCCAACCTACATAGTTTAAACAGGGGATACAAAATGTGTCAGAGACTCAACAGGAAAAAAGAATCACACAGAAATTTAAAAATGCTCATTCCCTCGGTGAAAATAATTCTTTGATAACCTCCTTTTGCTTGATGTTAGCTATATTAAGCGAAGGGATACCATTTCAAAGGTAATGTAATTCAGAAATGATTTCAGGAGAATCTCTTGAAATGAATCACATAAGATGGAAAAGCAGAAGTCTGTGTGTCACTTTTTACAACCAGACAAGCATTTTATGTCATTTATGTTATATAGATCTATTCTATACTTCCTACTCTAACCTATTAGGGAGGCCAGATTATTCCCCCAAACATAGAAAATGAACCTATTTTGGTTAAGTTAAAAAGGGAATTGCAGAAGTCCATTTCAGTTGTATTTCAGTATCTATATGTCAGGGAATTGCCCTTTCTTTTTCTCTTACAGAGTCACTCTGCAAATTAGGCAAAATAAAATACTGAAATTCCGTTTTGTTTTCTCTGAAATGATTCTAGGTTAAAAGGGTCTCACTAACTGTGAATATTAATAAAAATTAGCAAAGTCCAATTTGTCTTCATGTCTTATCCTTCAAGTTCTTCTCTACAATTTTTGAAAACTTCCTAGCTGTTGCAAAGTGTTTAAGGGTATTTCTGAAGTGCAAGTGTAGCTTTACATGGTGGAAGGGAGGGTCATTCTGCACCCAGGAATTGGTAGTCAATTAAAATCAGTTCCTCCAACTTTTCCTAACATAATACGTAGACAGCTTCATATTCTAGAGAATAACACCACTAACTCCCTACCTGTGTCTGTGAGTGAGGAAGACGCGAGAACATTTCTACTGCTAATTTCAGGTGGTTGCAAATTTGTTTATGGCTGTGCATGAGGAAGAGCTTGCAAAGAAAGGAGATAACAAATGATCATGAGCACTGATATCCCCACGTCAGTACCAGGCAACACTGAAAGCTCGTGCTTTGGGATATTTAATGATGGCAGAGAAATATCAGCATTTAGCAGTGCAAAGATTTGGGGAATACAAAAATAAGATGTATATGGTAAAAATAAGCATTAAAAATAACCACTATGAAACAACATTTGGGAATCTTAACACAACCTAAGCAAAGCAAAACATTTTATTATTTGTACTTAAACAGCACCTAGGAGGGTATTAAAGTCTTCATGTTATCAATGCAAAGAGAGAACTCTCAACTCATATCTGCCATAATGAAAATGATGACAAAAAGCTAAACTCCGGAAAGCACTGGAGGCTGAAGGAAGAAAAACAGCCTTATGCTCTCTGCCACCCCAAAAGCTATCTTGTTAATGGCAGACTTGTGTACAATCTAGTGCAGAAATATGACTGTAAAATGAAAACGAGGTAAAAATACAGAAGTTCCTTCTGAAAAGGTCAGTGCAAGAAATAGAAATTGGCCTTTTAGTGACCATGCAGGCCTGGCCCAAGACCTGGGGGTAGATCATAAACAAGAACTCATTGAGGGGGAAAGAAGACAATTGGGAAAGAATATTCAGAGGTGATGCGTGAGAGTTGTGAGAGTGTAGGAAAAGATGCTAGTAAGAAAACTTAATATGAACTAATTTGTGATCTGAGAAAATCTGGACTGAGACAATAATTCAGATTGGCAGGGATTGAAATATTTATAAAACTAAGACCGGAGAACAAGGATAATTGACCTCAGAGGGAATCACAGGGAGCTGGCTACTGAGTGCTAGGACCACTTTGATGTATTACTATCATTAGTGCTGGCTTGGATCTTGTTCCAAAATAGTCTACATTATTTTTCACTTTTTCCCATCACTTCTTTCAAGGTGTCCACAGGAATTGAGAGAATAATAATGATTCTTGACAAAATTATAATAAGAAAATGCTGCTGAAGTATGTGGGATTGTAGCTGCAGAAGTACTTTAACTACTGCTCTTGCTTATTCCTTCCTGTTCTTCTAACGGCCCCTTTATGATAGTCTCAAGTGTCTATAAAGGAATGAAAACATGTTTAAAATGCCTGTTCAAAGTAAGAGGCAGATTCTCAGGATTCAGAAAAATGGCAAACAAAAAAACTTCACAAAAGACCACCTTGTGTGCTGTGGCAAAGGATCAAGCACTAGAGCCACAGAAGTGAGTGGGAAGAATGTGCCAGAGCTGGCGCTACAGATGGAGCTATTGCCCCACTCAAACTGTATCTAACACCAGGCTTTGATCCTGCACTTGACTCTATGCAGTTGGCTCCTCAACTGCTTCCATAAAACCTTACTCTGGCAAAGACCAACTTGCACAGTTAGTAGCAGGACAGGGGGCCTATATCTAATGGTTCTGTAGAGTGTCTTTGGTACTGCAAGATGAGTAAGGAAAAACAACACACCATCAATTTATCCTAACAGTTTTTAGCAAACATCTGTAAGAAAAGATACCAAAATGTTCTTACTTTCCTCAGAAAGATCATTTTCTTCTGCCTCTCTTTCCATTTCTTTACACCATCCTTCCATTCTCTTAGTTTCAGTATGCAGCAACTTCATAAACCAAGATCCATCCCGTCGACAAGGAGACATTCGACCAGTCTCTACTGTCTCAATGGCTGGCTCCAGCCAGGGTTCTGGTGGTGGAAGGTTTGAGGTGTCAACGGGGGTCCTGTAATCTTCTCTGTAACTGAACAGTCCCTGTGTCCGTACAGTTCTCACTGCGCTGTATTGGGTGGGGGTGCTGGGCTCCGAGTGCTGCTGGAACGACGAGCCAAACTGAAGTCCCTTGTCCTCCATGGTGATGTGTCCTGGAAAGCCCTCCAGCTCCAGGTCAGCCTGGACAGCTGCTGTTACACTGTTTGAGCGCTTAAATCTTCCATGTCTTGATAAAGAAGGAGGAAAGGAAAGGTATTAAGTCATATAAAGGCATATATGTTTATACTAGGCACAGAATAATATTTCAGTGGATGGATTTTGGTTTTCTCCTTATATTTTACGCTAAATATTTTTTCTTTGTGCATATTCCACTAAAATAAGACAGTGAGTAACAGCAGAGAGGAAAACCAAAAAGCATAGTGGCATCATTGATCTCAGCAAAGATACAAAAGAAAACCATTTAAATTATCTCTGTAAGCAAATATTGATTTATTCTCGTACTACAAAATACCATGTATCATTACTAAATGAACTGGAAATAACTAGAAGAACTGCAGGGTTGCATCTCCTGGTGAAAGACTGCTAAATATATGTATAAAAAATCCAAATATTAATGATCATAATTAGATAAAATGTGAAAATCTGCTAAGTTAGGACTGTTAAGAATTCTTTGAAAAAAAGAAAAATAGCATCAGGTTTAAGAGTCTTTTTTTTTTTTTTTACTAGCCTCATAGGATGACCGTTAAATGTTGATTTTCTATTGTAACATGCCAAGAATAATGACATTTTAGAAAAGATTTATGTTATAAAGTCAGATAGACGCTCAAAGATTATTTGTGAAATCTTTTCACATCTAGGTCTATTGTTTCAAATTACTTCTAGTCAATGTTGGTAAAAGGCAATTAGCAGACAGATACTGTCTGACAGCTGCCGTGAAATGAGATAATGGTCCCAGTCCGGTACTTAACAGGCAGTGCCTGCCAGGGATAACCAACCAGTGGGTTAGTGCATCGGCCATCAGTTTTACAAAACTAGGTAAAATTGAACGAGCATAGAAGCTGATTCCAGCTTAGGATAAAGATACCATGCTAGCTAACCACTGTAGCTCCCTAGGAGGCCTGGGAAGGCCTGGATCGGTATGCGATGTCCTATCAAACAAAGAATACCCCAATATACATCTCTTTGTATTTGTTCTGCAATTAATGAAAGGATATTAATACACTAATTTAAATCTTTCAGTTCCTTCACTCCAATTAAAGCTGTAAAGTTAACTGAATGTTAAGCAACTGCTAAGTATTCTCTACAAATTTTACCGAATGACCAGCATGCATATAAGAAATTTGGCTTTATGAATTATTTAGGGACAGAAGTTGCCAGATGTTTGTTATTAACACTGTTTATAAATGCGCTTTGTTTTGCGAAAGCCTACAGATTTTTGTATGTGCTTGAATTACCGTTTTTCATCTTCTACTTGTATTCCAACAGAGTGGTATTCCCGTAGGCCTCTGCTCTCAGTATCCGAATCGGTTGCTGTTTCCACCTAATTCAACACAAAAGATACATCCACAGAGTGAGCACCAACAACTCAGCATTACCTGCACTTACTCAAAATAAATTATATATTTCCTCTCTTACTGCTACAAAACACCCAGCAATAAATACATAACTTAAATAAGTATCCAGCCTGTTAACATTGGTTTGGTGCTGTGTTTTCTAAAGCTCTGCACAACTACTTGTTTCACTGTGCAGTTCCCTATTTCAGACCTAAGCAGATTCAATTACTCAGGTCAGTGGAAGCAGGGAGTTAAGCAGGGTGGCCTGGAAGAGCTGTTGTTAGAACAAGGAATGCACAGGATTGTCCCTTTTTAAATTATTATAAAAAAAATATCTCATTATAGTCCATGATTTACAAAATAAAATAAAAACTCAAGTAGCCCCATAAACTTGCAAGTGATAAAAAGAAATACTGCAATGAAATTTTATCGACAGCTGTGTTGACAAATATAAAGCCATTTAAATGACGTGAAGGATACATCAGAATGCCATATCTCACCTTTTTTAATAACATGGTCCCCAAAATGCTACATCAAGCAATTTATGCACCTTTTAATAGGATTCCCACCTGAAATACACTCAACAAAATACGTACATTTTTCTTCATAACAGTACAGTTTTCTTCATAACTGAGACCACATAGTTACTGCAAATTTCTGTGGGATTTTATATAACACTCCCCACCACCACACCGCCCCCAAGTCTTTGACACAGACATAATGAGTGCCGCAGTATGCAAATTGTATTGAATCAAAGGAGTCAGGAAAAAAAAAGAAAGAATTGAACAGACTTTTCCTTTTGAATGATATTTTCTCTGCTAAATTAAATATATATACATATATTATCAGCAACCAGTTTTTCCACATGCACAATTCATGGGTGCAGTAAAAGACTATATCCTATAGTGAAAATAAGATAACTTTTCCTCTTGCAGTAGTGACAGGCACCCCTGGGAGGTGCCCAATGGCCTTTTTAGCTGCTTATTAGCTGCACAGTCTGAATCCCACTAGGTTTCTGGAAGGATGCAGGGAGAGGGTGGAAGGAGGGTGAGATGCGAGACGTGGACTCTACATCTTGAAGAAGCCAGTTGCTGAAACTTCTCTTTCAATCTTCAAGTGGTATTTCCACGTAAATTCACACTGAAGGGAATTCCAGCCAGTAATCAGTGTACATTCATATTTACCTGGCTGTGGGTGATGGTGACTTTTACAAAAACAGCTAATGCAGAAAGCCTCTAGTAAATGTTACAGTAGGTTTGAACTGTACAGTGTAGCATCAGGCACAGGTTTGCAAAAAGCTCTGCATATCAGTACGGTAAGTATCAAGGAAACATTTTCCAGCAATTCCACCTATTCTGCATGAGTTCTAGCGAAAGCACACTCTGTTGACTGTTCCCACCTCAGGAACTGCATGGAAGCTGGCTACATTCACTTGGACAGGCAGCACAGTGACAGAACAGTTTTTTTTTTTTTTTTTTTTTTGTAAGTTATCAGTCTTGGTAGCAGTCTCCAAGATTTGGCGTTGTCTGTATAAAAAGAAAGGTCCCTCTTGACACTGGCAGTGAAAAATAGACTCAATCACAGAGGTAGGTCGTTTGTGGAAAAAAAAAAAAAAAAAAGACAAGATTCCTCAGGGCTCACATCATGGCTTAATATGGAGGGACAGGGCACTACTTGTCTGGCCAAAGTCAGACAAAAGTAAGAGGATAGCAGCCTGCATCAAAAGATATTTTGGGGCATCTCTGTCTTCAGAAAAGGAGTTTAAATGATCGGCAGAAAGAACATCAAAAATACATTTCTAAGGATCTTCTGATTAGATGCATATAAAAGTGTACCAAAGCTAGTGACCTAGACTGACATTATGGTCAATAGTGAGACACTGACAATGTATTAGATACTAGGTCCATTCCTCCCCTTTGACTGCAATGGAAACATCTAGGGTGTTACCTTAGATGTAAATACTATATATCTCTATTATAGATATACTGTTAATTGAAATTAATGCCATGTCTGGCATGTGGGTCAGTGGCAGAAATTCACAAAAACACAGAGATCCTAGTTAGATAGATAATGGGAAAAGGATGTGGATGCTCCATGACTAAATGAAGAGAAGTCAAAACAAGGAAACCGTCTATGTGAGAAATTACAAAAAAGGCAAAAACTTGACAGAAAGCTTGAAAAAAAAAAAAAAAGAAAGAGAAGTTGCTGGATGCATCCTCCTGTGGGATGCATCCCATTCTTGTGCCAAATATGAATTAGACTGTGGTTTGACAGTGCCCTTAACAGGAACTGCAGATTTCTCTAGTCTCAGGTGCTTGGGAGTACACACACAGCCTGAATACAAAAAGTAGCTAGAAAATAGAAAGCAATTATAATAAATTTTCAAAAGTATTTGCCTACTGGTAGAAATATTTAGTGACTTAATACAGTTTCAATTTGTAAAATAACTGGAACCATTTCATGTTTATTTTTTTTTCTTATTTATTCAGAAAGAGCACTATAAGCTGGCTTAGCTTGATCAGGTATTTCTAGTAGCTTTACTGCTGCTAGCCCTCTTCAGCTTTCTGAAGCATGATAGATATTGTTAATTTTAGTCATTTATCATTATTTATAAATTTCTGCTATGGAACTGGATATCTGTATTTCAGTAAATTCTGTGAATGCCTTTCTGCGGAACTACAGTAGGGGTATTTATTACCCAAAGATCAAGTTCTGGTACGACATTATGGAAATAATTTTGGTTTAAAGTATATTTAATGTTAAGTTTATAAAAGAACATAAGAAACTAACTTGATTTAGATTAGGCAGGTTAGATTGTTGGATTAATGGTCAGAGTTGGTAATGTTTATGTTAGAGAAGTATATTTTATTCAGAAATCATCTAGGCATAAACCTGGACATATACAGTATTTGAACTGGTCAAATCAATGCTGAATTTCTGAAAGGAAAAGGGTACTTGAGAAAGAAAACATCTATAGTTAAAACATCTATTTTTAAAAGAGTTTCTTTATTAAAGCCTATTTTATGTAAGCATCTCTGTCCATAGGAGAGCTGAGAAAACTTTTGAAAGACATTAAAGGAAGAAAGGGCTGAAATGTGCTTCAGTTCTCACTGTGCAAGCCTGAATGGACTTTTCTTCATTTTTTAAGCCTGGAATTTCACTAGCAGAGTAGTTGTTATTATTTGTCAAATGAATAACACCAAAGGTATGCACATCAGGTTACACCAATGAACAGTCACACAGTCAGAGTGGCTGAGGTTGGAAGGGACCTCTGGAGATCAACTGGTTCCACCCCCTTCCTTAAGCCAGCTCACCTACAGCACATTGCACAGGATCATATCTTGACGGCTTTTGAACATCTCCAGAGAAGGAGACTCCACAACCTCCCTGGGTAACCTGTTGCAGTACTCTCTCACACTCACCATGAAGAAGTTTTTCCTCATGTCCAGTTGGAACTTCCTGTGCTTCAGTTTGTGCTGGTTGACTCTTATCCCATTGCTGGGCAACACTGAAGAGTCCTTCCCCACCCTCTTGGCACCCTCCCTTAGATACTTGTATAAGTTGATAATATTCCCCTCTCACTGTTCTCTTCTCTGAGCTAAACAGGCCCAGATCTCTCAGCCTCTCCTCATATGAGAGATGCTCCAGCCCCCTGATCACCTTTGTAGCCCTCCTCTGGAGTCACTCCAGGAGCCCCAGGTCTCTCTTGTACTGGGGAGCCCAGAACTGGACACAACACTCCAGGTGTGGCCTCACGAGGGCTGGGAAGAGGGGGAGGATCACCTCCCTGGATCTGCTGGCAATAGTCTTCCTAATGCACCACAGGATACCATTGGCTTTCTTGGCCACAAGGGCACATTGCTGACTCATGGTCAACCTGCTGTCCACCAGGACTCCCAAGTCCTTCTCTGCAGAGCTGTTTTCCAGCAGGTCAGCTCCCAGCCTGTACTGCTGCATGGGTTTACTCCTCCCTAGGTGCAGGACCCTGCACCTGGCTTTGTTGAACTTCACGAGGTTCCTCTCAGCCCAACTCTCCAGCTTGTCAAGGTCCCTCTGAATGGCAGCACAAACTTCTGATGTGTCAACCACTCCTCCCAGTTTTGTAACTTCAGCAGACTTGCTGAGGTGCACTCCATCCCTTCATCCACGTCACTGATGAATAAGTTGAACAGTATTGGACCCTGTACTGACCCTTGCAAGACACCGCCATCTACAGGCCTCCAACTAGACTCTGTGCTGCTGATAACAACCCTTTGAGCTCTGCCGTCCAGCCAGTTCTCAATACACTTCATGCCCACTCATCTAACCCACACTTCCTGAGCTTACCTGCGGATGTTGTGGGAGACAGTGTCAAAAGCCTTGCTGAAATCAAGACAACAGCCAACAGTCTCCCCTCATCTACTCAGCTAGTCATCCCATCATAGAAGGCTATCATACTAGTTAAGCATGATTCCTCCTTGGTGAATCCATGCTGACTACTCCCAATCACCTTTTCTTCCACATGCTTAGAGATGACATCCAGGATGAGCTGTTCCATCACCTTTCCAGACATGGAGTGAGGTTGACTGGCCTGTAGATTACTGTAGTTCTCTTCTTTCCCTTTTTGAAGACTGGGCTTTCTTCCAGTCCTCAGATACTTCTCCTGTTCTCCATGACCTGTCAAAGATGATGGAGAGTGGCCTGGATATAACATTTACAAGTTCCCTCAGCACTCATGGGTGCATCCCATCAGGGCCCATGGATATGTGAGTGTCAGATTTGCCTAAATGATCTCTAACCCAATTCTCCTCAAGAAAGGGAAAGTTTTCCTTCCTCCAGAGTTTCTCTCTTGTCTCCAGGGCCTGGGATTCCTGAGGGCTGATCTTAGTAGTAAAGGCTGAATCAAAGAAGGCATTCAGTAACTCTGCTGTCTCTGTATCCTACGTCACCAGGGTACCCACCCCATTCAGCAGCAGGCCCATAGGCCCTTTTGCTACTGATGTATTTGGAGAAGCCATTCTTGTTGTCCTTGACATCCCTTGGGAGGGATGGGTCCAAATGGGTCTTAGCTTTCCTTGTTGCATTACTGTATACTCCGACAATACCCCTGTGTTCCTTCCAAGTGGCCTGTCTCCTTTTACATATTCCATATACTTCCTTCTTCTGTTTGAGTTTTGCCAGGAGTTCCTTGTTCATCCATCTCTTTGCTTGACTAATGGTGATGCACTTGAGTTTAGAGGAAGTGAAGCTTGAATATTAACCAGGTCCCTTGGACCCCCCTGCCCTTTAGGGCCCTAACCCATGAGATCCCTCCAAGAATGTCCCTGAAAAGGCCAAAGTTTGCTCTCCTGAAGTCTATAGTTGTAATCCTATTTATTGCCCTGCTTTCTCTATGCAAGATTCTGAACTCCAGCATCTCATGGTCAGTGCAGGTGCAACCCTCACATCTCCAACCAGTCCTTCTTTGTTAGTACAAGGTCCAGCAGAACACCTCTCTTCACTGGCTCCTCCACCACCTGTGTCAAAAAGTTATCATCAGTGCCCTGCAGGAACCTCTTGGACTGTTTGTACCTAGCTGTGTTGTCTTTCTGGCAGATATCAGGGTAGTTGAAGTCCTCTATGAGAACTAGGGCTGGTGATCATGAGGTGACTTCCATCTGTCTATAGAAGGCCTCACCAACTTCTTCGTCCTGATCAGGTTGACCTGTAGCAAACACTCACAAGAGTATCATCCATGTTAGCCTGCCGTTTTCTCTTTACCCATACGCTCATAAACTCTCTAGCACTGTCTTTTGTAGTGTAGTCTAGGTGGAGATAACACTTTAAATGAAGAGTTTAGTGTGAGACTATGGTCATTTTCCCATTTTTCTGATGGGAAAGATGGTAAAAGTACACTACAAAAAAATTCAGGTATGCTTCTAGAACTGAATGGATCATGAATCTGGGAGCCAGAAGTGGACCAAGAATCTAAGCCGACTTATGGCAAGGAGGCCTTAATTTTGCTCATTGGGTCTAATCCACTGCATCAGAAATCTGTAGGAATGGACTGGAAACTGTCCTGAAATTATGGCCCAAGGCTCATCCTGTAGGAACAGCAGCAAAACTCATTTAATAGTTTCAAAGGATTCAGTGACCACATTTTCTGCAATGGTATCAACTGGTGTGATGATGTGAGAAAACACTTATGTGTACAAAATATGGTAAATCATTTTCCTTTGTCTATTTGTGCTTTTTTTTTTTTTTTTTTTTTTTTAACTGTTAAAGACTTTGACATTTTCCCACCTGGCAGTCTTGTGCCTTCCGTTCCTTCTAAAGCACTGCACCTCCTTCACAGGGGGATGCCCTCAGGATGACCATTTCTGCATACCATACTCCTTAGATCTATTGAATGAGTCTTGTGGGATGAGGTGGGCGACAGAGCACTGGAAATGGAAGTAGTCTAAGGAAGGTCAGTAGTATCATACCTGCGGGGCTAAGGTACAGCTAGTAACAGACTGTAGAGGTCAATAGACAAAGAAAAAATTGGCTTCCACAAGGATGTCTCAGTGGCTCATACATAATGCTGTTGGAAACATGATGGTCCAAAGATGTAAACAAGAAAACGTCCATATGGAGAAGATCAGTTTGGCCAACTGATATTGTCAGAACAAAGCAGGCAGACTGGCAACACACACTTTTCTTTCATTTTGCATAGCAAAAGCATATCTGTTTTTGCCAGCTACGTTGGTTTAGTGACATATAGCATGTCTTCTTTTGAACTCTTCTTCTGATGTGTGGAAGCCAATTTCCCTTTTATATTTGGGATGGGCTGGTGTCTTTCCATTGATGTAACATGTCCAGGAAAAGTCCTTCTCATTTACCTGTTTTTCAGTGCTTTCTTATTTGTATTTCACCTAGAAGTATATCCTGAATAATTTGCAGAAAATATGTAACTGTCACTTGGAATTACAAGAATAATGGAAGTAATATACTCTAAAATTTTATTCAAAACAATATTATCAGGAAAGTGATGGTCCAGGTACCAAAACAGAAATGGCATTGGATACCTATAAATATAAATACTTACCGAATTATCCTTCCCTCCAGTTTGCCAAGACTGACACTGACTAAATGACCTGACGATTGCTTTCATATTTTAATGCTTTCATTTCATTTCTGTGCTTTGTAACAGCAGGAGAATGCCAAACATTTTTTGTGTGTGTGTGTGTGTGTGTGTGTGCAATCTAGTACTGCAAATATTGTAACAATCAAAACAAAAAATCTAGAAAAAGGAAGCAAATGCCAATGCAAGTAAAAATGGGAAATAAAAATATTCACTCACAAAGAAACAAATGAATAAATAAATTGCATTTCTGAGTGACAGATAGTAAAAAGACCACTGCTAGAACACAGCAGGAAACTCTTTAAGTTAAATCAGATTGGCCAAGCTAGATTCAAATGAACAGAGTAGAAAAAGTCATATGTTTGGTTTGATTGTGCGGCTCCTGAAACTTAAAGAGGCCTTAATAGATCTATTGTTAGTATCCATGACTCATTATTGTTTTGTATTCTAAAAGCCTTGCATGCATCACATGTATTCTAAAAGCCTTAATATTTGAAAATTGGGCCAAGATCTCAGCAAAGCAAAATATTGTGACAAATTATATGTCCATCTGGTTAACAGGGAGTCTCACAAAGAAGAGGAAACAACAAGATCATCAGAAACTGACCAAAGCAGAAGAATGGGAGTACATCTAAACTATCAGATTATCTTCCTCTCTTCTTGCAAACAAAGAACTAAAACTTCTTTAAAATGCAGTTCTTATGCTTTGAAAAATGTTTTATGGGCTATAGTATGTCATTCACAGTAGGTGTATTGGTGCATTTTGTTATAACTTCTGTCTTAATTGTTTTACCTTTCACAAAGACCAAATACTCCTCTTCACTGGTTTTGCTATCAACACATGGAGCATACAACACTGTAAAACCTCTGTGACCAGTCACTACTGAATGATCTAGCTCAAAATTTGAAAGCTAAGTAACAGATACTGGCACTGACTCAGTAATAAATGACCCACGAATAAATTATATTTACACCAAATTACTTGAATAAGTGCACATCAGTATTGCACATAACTTACTTGTTAAAATCAATCTTGGTTTGTTTATAGACACTCATTCTAGTAAAGGAAGTACACACTGACTAAACTATTTCCACAAATTCTTGGTAAGCTTTCCTAGCTGGCAATTTTTAGCTGTGTGAAAGCAATCCTTACTTTTGTGTTAAAGTATTATTCTGCTCTTAAACATGAGCACTGCAACATAGCGTTGCAGTGTCCTAAAAATTACAGCCTAAGTAAGCTTCAATACGTACTGTCTCTGAGGGAAGTTCAAAGTTAATATATGCAGCACATAAGGAAACAGATTTTAACCTGGTATCTTTTGCTTTTCTCTCATAAGCGTCAGTAATAAGAGTCCTTCAGGCCACATTATCTCTCCCCATGCAACTTCACTGCCCTCAATGGGTTTTCACTGCTGTAGTTGATGTGTTCTATAATTAGAATTTAATAAACAATCTCTCCGATGATGCACAGGAAGGAAAATAATTCACCTTCCCTCTCTTGCATAGGCTTCTCAGTGGTAACGAGAAAAAAAAAAAAAAAAAGAAAACACTACATTTGATACTAGATCAAGTAAATCCAATTGTGAATGCATAAAACCATTCTTAGGTAAAGAGATCTCATTTGTATGCAGTGATTTCAAAGCAGGAAAAATACTTCAAATAAAACTACAGTACTAACTTCTACTGCTTTAATTAACTAAAAGAAAACTTTCATCAGCCAAAAAGCATATACTCTTTCAAAATATTTTTTTTAGAAACACACGAATTATACCCACACTTGCATGCTTATGATTTTTTGTCTTACCACAAGGCACAATTTTGCTACTCTAGTACTCTAGTACTCTATACTCTAGTAGAGCATCTGGACAGGTCAAATACCTTTCATGGAATGGTTAAGTGCTAATTACACAATACATCATACAACAGGTTGAAAACTTTCAAGGATCTTTTAAGAAAGTGCTTTGTGCTAAAAATTCTTGCCAGAGTTTAGAAATGGGGTCTGTGTCAAGCTTATATGAGATAGTAACAACAGAGTGATGCACACAGCAGTGATTACTCGTAACTTTTTTGGTTCCACAATGCTATGTGGTAAATTGTTCCGAACCAATAAATGTTATGCAAGGCAACTTTCTGGGCTTTCCCCACTTAGAAAGTCTCATTATGTTAAATGGCAGTTAACAAAATGAGCAACAGTAATTTGTGAAAAGAGTAAAAAATTAGATGTCTTTAAAATAACCATAGCTTTGTTTTAACTACTACTCCAACTGCTAAACTCCTTAACATTAAAGGAGGCTGAAAGGCAGCCACTGGCTGGGAACTCCTCTAGCTGGCTAAGCCTGTGAATTCTCACTCATATATATATATATATAAGGGTCTTTAAACTTAAGACCAAAGACCTTAACTTCAAAAGTCAAGTTTTAGCCTCTGTACCATGGATGCACTACCAAAATTTTCGTTGACTTCTACAGGCCAAGGACTTCACACACTTGTCTCCCAGAGCAGCAGTCTGAGGAGGATTTTAGGAAAACCTCAAAGATTTTATGCTTACCTCTAAAAGATTGGATCATTTATGATTTAAAGACCAGTGAAATCAATGGGAATATTTCTTTTGATTGCTATGTGTACACTGCAGTAGAGCACTGGTAAGGACGATACAACCTAAACAGTACAAAGAAAATGAAGATACTCATCTTGGTAAGTATGCTATGTGGGTGTACAATGCTTTGCCTTAATGGTACATTCCAGTTTGAGGCTGCAGAATTTCTTGAACTGAGTTTTTAACATAACATGATAATTATATATATATAATATACATGATAATTATATATATATTCAAAGATCACCTTATGACAAAAAAAATTAAGCTGGCAAGTTGTTGCAAGTTGTCATTCCTCCTGAATACAGCTTAGATTTAGAACAATTTATTCAATGAAGATCCTGGAGGGAAAAAAAAACACCACAACCCTAGATACTTTGAAGATCCATCTCCTGATGATAAATGAAGATGACAGAGTCCGTTCTCTATGGTACAATTAGTACTCATCTCCAAAAGTATCATCATGAATCAGTCTCCATACTTACAACATTTGTTCCCATATCATCTACTTCCAGGATTTCTCATCATTTGGAGAAGTCCTGATGTCTTTTAAATAGAGAAGAAACAAAGGACTACATATTTTGAAATACTTGTAATAAACAAGAAACTAATTTCTTGACGTGTTTTCTCATATTTTTTACAATCCAAATGCTTTTAATTTGAAATGGTTTTTAGCTAGAGCTGTTTTTGAATGTTAGTCATTAGCATATATACAAGGATATGCTAAAGAGCAAAGAAAAATCCCTGAAAAAGTATATCAGTAATAACCTTGCTCTAGACTTACTGGTTACTCTAGAAAATCTCCACCCTCCATTTTAATTCAAATACTTTGATAAGCCTTCAGCTGTCATGAAAGAAGACAGATATAAAGATTAGTGTTACTGGTGTCACTAGAGTTTAATTATTTATTATATATATATTCTTAAAAATACCAACTATATTTTTAATCCCAGAATCAGTATTTTGCAATTTGCTTGAATATGTGAATTGACAGGTTTTTTTTGTTTTTTTTTTTTTTCAAATTCCTGCTGATATGTCTGACAATATTCCTCTTGATTTAAATATGGGTGTTAACAAAAAAAAAGAAAAAAATCAAACCTAAGACCAACAGCTATTTTTTGTATTTTTTGAGGGGGAAACTTTGTTTCTGAAGCTTTTTTTGTGTGTGCAAAATTCTCAGCTAGATAGGGCTAACATACCATGAGTTGGGTTACCATGGCTGTACTGTTCTCTGTCCTTGTAAACCCGACGCTACTGATAATTTACAGAAAATCCAATGCTCCCCTAGAGAGTTGGGCTCCCTGTGCATGTGCATACCAATCCTATGGCACATACATACTGTGCTAGGACTTTTATAAAGGGCATTTGTTAACAATATGCACAGTACACAAATCATATCTCCCAAAGACATGGCAGCCCTAGGCTGTGTCCATAGCAGTTCTACGCTCAGAGGCAGCACTGGTCATTCTCTATCTTTGTGCCTCTCTGCTACTGTATGAAACTTTGTGGGCAAACATTCTCACACCAATATGTTAAAGGAATGAAACATCAAAAAAACGCACAAATTAACCATCCTGATAGCAAAATAATTAATGCAAATTAATGCAAATTAAATGCATTACCCTAGCATGGCATGCTAATGAGAAAACAAGTCATTTAGTCAATCAAGGAAATATGCAAATAAAAACCATCCTTTTCTGAGGTGCTTTGATGCAGAAGTCTAAAAGAAAAGAAATACCTCTGCTGTATTTTTGGGATATTAGTTACTGTTTATGTAGTTTGCAATAAGGGTATACTAACCTGTGTTTTTATTCCATACAAACTAGGCAACAAAAATATGACAAAATGTATTTTCTGCTTAGACATGCTGCAGAAAGATATTTTTCACTCTAAGTGAAGCTTGAAACTCACTGCAGGAAAAACAAAACAAAACAAAACAAACAAACAAAAAACAAAAAAAAAGACACACAAAAAACCGAACAGCCCTAAAATACACTACCAGGATACTGCGTTGAGAGTAATTTCACAATTTTAACCTTATTTAATGTCAAATGTTGCAACTAAGGAGCTAGTACTTCTCATAAGATAACAGCACATCCTTCTATGACATGCTGTTGCAAACGTTTGCCACTTTCAGTGTGTGCACCTGAGGACCAGCATTATGGGCCAGGCATCAGATGATGGGTTGATACAGAAGATCCTCTGCCTCCATGGAAATCATTGCACAGATGTTTTTGCAGATTAGAAGCACTTAGTCTTAAACACACCAAAAAACAAGAAGGGTCAGAACCCAGTGAGAAGTGGATGTCATCACCTGCAGTATGAAACAGGATCAAGTGATGTAATCAAAGTTTCAGAATTAATTGTTGAAATACCAGGACGGACTGAAGCAAGACACTCTTAATGTTAAATATTGCTGCTGAAGAGATAAGAACAACACTAGATACAATTCCTTTCTGAAGAGTAAGTTTCAGGTCAGAGGCTAAAAGGTACCAAAAATAACTTCCTGCTCTTTTGAGCTTTTCACCTTTATCTACTAAGCCCCTTCTCTGAACAATATAGGATACTCTAATTACTTTTTAAAACATCTTAATAGTAGCCATCTGCATATTTTACCATTGCTGTAATTTTTAAATTGCATTCTGCTCTTCTGTATGTAAAGAAGCAGAAGCCAACACTTTTTATGATGAGAAATGGACAAGCAGCTTGCTGACAGGGGCTAGGTATTCCTGTTAGTCTAACGTTGTGGAACAGCAACATTATACTACAGAGTGATGTTCAATCGGTAGCTGTGACATGCTTAAGCCACATATTTTTCTCTGACTGAATCTTGAAATTAATGGAAACAGAATACTCACTTTTTAAGAAAATAATAATAACTTTTATGCACTTCCTTGTAGATGAACAGTCACTCACTGGGCTTAGTTGCATGGGCCCAGTGAGAGAACAGATCACGCTCTCAAGATCTATGCTGCCATCTCTACTATATCTGTAGCTATGCCATAATACATAACATTATCACTGATTTGGCAAAAGTAGAGATTTTTAAGCACAAAAGCGAACCCCATGATGTAAAGGGGGATATTCACATATATAAAATTAAATACGTGTTTAAGTAAAAGTAGAACAGAAACGTTAATTTCCATCCACATTCTGTGTTTCAACAGAATGAACTTTCTGAGAGTTCAACTTTCTGATTTTTATTACTACTTGATATTTCCTAGATATTTAAACAAGTTATTACTACTACCTATCTAGTGCCTCCCATTCAATGGAGGAAATATGCAAAATCTGCATTGGGAATCATTTCATTCCCTTGACACAACACAATGTTGCTGAACTTTCCGTAGTCTGACAGACATTTTGCAAGATATGGTTACATGGTGGGCAAATGGGTGAATACTCAAAGGCTGTCCTTGTTGTTGTTATTTCATTACTGGCCATGCTGTAGCTATATCAGTAAGTTCCTTTCCTTTCCTTGGTACCTTCTCCCTAGCAGAACACCTGTTACTGAAAGCAGGGTGGTGATGTTCTTTTTAGGTAGAATAATTGTTGAGGATCCATCAGCACCACACATTTTCCAAGGTCAAAAGAAAAAGATAATGGAAAAAATACAGTGAAGCATTTTAAAGCAGGCATAATTCTATAAAAAGGACTGAATTCATGGAGGGAAGGAGATGAACATGCTGTTCACCTGTAGCTCTGCAGTATAATTTTCATATCAAGTGCTAATGACAGGTAACCTCCCTAGAGATTTATTCATTCATTTTCTTCCAGGTACAGCATATTAGCGGAAGACTTCCCCGCACAGCCACGTCGCCATGATGTGAATTACAATTAACGCCAGGCAGCCAGGGGTTGTTTGTTAGATTATTAGAGCCAGCGAAGCTGAATGACTCATTCTATGCTATTTGCAGAAAGAAGGCAAGCAATTCATCACAAAACAGATGCTAATGATAGGCTACCTGGATCCCTATAGAGGAACGCCGGCTCTTGAGAAACTCCTCTGCTTTTGTCACGAGGATGGCCTTGTCACTGGTTCGTATGGAGGCACCCTCCGACGCATGGCGCTGCGCAGCTGCAGTCTCCAAGGCAAGATTCATGGCCTTGTTACTGTCCAAGCTGTCTGTGGAGTTGTACATCCCTCGCCCATCCTGAGGCCACGGGGAAATCCTCTGAGTCCGGCTGTCGTGGTACGCATCCTGGGTGGATTCTGTGCTGCTCTGGGCCGTGACCGAGATCAGTGGCTTGGACGTGGTACGCGGGGGTACCGGTGGCGGTGTTTTTTTGTAACTTGTGTAAGTTACAGCTATGGAAAGAATTAAAAATAAAAAATAAAAAGAGAGAGAAATCAAGATTAGTCTGGTGGAAAACTCACAACATTTTCACCTTAACGTTAAGGTTATGCTACTTGAAAATGAAGACCGTACAACATAGTGCTCCTTGTGAACCTCGCCGTTAGTTCAGAGCATCTCTCAGAGTCAGACAGGTATCCATAGCAACATTTTATTTCATCCAGGAAGCAAGGGGTGGAAATGGGAGTCCCAGATTATGGTGAAGATGAAAGGGAGTTAGTGAGGATTTGTGTGTGTGTGTCTAAGCCTCGAGACTAGGGCCGGGCAGGTACATGCTAGAGCTGCTGAGGTGGTTTCTGCATGGGGTAAAGCTGATAAGAGAAATAAAGGGATTTTTTTTTTTATTCTCTTGTATTAATCTGAACTGTAGGCTTGGTATCAATGCAGTGTATTAAAGAAAGTAATGTCAATATACTGGAACAGAACAGAAACTTCTACTTCATGCCACACTTTAACCTCTAGAAGTACTTCCAGGTGGACCGATTACTTACACAAGAAGCCTCTGTTTTAAAAATATACAATATATTTAACACAAGAAATTTCAGGCATGCAATATTTTATTATATGAAAAGCTACTAGATACATGTATAGCAACAACAAAAATAATAAATAATACCAAAACCAGTGACATTTTATCTGTTGTCTTGTAGTAAGCCTTAAACCTTAGAACATACGTCGAAGAGTTATATACTTAAATGCAGATAATATGGAAATACAGATATAAAAATGGGTCTGAAACACTAGGAGAACTGGATACACATGAGTAGTAGTAAGAATTTTAGTCTGATGAGCAGAAAATGTCTGAGGCTGCTTTGATGTGGATCTTGTCTTGGAGAAAAAGGGTCAATAAAACATGCAAGAAAACTCTACAGGATGCAGGATTCTGCCAGTACTGTGTCCTTATAAAATTTTTGAGATTTCATAGAGATAGATATTTAGTGATTAATATCACACAGTTCAGTTATCTAATTGCTTAAGCCCTCTATACTATTCTTGTACTAAGATAAGCATTTCTGTTGTGGAAGTGATTTTTCCCCCAAGAACATATACTCAAATTTGTAAAATTATTGACTGATACAAAAGTGCATTGTCATATAGCTTTCTACATTCCTGTAGAAGAAAATCAAACCCAAATCATATCCCATATAATTACAGGAACATAAAGAAAATTATTATATTTTCTTGTATCAAAAATCCTGAAATAGCATATTATATACATGCAGAGATCAGGATAAAGAATGACTTAACATAAAGGTTTGCCTTTTTCAGGTGTTTTTAAATGTATTGGACATTACAAGGGTGACTCTGGTAACCTTGGAATTGGGGTTACTTAAGTCCAACAGAGATCCTACAGATGTTCCTCTTCTCATTATACAGACATGATGTGATAAGCAATGCAGTCACAAGGAACACCTTTCCAGTTGTGCTTTTTAATATCAGTCTATGTTGCAGCTCTCTGAAGGGAAGAGACAGGTTTAGGAATTTGCTAATACTTGGGACCACTGAGCCTGACTGACTAGGCCAGCATAATAGAAAAGCGAGCCTAGAGAAAGCTGTTCTTAAATTTTGATTCTTGATAATCATAAATAAAGCAGTGTTCATAAATAAAAGAGAGTGAGGCAGAGCTAGGAAGTGAAAACCTTCATTTGACGCACATTTTGAATTACTACTGATGTAGCTCAATTCTGGTAGAGATTTAAACAGAGTCTTGCTCTGAGCTAAATTGCTCTAACAGAGGGAAACACGTGAAAGCATGCTCTTCAGATTCAGGGACTGTGTGCATTTCTGAAGTGCAGTTTTGTTGTCCTATCACAAATCTTATCTCCTGTCAGTTTTGTAACCAGCAGTTAAGAAGAAAGAAAACCCCAATATTTTTCAACTGCTTTAGGGAATACAAGAAGCTCATGAAAGAAGGGAGAGACTGTAATGCTTGGAAATTATGACAGTGTCTTAGGAGCTTAAGCAATGCCTTTAAGTAATGTTTCCATTAAAGGAGTTGTCACAATACTGTTCCCTCACTTCCCCCTGCAAATGTAGATGCAAGTGATCAAAATGCTGGGAAACATTAGGAATAGCGAAAATGGGAAAAAATAGAGTCAGTGAAATCCAGATATGAAAGCTACTTTTATCTATAGCATGAGACAGGTTATCACCGTTATAACTAATTTACTGTTTTTACCAACTATCTTCATCCAGTGAATAATGAAATATATGGTGAATGTGATAATGAAACACCATAAGCAAGTGTATCCCTGCTACTCTGGTAGCAGATCACTTTTTTCTATCTAATTAACATCAGTGTTAAAAGTGTTAAAACTGTGTGGCAACACTCCATAGCTACTTCATTTTCATTCACATTTTTAAAAAAGATTGATTCTCCATGTGGAAAAACCAAACAGCAAAACAGTCACTTGCTCTTTTTTTTTTTTTTTTCTACCAAGGATTGAACATGAATTTTGGAAATTCCCGATTTTTTTTCAGTGGGGTGATACATCTTAGATTCACAAAATATTGCTGTTACTGTGGTATTCTGGCAAGCATTTGATCATGAACACTAAAAAGGAATTAGATTAAAACAAGCAAACAAAAAAGCCACAAGCATATTCGACAAGGAGAAGTAAACAGTAGAAAGACTGAAAGTTGATGAGAAACTGTATGCATATTCACAGTGAAATATGGCAGAAAGAAATCCAGTTAATTTCTAAGCTACAATCACAGAGATCAAATGTAGAGCAGGGAATAACAAATCCATCTCTGCACAGTTAATGAGTTCATATATGGACCAACAGTTTCAGAGCCACAGAAATCTGGGACTAATTGGAGACTAACAAAATCAGGTAAGAGGATGGAGGCGTGGATTTACGAGGCAAATCTTACCACCAAATTCTATTTGCTTTAATCACTCAAGCTGTTCCAGGGAAGTAAATAGGCTAACTTAAATGAATAATGTGACTGAGACTGGTCTTAAATAATCTTGGTATGTGTTACTGACTTAAGAGATAACTGTAATAAATTAAGAATATGCTACAGGAGGAAAGTAACCATCAAACCCATATTTTTATTGTTCATTCTTGGTCTTAGGTCTCTAATAATAAGTGTTGATTTAAGATCCAAAGCATGAAATTTTATGTCACTTTCAAATATTTTTGTAATTAATTGTTACTTCAGTGAACGTTCCTGTTATCAGAAGTAATGTCTGTTTGTAACAGCTCTAATTCTTGTCCCCAGTGGACATAAGTACCATGGGAAGTCCATATATTGGAAGAAACATTTCTTTTTCCTAATAGGAAAGGAACTTCCTCTTCATTTCTCATCCCCTTCTTATGCTGGTGGAGAGAAGCCCCTGTCAGCTTTGCATGATTTGCTACTTTGCAAATTTTATTGGTCTTAGTGGTTTTTAGTTCAAAGTAAGCATACAAAACCTCCCCAGTGTTGCTTCATGTCTTCCCCATGTTTTGGTCCATCAGCCTACAAACTCCAGAGCTGTGGTGGGTTTTGTAAACCCAGCACTGAGGGTTGGCCAAGGGCAGTGCCCAAGGCCTTACAGGGAGTCGGGGCAGAAAACTGAACTGGGATAAATGGGGATGGAGCATCCTAGTCTTAAGTCAGGGTGTCAGGGGACAAGCAGGGTGTCAGAGCCAGCACAACAACTGCAGAGGAGATATAGCACAAGGATGGGGACATGCAAAAGCAGAGCATCAGGAGGGCAGAGCTGCCTCGGTACAACTTCAGACTGATTTAAGTTGTGGACATCAGCATAAGTAGAGGCATGGTTCATATTTTGACATGCAAAACATAAATCCTGGATAATTTTTTTTTTTTTTTTTTTTACAGGGCTCACAGAACATGACCTGAGATTTCTGTTTATTTTATTACTATTTTCTGAGGAGTTTTGGTGTGCACATGCTGGGCACTCCTGATATTTCACCAATCCAGCTGCTGAAGAATGAGGCTCAAGCAAAGCAAAAGCAATGCCATTCTGTCACACTGTTAATCAGTTTGTAAAATCTGCAGCTGCTCTGAAATGCAAAGAGAAAAAGAGTAGACAGCACGAGAGGAAAATATATCTTTTTAATGTTTAAACTGAACACAGAAGGAATTATGAAAAAGAAATTGAATCTTTCCTTCCTGTTGTATTCAAAGGCAATCTTAATATAGAAAGCTGATTTTTTTTTGGTCTTTTTTAATAAAGCAGGAAAAATTATTTTTGGAAATCAAAGGATACAGTCTGTCTCCATCTGTTAGCTAATAATAATAATAAAAAAGATAAAAATTGTCAAAAAACATTCTTCTAATTCTAACTGCATGGCTATTTCCGACTTCCATTTGAATCAAAGCATTAACTGTTCAGGCACTTGCACTTCAGTATAAATATATGCAATCAGCTCCATTGGATCTTCCTTTAGGAAAGAACATTTGAAGACGGAGAGAAAACAAAATGGTTCTGTGCTGCTTCATGGTGGGCTAGACTAAATGATGATGAAAACCATGTATAAATTGTTTAGGTAGCATGGCAGCATAATGTGCATTAATTTGGCTCTCAGGCAGGAAAAGGTGTAACACATCAATTTGTTCTCGTAAGGATCATTGCCTTTATGCAAAGAGGGCAGTGCCCATTTATGTCGGCTCCAGTTATCTTCTCCCAGCACGCAAGTTATGCTTGATACCTTAACGGCCAGATGACCACTTCCCCCCTCACATACACAAGATTCCCTGTCAGTGCTGAATCTGGCACAGCAATGGCTACAAGTGACATGCTCTGTAAAACACATTAATCTCTTTTATGTTCTTTGTGATACCAGCTGGGAAGCATCGGTCAGAAGCAGAGAATCAGGTATTATGGAAACAGCAGTAACCAAGAGGACAAACACAGCACTGGAGAACTAACGGTTTGGACATATACAGTAGAACTGCAAGGAAAGTTTCCCAATAGTTCTTAATTAACTGGAAGTTTTGTTATTTACTTGATATACCTGGAGCAGAATATCCCTCTTAATCTGCACTGCATTTGACTAAACTTGCTTAAGGTTGCTGTTGCTACTGTAGAAATAGCTGTAGAAATCAGTCAGTTACGCTGCCTGTATTTCAGTGCAAACACAGCTTGTACTAGAAATAAAATGACTAAAATGATTCAATTCAGATATAACTTCAGGTTATCCATAGAGATTTAAAGACAAAAGAGAGAAGGAGAGACTTGATACATTTGATGAAATATCAGTGGCTGTAGGTGACATTCAGAACACCTTTCAAAAGGCAGCCTTTTTATAAATCACTGCTGTTGGTCCATTTGCCAGATATAATCACCTGAGGGGCTTTCACAAATCAATATAACCACTAAGCACTTAGTCAAAATAACATTATTTAGGCTGAGATCACAAAGTTAACTGGATGATGAATTTACATAAAAGCACCATCAATTAAAGGAAACGGTTGTCCCTTATGACACATGGCAGGAGTAAACCGTACTTTTAGTTTTGCAAGGAGGCTTATTCAGAAGCAGGATAATTACTCTGCAGGGAGCACGGCGCTGCCCTGGAGGCAGAGCTCCCCGGGGCACACTGCTGCAGGCAGACAGGATTTCTCCGAGGAACCACAGCACCGAGGGAAACACTGTGAGGGCTCCTAGGCTAATGCTAGGTCTTCTGTTTCACACAGGGAAGGTGAATGCTAATGCTACAACCATCTCAGAAGAGGAAAAAGAGACCTTTCTGTAATGAAATGCCACAGTTAAATCTAACCCTGCATGAAAAGCTTACTCAGCTGTCGGTATAGCCTTTTGACCATGCTGAACATTGTTCTAGGCGAAGGTTTTCACAGTCACAGATAACATGGCTGTTCTTCAAATGCCCCGAAGTTCCTTCATTATGTGCCATCATGGTCATCAGGACTTCTGATCTGCTCTTAAACTAAAAAGGCACTTGTGGATGTACAACAGCTACCTCCCAAAGCAAAGAATGATGAACATTTCAATACCATCAAGAAACGAAACAGGACTTCTGAGAAAAGACATCCCATCCACTGAAAGAGTTAATTTCACACTAAGAGAATAAACTGTTTGATCATTTTTCTACTAATCCATGCATGTCAAAAATAAGAATACAAGACTCTATTGAAAAGAGAGGATGTTGGGACACATCTTCCTATTTGTGACTATTGTCAACTCCCATTATACACTGGTTTCTGATGAAAAATATAATTAAAAGCAGAATGAGGTGTCACACTGGTCAGTTTAATTTTTACAAAAACAGTCTGTCTTTTCCTAAAGTCAGATGCTAAAGTGTTAGAAAAGGGGTTTCCTTCTTGGGTTAGTTGTACCTTTAAAGTTCACTCCAAATGAGGTGATTTAGAAATGCTTAGTTTTGTTACTTGTAGTGCCTTGTTACTTAATTAAGAAAAAGTGATCAGCTACAATGAGGGGGAAACGTTAAGATAAATTAGTCTGTACCTAGTCTGCCGTTTTAGATATTTGCCATCAGTGGCTACCTCAAAACCTACACCTTTGATTTGGGGGTTACTTCCTTTTTCCAGTGCTGCAGCAGGATGTGCTCAGGCTCTACCCAGAAAAAAACATCTCGCTCCATTACCTGACCCTAGGCAGTGCTAACTGAATGTAAATGACTGTCCTTCAAGCTCACATCCACTTCTTACTTAAACTGAAACCACAGCTGCATGTGAATGTAGAGCGGGCAAGGAAGATGCCACATTCCAGTACAATCTTGATTTCTCCAGCCTTTCTCTTTGCTGCTCCCTGGGAAGATCCACACTTTTGATTGTTGCTTTGCTAGTGAAAGATCCTGCCATTTCTGAAGGATTTTCATGTTCAAGAGTTTCTCCATTTGCAAGGTTATGAGAGTGTTTTTTTGAACTGTAAGGAGATTCAAACCTTGTAAAAATAGTCATTAAAACTTACCGATGTCATACTGTGCTTGAAATTCAAGAGAAAATTTTGTTTTTAAATATATTAATAATTTTAATGGAATCTACGGTTGATTTCCTTCAAACACAATCAGAGGGTTACTTTGTTTTTATTACTGTATCTTCCTGCTTTCTGCCTTTTCCCATTCTGTCCTCCGCAGTGAATCCTAGCCAATAAAGGAGCCAGGAATCTTTCCATCTCAGTTGAGATAAAATATTTTTATGCTTGGATATCTGTGAAAAGAATCCTGTTTCTTGCTTTCCAGACCAAGCAGTAAGAAACAGATGATACATCTATGATGATATTTTTATGAGATATTTTCTCAGAAAGACTGCTTGCACCCAGATGAGATTTACCAGCATGTTTTATCTGATGGGCTACATTTTGCTTAAGCTACATAAAGCAAGGCATTGTCTGGGTGGTAAGCATTTATAACATTATTATTGTAACTTTATTGTAACATTATTATAACTTTGTTTATCTTTTTCTCCCTGATGGGTATTTTACATGTATTATGTTTAGGTAAACTTGGATATTTGTCAGACACTAAAGTCAGATGTTAATTGATCAGGATCTCACATTGCTATGTCTCAACATGATGGTCTCATGCCATAGGCCATGGGAGCAAAGCACTGCATTTATCCTGTGCCATTTTTTAAAGTAGGGTTTTATAGTAGCAATCGGTTTTATCATACTTTGAAGACACAGTCAGTATGTGAGAACTATGAAGTGGAATCCATCTCACCTCACATTAGCCATTTAAAAGACAGTCATCCAACTCTTAAGTTGTCTGATCTCTTTAGAATTCCCAGGAGAAAAATAAGCAGTTACGGGGGAAATTCTGTTTTCATCTTAGATGTTTTTATTATTGTTATTATTATTTTTACCAGGCAATGAATCATTTTATGCAGGTAAAAAGAATCAGGGACAACCAGCTCAAATCAGGACAATTCTGAAATGCCTACATAGCTGAGATCCAACCTATGTGCTCCATCCAGCCACTCTGTCCCTATGAAGGCACCGGTAGGACTCTGGCATGCACTGGGACATAATCTCTCCTGTCTTCTGTTACCTGTGTTCATTGGAAAGGTGGGAGCTTCATCACACCTGCTCCCTTTTGAGCTTGTTGTTAAAGCAAGGCTGTGTGGAATTTGATTTTAAGCGTCTAGCCAAATCTGAATTACATTACATTTCTTAATCCAGCTGTCCTAAATGATAAGAAGTTCAGCTTCCAAACCCTTCTTCTGGGCCTACTGCATAGCAGCTAGTAATGGTTTGGCCCAAGGTCCCTTAGAAGCTTCACAGAAGTACAAAAAACAAACCCTGTGTATTTCCATTGTTTTAAAATTGATTGTACAGTGTTAGACACTGGGCCAGACGATGCTGTTTAGCCCTGCTGAAGTTGATATTGAAAGTCAGTGTAATCAGACCAATTCACACAAACTCAGGATCTGGACCTTTATCATAATGTATTATTGATACAGGCACGGTTCGTGCTTCTTATAAATTACTTTTTTTTTTTTTTAAATTGCTTTTCAAAATGACATGTCACTGAGAAACTGCAGTCATATGAACCCCATATAAAATGTTATTTCTATGCAGCATCTGGTTTTGACCTGTCTCTGCCAAATAGAACCTATATAGCACTTGTGAAGAAAAGAAATCATTTATATGACACATAACCTCAATAACAATTTACCAGCTTAAGGCAAAATTACTGGATGCTATATTTTTATAAATCTGTGTGTGCATTAGGTTAGACTCAATAATCAGAGTAGATCCTTTTAGGCTTAAGTTCTGTACATCTATCTGATTTTGTACAGGAAACAAACAATTAAGTGGAAATGTGACCATTAAATTTGGAAAAAGCTGGAGTCTAAGAACACACTGCAATCTCCCAGTTAGAACTTGGAGGAGAGCGGTATAAAAGGAATTAGTGTAATCAAGTAATTCAGTGCGTAAGTCATTACCGCCATATTGAGGAAACTTAGGTCTGTAGGCAGCCCATGTTACGTAAACGATAAAATCTGTTTTGACAGTGTAATTAATGTTAGTCTCAAAACAGAAATGCAAATCGAACAAGACATCAAGGTCAGGAACTGTAAGACTTTGCCAAAGTTAAAAGAGATGTGGGCAACACAAACCTCATGGATTGCTGATGGACTAGTTGCAAAGGGTTCTATTTTAGATCAGTTAATTAGTGAAAAATTATAGCCTAACCAGCATCCTGTAGATGGCAAAGCAAAGTGCTGACAGCTGTTTTGCTCTTCTAAACAGTTCCTATGTGCCTCTAAAATATTGAAGTTGCCTTAAAGAACATCATCTTAGTTTTTCAGTTGCAGGAAGGAAAAACTTACCTTGAACTATACTCTAATTTATAGAATGCATGTGAGGCTTTTCTGGAATACCGATTGCATGTCACACCACCAAAACAGTGAGAAGCAAAGAGAAAAAACAGCTCCAAAAGCTAAGAGCTGCTGTTACCGGGTTACTCTTTTCACATTGAGAGCAATAGAAATTTTGTAAATGTTTTTCAGTAGAACAGATTCAAACCAATATTGCTGTCATTCTGTACTTAAAAAAAAACCTCTTTTCTTGACCTCCCACATACCCTTATCACTCAAGTCAAATAATTTCCAGCAGCCTCTTGAAATGCACTCACAGACATATTACGTAGGCTTATCATTGTTTTTGTTTGTATATTTTCTGTTCACATTCTTACAGTAGCTATATGTAGTTTGTAATTTTCTTTAACTTTCAGAAAGGAATTCCAAACTGAGTAGGACGAGAAAAACAGTTTGCTCAGTTAACCTTAAGGAAGTGTTGCACAGTAGAATAATTTTAACAGTGTGTTATGATAATGGCCCTGTGTTAAAGAATTGAAATGATTACAAAATATTTTAATTAAGGATAATTTAATACTTTTAAATCATTCTTTTAATCTACAGAGAGCTGCAAGTCTGGACAAAGCTCTTTTGAGACTGGTAACAATACAGGCAATAGTCAAACCAAGAAATCGTTTTACCCAAGATACTCTTGGAGTTGGTGTCAGTGTGGAAAAAAAATGCTCAGAAAGATACTTGCAGCCTACTGGTCCTATATTTAGGTGCAGCAAATGATGCTACTGGGTTTTGAGCTCTCAACTCTGCAAGTCAGAGCATGCTCTCTCCAAGTCAGTTACTCTTGATTTTAGCAGGACCAGGATTTAATCTTTAGATTTATCCTATAATGCAATATGAATAGGGCTGACTTTTACCTCCCATTCTATGTCATCATTGTAGACTATTTTTATAGGCAACAGGGAGAAATAGGGACGTCCAGAGAACAACTTATCTCATAACAGATACCAATCCTAAAGAAGATAAATCACATTTCATTGAGTATAATAGGACATTAATGTCACTGCATTTGACAGCTAGCTACATTTTAGATATACGTACTAGGTGAGATGAATTTTTGTCTGAAATTTTATTTTTTATTATTATTATTATTTTTTTTTCTACTGGGGGATAGAGACTAGGAGTGGGAATATACATATTTTTCCGGACAAAGAACTATCCCCAAAGGTTCATTTGTATTTAATATAAGAAAAAGAAATGCATATAAAAAGTCATGACTCATTGATATGCCTTTGGTATTGTGTTCTTAGTCTCAGAAAGGCAAGTGATAGGTTACTCACTTCAAACTCAATATCTTCCTCAGACTTGTTTGGATGTCTTCTAGTTGCCTTTGAGGAGCAGTAATGAGCAGCTTGGATTGCTTTGGCATTTGTCTAAACTGTGGTTTCCACTGTATATGGTTTTTACATACCAGGTTATTTGCTGAGACTAAGGTTTGCCCCTTCCACGTGCTGGAACAATTCATTTACAGAGTACAGTGTTTGTTGGTAAGTATGGTCTTAATTTTATTATGTTCTTAATGGTCTGAATTTTTGGGTAGACCTGTGTGGTGTCAGGAGTTGGACTTGATGATCCTTATGGGTCCCTTCCAACTTGGGATATCTATGATTCTATGAAGTATCAGCATGCTATTAGGTAAGACACCTCTGTTAGTGCTCAGTAGGGTCCATACGCTGTACTGAGTCTGAGTCAAACTCACCTAACATAGATACCTAATACCTTTTTAGATGTCCTAGGCTCTTCTGCCTAGCATACAGCAGCTTGTCCAGGAGGAGGCAATTCTCTTGTAGGTCCCATGTAAATGTCCCAAATGGTACAAGCCACTTATCTTTGAACTGAATCTGATTATTTTTGCCATGGGATCAGACAACTAGTTTGCATTAAAGTACATACATTTATATGACTTGATCTGGAGCCAAATCCCCCTTCATCCAGCTAACCTGTCTGGCCAAAGGCAAATTCTGTCTGGTTATGCCCTGGGAATGTCACCAGTTATAGCATCTTTACTTTTAATGAAAGTATTGGGTTTACCAATTGCCCTTCCAGGGTTGTTTCAAGTCTGAACAAAATGTCTGGCACAGAAATGAAGACTTAAATATGAGCTTTCATGAAACTCCATTTGAGGGAGATGAAAATAGAGGATGGGAGTTGCTGAAGGGTTGGCAGAGAGGTGCAAGCATCCCAAGAAGTTTTTTACATTAACAAAACAGAGAATTTGTTAGAAGTAAAACTAAATGTTACTATAAAAGCTTTTCTGTTTTACTTCTGTGTCTCTCTACTCAAATCTAGATACAACTTTATTTAAATAGCAAAGAACTTGCTTTGCCTCTACCTTCATGCCTGTCTGTTACTAAGATGGATTTGAGTGGCAGCTGCCCACTAGGAATCTGTTCTCCTGGAAAAGGCAATTTTACAAGTTAGAAATAATATCCCTCAGGAGAAGCACATTTGTAAGTGGTGAGCATTAATCAAAACACCCTCACCGTAAAGCAGAACAGTAGTGAAAGCACCTAAACTCGCTTCCCTAAATGTCTGATAACGCGTTTTTAGAAATAGCTTTACTAGCCAATGGACATTCTAGTGGCAGAAGGCACCCTACGGAAGCAAGACCTGCCCTGCCATTAAAGGGCTTGTCATAATTTTGAAGTGCAGCTCTGTCACTTCACACACATCCTTTACAGGCCCCCGTACCTTTGCTAGTGCCCAGAGGAGAGGAATTCCCCAGTGTCTGCACACTGTTTTGTTTTTTTTTTTTGAAGATTGTATGTACCGTAAAGAAGCTACAACACAGCTCACATCCCTGTTGTATTGAAGGCATAACAAAGCTGAGGGCCGGTTTGCCTGCAAGCAAAGTGTGGTCAACTTGAATACAGTTATTAAACTAGCTGATGGACCAAGGCCCCCAGTGGATGAAATACTGCATGCGAGCTAGTGAAAATTCAAATGTCAGAACTCAAAGTGACCTCTCCATACCCAGCACAGAAAGCATGCTAATTCCAGTGCACATTCTGGCTCCTGACATACATGCCTTCAACAAAACCCAGGACTGAACATATGCAGAGCTTCCGAGAAGGCTCATTAGAGGGATTTTATTCATTCACTGAGGAATGCAGAAGGAGAATTGCTGCCAGGAGAAGGGTCCTGCCTTCCTTTTTACTACAAGTGAAAAGAAGCAGTATTCAGCACCAGTTTCAGCTGGTGAAGGCTCACCCATCCTGCAAGCTTCTCCCAGCTGCACAGACACACCTGAGGACAAAACCTCCTGCCAGCATCAAGCTAAATAGCTGGGCTGAGATTTACCCCTGCCACTGTTAGCTTCTATCATGTCAGGAAGGCTTCAAACACCTGAGTAGTGAATCACCTTCCTTGCATGATTTTTTTTTTTTTACTTTCTTACCCACTCCTTTTTTTTTTTTTTTCTTTTTTTATACCATTCAGAAAATGAAGCTGAGGAAACTATGAAAACTCATCCCACAGACAGCTTTGAAACCAAATTCAGCCAGGAAAGGGGGCATGGGTGGCCTTTTTAATAAAAGAAAAAACAGCTGTCTGGCAAATCTAATAGGTTATGGAGGAACTATGTCAAGCACAGAACAGCAGGAACAAGGGAAAGACAGTCATTACATATTTTTTAAACTAACCATAGATGCAAGGCAGGGACTTTTTTTTTTTTTTTTAATCTTTGCCTTTGCAGCTCATCTGTACGAAGGAGAATGAAAATTATAAAAAGCTGCTGGCTACTGCTCCAACTGTTTTCATGCCTCATCAGCCTGAAGAGGCCAGGCAGCCAGGCGGCCCTGATTAGCACAGCCTTCCTCCAGTCTCACGGAATCCCAGAGTTACAAACAGTTGCAGCGACGCCTTGGCCATCCCCTGTTGAACTCCTCAAACCAAAGAACTTGTGTCACCTTCATCCCAGCGACTCCCTGGGCCACTTTCGTGATGTAGAGCTGCTATAAAATGGCAGTGTCAGCATAGCATCAGAACTTCAATATATTTAAAAGAATTAAAGACTAATTATTCCCCCCAGATAAACCCAGAGCAATGAAAATGATGTGTGTATATCCAAGTGTAGAACTGGGCTCATTCTTTGTTAGTATAAGATTTATTCTCACAGTATAAGCACACAAGTTGGCACAGCATCAAAGTCTTAACTCAGGATCCTCAAGTGCTCCCACAGATATATGGTATGCTTCCTGCAGAGAATTAGAGTGCCAGATAATTCCATGGGGCCCCAACAGTAATTAAGCAAAGTCAATAGGCAAATTATAATTGAGAAAACAGCCTTCTATATCTTATTTGGACTTAAAATTGTGTGAAGTTTTAAATATACTTGTTGTGGACATCACTGCAAGCTATCACCTAGCAATGGTTACCAATAATAACCCCTAAGACACAGCGTTTATTTCTATTCTCAGTATAGAGAAAACAGAAACTGTGGACACAGTAATTCATGCATATGTTTTCCCCCGTTTGGCTAGGTTTTCCCAGACAGTGCATTGGGTTAAGAAGATCTAAACAGCCACCTTAATGGAGTATCTAATTCTTGAGAAAATTTTTAAAAAATCATGAATTTATAGATCATAAAGCATTTTTTTTTTTAGGAACTGAAGAGTGCATTTTTCGAATCTTGAATATATATAGATAGCACTTGAGGATGGAGTATTATGACCACAGCTGCACTGCAGTAAGTCAGCACTGCATAGTCAAAATCAGTGTGGCACAGAATCACAGACCAGTTGAGGATGGAAGGGACCTCTGGAGGTCATCTGGCCAACCCCTGCTCAAACAGGGACACCCAGAGCAGGGTGACTAGGACTGTGTCCAGGCAGCCTTTGAAGATCGTCAAAGAGGGAGACTCCACAACGTCTGGGCAACCTGTGCCAGGGTTTGGTCACCATCAGAGTAAAAAAGGTGTTTCCTAATGGTCAGATGGAGCTTCCTGTGTTTCTGTTTGCTTCTATTGCCTCTTGCCCTGTCACTAGACAACACTGGAAGGGGACTATCTCTATCTTCTTTACACTTTGTCTTCAGATACTAAAATACATTGACAAGATGCCCCCAGAGCAGAACAGTCCCAGCTCTCAGCCTTTCTTTACAGGACAGATGCTCCAGTCCCTTCACCATCTTCATGGCCCTTTGCTGGACTCTATAAAGTAGCTCCACATGTAGCAGCTCCATGACTTCACCATTGCCTACGCTTGCCTATCCTCATATCTTTGAACCAACCAACAACCAACCAAACACACTTCTATAACTATTGTCATTAGTGTTCAGATAGCAACCAGGGAATTGGTCCTTTTGGATTCCGTACTATGAAACAGTATGACCTCCAGATGAATTATTACATTCTCATGCTCTCATGTTTGTAGGTACATGACTACGCAATCTCTTTAGTGACAATGTACATTTTCTGGCTTAATATCAAACACGCACTATAAAAATTCACCCTGCATAGCCCCTTATTTCGAAAATGGAAAGCTGAAAATAGCTTTAAGCCAGAAAGGAAACCTGCAATTCCTCAGGCATTCTGAGCAACAGTATGAGCTGTAATTGAAAACTCCCTCATGCAATGTGACCTTGTTTGAATTAATTGGTTTTGGAATTAGTGCTCAATAGTTCAGTGAATGTGGAATCCTCTAACATTTACTCATTGCCAAGTACAGTCCTACTGGCTGAGAAAAGTAAAATGCACAAAAGACAATTCCATATTTCTGATCCTTTTCAGTATCATCTCTTCAGTAACCACAAGTTTAGTAGAGCTACCCAGAGTGAATTAGCTGAAAGGGTGTGCTTATACAGCTGATCCGAAAGGTTTGTATTATGCTACATTTTCTAGAGAAATGAGGCAAGTGATTGAAATAGTGTGTGCTGACAACTTAGGGCCACTTTGGGCCCTAAAATTAGCAGTCCTTAAAATTTCTCTCTGAAAATCCCTGAAGCTGGAGAAGAAGTAATCTTGGACTGACACTTAACATTACGAGAATAAATTCAGGATTTCTTTATGTGCGATGAGCTAATCCCCATTGTGCTGAAGTCCATAGCTAGGTGAAGGTTTTTATTTTTTATTTTGTTATTAAACCATTCATCAAAAAACACTCTTTGTTGTTGCCAAATAACTTGGATTACATGAAAATGTGAACTAGTTTTAAGAAACTGATAATGATGCTTCCCTTTTATTCATTCACCTTAAAGCTAAAGAACTTAGGCCACACAGTCAGTTCCTTTTGCTGGAAGAATGATTTCCTACCTGAATGGAGTACTTCAATTCCTGCATAAAGAATATGCAGGAATATGTACAGTCTCTTCTGTTGAAGCTGTTTTACTTTGCCTATAAAAGCAATATTCACTGAGCAGATATCCCACCTGACAGGAGAATGTCCTGAGGAGCAGACTAGAGCCACAGTGTCTGTCTCAATAAAATGAAAATGCCACCAGGAGAAAGTGAGCTTGTCCCTCACATTTGAATCTACAATGACCTGGGGTTTGGGATGTCCACCTGGATGGCCAGAGGTGTGAGTTCCAAACTACTCTCTCAACATGTTCTTCTGCTTTGCTACACAAGATCCTAACTGCTAGCTCCAATGTCATTGCAATTCCGTATTTCAACATTCATGGCAAAACCAAGCAATATCAACAATATCAACAGGAAAAACAGAGCAAACATCCTGAAATATTATATGATTTAAAGAGGACGTTTTATACAGGACTCTATCTACATACAGAGCATGTAACATAAATAAGGTGACCTTTTCAGACAAAGGGGAAACAACCAGAGAGTGGTTAAGATCTTCCACACCTCTTGTCAGCTATGGTTTCAAAGTACAATCTATGCTGTACAACGGTACTTGAATTATTTTTCACTGAGACAGGTATTGCAAGTGGGATGAAGTGCTCTGTGGCACTGTTCCCAGCTAGCAGGCTCTGTTTCTCAACAGGGTTACACAGCCAGCACCCATTCTGCACCCAGCTGGTGATCCAGCTCCGCTACCACAGGTAGCTTGCACGCTTCCCTGCAGCACTCTGCTGCACTAGGCAGACATTACCAGGCAGGAGCCTTCCACGCTGACAGCGAAATGCATAATACATCCAGATATACCCGCGCAGCAGGGAACTGAGCTGGTATTGCCTGGAAATGCGACCCAGGCTTTATGCGCTCCTGAAAAGTGAAGCATTGCTTGCAAGAGCAAGATGTAAGGTGGTAGTAGTTAGGATGACTACTGCACTTTGTGACTTCTCATTCAGGAAATTACATGTTGTCTGTGATGGAGGGACGAGGTGGGAGGCAAACGCAGCTGGAGCTGTATTTTCTCAGCTGTGCATCTGGCAGCTGCAACTGAATACAGTTTAGAGACAGAAAGGATACTCCATCATTCAGGGCTTTTAACATGAAGTATTTTTTACTGGGTTCATTATCTCTTTACAGAATGAAACAGGATGGATAGAAATGTCCTAACCACAGAGAAATATGAAGAGACCTAGCAGGGTTCACACTGAGTCTGGTCCAGCTTCCAGCATGCCCACAATGTCGGCTGCCTCCACTGCATTGACACTTGTCTCATTCATTTACACCTGGCGCAACAGGTAGTGAGTGCCTTATACCTTGTCACACAGTCTCCATCAGAGATGGAAAGCCTGGTTCCACACATAGCTCAACTACGTGGGTCTGTGCAAAAGTTATGTGTTCATTAGAACCATGGATATTACCGATGAACCATCTGACTTTCTCTATGAAGTTGTATGCACTTAAGAAGAGCTAATGGTAAATCTTTTTCCATCTATTGGTAAGCTGTCTTAGCAGAGTCCATTAGCAATGTCCCACATAATGCTCATTATGTTTGCAACCTTCCTACCTTTTGCTAGCTGTACATGCATTTAAGGAGATTTTAAGAAAATGCGTGTTGTAAATACATATTTTAGTTTTATAATTGAATTCATAGATCAAATGTTAACATTTTTATTTTAGATTTACATTTTTAGTTACATGAATTAATTTTTAGCTAAGCCTGCATATTATGATTTGATTGCTTTACAACATCGATAAGAGGCAGTCATGACCTATATCACTAAAATTTCAAGGAATCATTAAATTGCAATGCCTGCTAATTTTCTAAGAAATTGCTTTAGTTTCTTTGCCAAGAAGAGTTTGTAACATCAGAAGCTGAAAAGGAATTAATGCAATGCAATTTTCCTAAGAATTCAAAAGCTGAATTGGAATTGAAGGCTGATGCAAAACTTTGACCTTTTTTGACATTTACTTGAAGGAAGCACGTATAAATGTTAAATATCTGCCAATACCATTTTCATATTTCAGACAACTGCTTCTTTTACAATTTTCAGAGAGGGGTGAAGAAGTAAGAATTTTGAATTATAGTAATAATAGGAAATGAAGCATCTCCTTCTCATGCTACAAGAGCTGAAGAGAGAAATATTGAAGAGTTTACCCCTAGGGTTTTATAAACAAGAACTTATCTGGCAACTGAAATTTTCAATTAATAGTGAATCACATTACCCTTACTCTTCTTGTAAATCAGATAAATATTTCTAATTCAAATATTTATCTTATATAAAGCTGAGGACAGTGGCACAGAGATAATAATTTGAATACAAAATCACACTCAGGTATATAGTCCATAGGCTTTGAATCACAGTTTTGGCTTGGGAATACATCTCAAATCCTTTTTTTTTTTTTTTTTTAATAAATAAATCTTTTTTCTCCTCAATGCCAATATCACCTCACCACAACAAAGAAGAAAGATTACATATTTGGGCAAGAAAATCTATCTGATAAATCATTCCTGAGATGAGACAGAAGCCATGAGTGAAATGAAGGTTAGAGTTTTCAAAACCTCATTATTTAGCCAGCAGACTGCTAATCAATGCAAAACATTTTTCTTAAGTATGAAAACACTGGGATGCAAACATGTTTATTGCCTAATCTAGTTATTTTCCCAAACATATTCTATTATTTGGCTTTGTTACTCCAGAGAGAATAATTTCCTGTCAGAGGAGAATTTGGGGTTCATCTAGCATATAAACTCAAGACAGCTTAGGTGAAAACCAATTAACTTGGTAACCAAAATAATTCTGAAAGTGTTCCAATTCAGTACCTGGAGTCAGATACCAAAACAGATATTTAGTACTGTCCCTTGCCTTAGAAGGTCTCTTCATGATAATCACACAGTACTATACGACAAAGATGAAACATTAATCTCTGAGGTAGCAATAAAATCTCATTTTATATCATGACAGCATCTCTATTAAACAAGGGCTAGAAACATCCTTAAGAGTTTGTCACAGTAAGCCACAGCTCCTGATTTTATGCAAAGTTACATGCAGGAATTAAAATGCTATGCTGAAGATAAAATAATATTTTATACTACTTATGGAATATTTATGGAAAACTTCTGTTATTTGGCCTGGGTTTAACTCCTTTTTTAAGATCCCACTGGTCTGTTATACAGCACATGTGTCAAGCAAATAATTTAAAAAGCATTTTTGCATGATACATTTTGAGCTATGCTTTTACCTTCTGTAGATGGGCAGCCTGCACTGCAATGTACGTGGCAAGGACAATACCATAATTAGGAACTGATACTAAGGTATTTGGAAACATACATAAAAGTAAGTTTGGATCACTTAGCAAGGAATATGTATTCTATGTATTTGTTAATAGATTTCATTTTAGATATTTCACTGCTATCTGTGCAATCTTTTCTCTACCAGTACTTCAATTCTAAGTACTCTATTGTATTGATAGTCTAAAATGAATAAAGATATCATATTTGCTAAGCAACCAATAAGAGAAAGGAAAGTTGCTACAAGAATGTTAAAAGATCCTAAAAATGACTGGTGTAACAACGAATACTAAAGGCTATTGATGAGTATATAATATATATATAATAGCAAATGCATGAAGATTGCCAGTGTTCATGATTCAGTATATTGATGCAACTGGCTATGCCTTTTCTAAAGTAAGCAATACTATTTGTGCTTGGAAACCTGAATGCAGGGCAAAGAGAGGTCAAATTATGGCTATGCTGAAATTCATCTCCATTGTATTATGCACACCGTATTCTCCCCAGAAGGAGCTTATTCCAAGCTGCAGCCACAATGTATTCTTAGTATTAAAAACCTAAGAATACTGGTGTCAGATATTATCACTGCACAGGAAATTGTTTCCAGTATCAAACATCTTTTTACAAAACAAGACTACACATTTTAACATGCAGAACAGTGGAAGGATCAGTGTAGATTTGCTTACCTGTGGTTGACCTGATAGTTGAGGTGATGTTGGAAGATGCCATCGCAGGTATACATTCATCATCTTGGGAATAGCCTGCCTGAATGGCACGCAAGTAACTGTGGCTTCTTGTTCGGAAACATCCAGGGAGGTCAAGGGCATCCATTGCCTGAGCTTCAACTTCACTAAACACTGATTCACACACCGATTCAAATTGCCCATTAACCTCTGCTTCACTCATCTGAATAAACAACAACAATGCATTTGATTTTTGACTTGCTTTTTTTGTGATCATCACGGCCTCAACATCTCAAATGGACACCTGTACATTGATGAAGAACTGTTTTAGCAAATAGTTAAAATTTAGTAATCCCTTCTGATCACATTCACATTTTGTTTTTACTTGCATCAGCTGTTTATATGTGTATAGTAAGTACATTACACATGCCATACAATTAATTGTACAATTAGTATGTTTTGGCCTATTCAGAAGATTATAAATACATGATTTTAGTGGTAGCCAACCAATCTGAGGTCACTATGCGCAGAAATCCATGTTCTGCCTGCACCAGAGAACAGAAATTATCTGCACTAATATTAGTCCCCAAAAGGTGAGGGTGGATTGCCTGGGCTCCTCACTAACCAGCAAGGTTAAGACTTGTGTGGACATTCAACCTGTGCAGCAGGTTGTTTTCTTCCTCTCATTACAAAGGAGCTCAGGGAGGTATCTCATACTTGGTTCTGCGAGTTCAAAGGAGGTGATGCTTCTGAAAGGTTTGAGAAGTATTGCATCTAAAGTTGTGGCTAGTGAAGCATGTGATAGAACAACCATTCTTTGAAATAGTGTGAAAGGTGGTCAGATGAGAAAGTAATGCTTGGACCACCTTCAGGTGAGAAGTGTCCTACACTAAACTCTCATTTCTTGGTTACCTGTGAGCCATTCTACTACCATGTAAAAATGAGGTGCCGCCACTACTGCCTTTCCTTCAGCAGCATTATTTTAAGTCTGACACTTCCACCACCATGTTTGCTGCCTGTCAGAGCACGCTAGATGTGCCGTGACACCACCTACCAGGTTGTCCCTCTGAGAGGTTTCAGCACCACCCTCCAGCTCCTCTCAGGGCTTGGACAGAAGCCAGTGTCTACCTGCTGACCCTGCAGGTTGGGCGTGAGACAAAACTGTACATTTTGAGGAAGCTTTCATGATTAAGAGGGTTTAGATGGGCTGGCTTGGATTAGGGAATGTCTTTGCAGGCAACTGAATTGCAGTTGTGAAATGAGTGCCTAAATTCTTCCTAGACCATTTTTAACAGGTCAGCCCTGACTATCTCTAATAAACATAATAATAACAATAAAATGATCTTTATCCGAAACCAGACAGGAAGCATTTAAACACTGGACAGACAAACACATGACCTCCTGATAACTGCTTCTGATATTTTTTTTTTTTTAAAAGAGAGTGCTAGAAATCAGAATCAGTATAAATACCAAGTGAAATTAGTAGTGCCACTAAACGGTGCATCCAGTTGATTTTACTTTTTCTATATTGGTGCTAAGTGCGGTTTTCATTATTACTGTTCCTAGCACATTATTCATTATGTAAATAGAGTGAGTGCAAATGTTTCAAATGTTTTAGGATTTTGATTAAGTAAATGGAAATTTCATACAGAACTTCTGATGATAATGAATAACTGATATTTTAATTTCATGTAAGACACTTTGGCTACTAAATCTTCTCTGAAAGGAATTACATTACCCTTCATGAAATTTGCTTCTAATAAAGTTAAGTAGATTAATGCAATCTCAAAAAGATTTTTTAAAAAAATCTTACTCAGAAATATTTTGCATACATCATTGATCAGGAAATTTATGGTAATGTAGTCCATAAACACAGTCAGTCCTAACCACTTCTTTCAAACTAAGGTCACTGACAGTAGAAAAATAAAAGTTTTAGAACTTAAATTAGAAATATAAACTATGGAATCCAGCATCTTTCTTGACTGGATCTTTGGTAAAGAGTGAAAAAGAAAAAAAAAATTCTCATGAAAAAAAGACATTAAAAATATCACAAATCATACAAACTGCTATTACATAGATGGGACAGGAAGGTGATGGTGTCATGTAAAAATAACAGGAGACAGCAAAGGTTCAGAACGTGTTATTTTAATACATTTACTTCATATAGTATCTACCAAATGCAGTTATTACTGATCTGGAAACAACCGGAAAGTGAGGTAGAAAGTACGTGGTTGACATAAAATTATGTGGGTTATTGAAGACTGAAAAAGAAAGTAAGGAATTATATCCAGCAGGACTTAATTAATCTGGCCAATTGAGCAATCTAACTGCAAATGAAATCTATTGTGGACATCTTTGCAGGTAATGTGCATTGGAATGAAGAATTTGAACCACTGCTGAAACCAGTTAGTCATTAAGGACAGCTCAGTGAACATTTCCATACATAGAGATGGTCAAAAAGGCAGAAGGTGTTAGACTAGTTCTATATTATAGCATTATCTTTGACAGCCAACAGCACTTGCTTTGAATGCTTTGAATGCAGGATCTATTTCTTGACAAATTTTCTCAAAAACAGAGTAATAAAAATGGAAAATAAGCAAACCAGGGTAATGAAAACCAAGGCATGAAAATGTTGGGGATGGATTTCACAAGGAAGCTTATGAAAAATTATAAAAGGCTTGGAAAATGACTGTCTGTTTCTAATTCTGATGTGTGCTATACAAGATTATAGTTAGATTTGTCCCACAAAAATAAAGGAAATTGACTGAGGGGCATTTGTCAGGAGAGTAGTACATCCCAATGCTCTACAGTCAGTGAAGACTGACAAGCACTTCCAGAGGGCTCTCAGCTCACTTAGGATGTGCATTGTCCTGGAAGAAACTCTTTCACTCCATTAACTACAGAGGAAGCGCTAGTTGTTGCCTCAGTTAAAAGCCTCAAGTTAGATGAGCTGAATCCAGGCCTGAATAGCCACGCAGTACAAATTGAATGTCAATGAATACAAAATGCTTAAAAAGATTTTTTTTTTTTAAATCATAAGCATCTCATATAATTAGCTACTATATCCTTAGGTGCCCCACTGAATGCTCAAAGGAAAATAAAGTACGCGTCTGAGAAGAGAGGAGGGTCCTGATGTCATGAAGCAACACAGGGAAAAAATGTTATGACCAACGAACATTAGAAACATTGGAAAATTTGTATAAGGTCCTCTATTAAACAGAATATCCACATACTTGATAAGGCTATTTGTTCTTCAGGCCTGATTCAACATGAATTAGTACTAAATAACAAATATAAAACCAGCAGGATGTAAAAATGTCTCTTTTCAGAAGTTCCTGTACACAGAATAATCGATGGGACTTATTCTTTCACTCCAGAAGAGTGAAGGGATTGATTTCAGAGATATCTTAAGCTGGCAACCCACATTTTCTGAGTCAGAATACATCATTCCAGAAGATAAGTATTGTAGGAGTGTGCCACCCTATGCTCGATCTGAATCTTCTTCTTAACATTTAAATATTTACTGTAGACTGAAAATAAAAATACTAGTACTTACATTTTTTTCTGGAAAAAAAAAAAAAGGAAAATATTGTCTGTTATGGTGTCCCTGTGCTTCTAGCATTCAATATTTTTCTTTAAATTATGAACAAAGGTAAAATTCTTTAGAACTGAATTACTTTGACAATTCACATCCTCAGTTTGATATTAGTTAAAATGACCAAACAAACAAACAAACAAACAAAACCCATCCCAAACAAACAAAACCCATCCACTCGTAACAACTCTTGCATCTGTGATTAACCCATAAGAAAAGTTGTAACAAGAATTTCCCACCTGACTAACACAGCTGGCCTGACTGAGTGTGCTCACTGCTCTCATATAGCTCTGATTCCTTGAGCGAAACTTTGGGGAATTGTAGTTTGCAGAGGGATCCAGGTTGTGACCCCCAGGCACGTCACTTGCAGTTTGAAGGTAGCTCTGACTACAAAGGAAAGAGGAAGAAAAAAGGAAAGGGTATAAAACTATAGATGGAATCAATTAAGACACTAAAGACAATAATTCGCTGAGACTCACAAATCCATTTCCCAGGGTCAAAAATCTTTCCTGGTATAGAACAGCATAGATCTCGTGTAGTCAAACGCCTTAACACAAGCAGGGAATCTGTTTGCAGTTCTGCCACCTGGATGCTATGAAATTTTAAATATCTTTACCATATTTAAACATCATCAATCCTCCTGATTATTAATGTTGAACTTTCCTAAAAGAGAATGTCTAGGTGAACAAGAACAAGAGGCAGAGCTAAAGCATAAACCAAAGTAACCCAGAATGTTTCTTCATAGATAAAATCTGTTACTTGTCATCTGTTCTTCATCAAGGTGTTAGGCATCAAGAGACCTTTTATTTTCAAAGGATTGATACATTTTAGCAAAAGATCAAAATACTGTGTTCAGTTAAAAAGAAAAAAAGAATAATAAGGTACCCCTGCACAAAGCTTTATAAATGCTTTTCTTACAACACATCTCCCAGTTTAGGGGACCGGGACCCTAACACAATGCTGAGCCCCCTTCACTATGCTTTCGCTACAGGGGCATGTTAGTCTTCATGTTTTATGTCAAATATATTGTTCATTTATCATTCCAGGAAAATAAAGGAAGCCTGAGAAAATAACTGTGCTTTATTTTGAATGCAGAAGTTTAAAAAAAAACATGTGAATGAGGTCTACCAGAGTTCTCAGAAAGTCTGAAAAAATATTTCAGGAGTCTTGTGTTGTTCCTCCCTAAACAGGAGTGCACAAATTAAAGAATATTTCAGAAATTTGGAGTTTCATGTGGAAAAGAGGCAGTTCTTACATTTATTCCTTAAAGGTAGCTTTAACAGAAATGCAGTTTCTGTGAAAAATGGATTTGCACCAGTTAAATGCCTATCAGTATGGGCAATACAGTTATTTCAGGCCAAGTTGGCAGTTACCCAGCTCAGCAGTGGCTGCAATGTGTGCCAGGGCATGTTCCCCCGAAAGGGGAAGTTTCCTCTCTGGAAGGACCAGACCACTCAGCAAATGAGAAAGCAACAAGTTTCATTCCTGGTGCGAAGAGCAGAACGAACCATGACCTTGCTTATATTTAAGAAACATTGAGCATGACCACAGGCCAGTGCTCGAGGAAGGACTGATCAGCCTTCCTTGCTAAGTGAGCTTGGGCTGGGCTGGAAGCAGTCCACAAGGAGCACTCAGGGAGGAATCTCAGGCCCTTTATCATGGTGCTGACTAAAGGACCGAGTAGCGTTGAGCTCCATCTCCCTGTGTGACCACCTCCTTTCATGTCAGGCATGTAAGACAACCCAATGTCCCCCACACCTCTAGCTGCAAGAGCAGATGGGATTATAGACCCCCTGACCTTCCACTTGGGAGATCTGTTCTCAAGCACTTCCATGTGTTGTTATCCCTGCCGTGGTCATTTCGGGGTCAACGCAGACATAGCTTTACTCCCTCAGTGCATCAGCTAGGCTATCTGCTTCTCTAAAATGGGCTGCCTTTTTCCTCTTCTTCTTCAAAGAAAAAGAAAAAAAGACATAAATTTCATGCATTTTTTTTTTAATTCTTAAGAAATTTTCTTCGACGCATTTTCTACTTCCTGCCTTTATCTGATGCCTTCCATAGAATACTTCTGTAACGTCAAGACAGGGGTAAACTATGCCATAACTGCTAAAACCGAAATGAAAATGTATGAGATTGATGCATGCCTCTGAACATAGGTTAATTAAATCATTACTGTCAAAGTGATTTGCAGATTAAGATAGCTCTCTGATAGTGGGTCTAATTTGGTTTTAAGTGATGAAAACAAGAACAGTAGCGGCATTTTTTTTGTTCCCATAGGTATGAAGACAAATATAATAGACTAGGCAAAGTGATGTAGAGCCTCCCTATCTATATTTAGTTTCTGTATGTAACTAAACCTCCTTTTCTCTACAGGGAGCAGGCTGATGATTGTCACCTGCTTTGTATCATCCTAAATCTTTGCATATGCTTTACTAAATCTGTCTGGTATTCCTAATTTAGTACTTTTCAAAATAGTTAGATGAGTCCCTTCTGGACCCTCTGCTTGTCATCAGGTGGCAAAATGTTGGATTCTGAGTTCAGAAGCAGTTTGTGAAAGAGGTATTTGAGGTTTCTTTGTTAAAACATGGGCCACATTAAGAAAAGAAAAGGTCAATAGAATTAAATTATAAATAATTATTTTATAAACTGCTTAGAAATTAATTAAACTGGCTCCTTTGCTAAGCAATGCTCAACAACATAGCATTTCATTATGGAGATATGGGTTCCTGCTGAGGTATTGCTATCATTAAATACAACCAACAATTTCTAAAGAAATAATTTATTAAAGGAAGAAGCCCAATATACCATGGTACTGCTAAACATCTGAGTTTTGATGGATGAGTTTGGACATTACCTGATAGTTAAATAATTTTTCACTTATCAGAGGAGGGAAATTTATTCAAAGGACTGTAGCAAAATAAATGTTACACATATTAGGCTGTAAAAGCAATTTCACATCCATTCAATTAATACTTTGAACTCTTTCCTGATAAAAAGAAATGATTAGTTTTCATTTCTAAGATATACACTCAAATTAATCCTCTAGGATAAATGTCTCAATCCATAGTAAAAATTATGATTGTGCTATAACCACGATCCAGAATCAAAATGTTATTCATTCAAAAGTTACAGAAAGTTGCCTTCAAATATCATTATCCATCGCTCAAGGAACTTTCGTTCTTGTCAATAATGCTACAAATACACACCGCATGCGTCTGAAGCAGCTGAACAGCAGCTGAACAACTTCAGCATGTAGTGCTGGGGGATTTCAGGCGTTCCCTCTGTGGTCTTTACCACAGTACTTTGCAGAACTCACTTAGTCACTTTGTGTAGTGCTGAGCCTATGCTTTGTCATCACTGAGTTCAGATGCTGATGAACACCCAGGACAGTTGGCGGCTTGTTTCCTGAAGCCTGTGTCATCACTCTATGACTAACATTACTGTAAACTGGAATTACAGCACACAGTAGTGTGCTGTGACTTAGATAACAACTGGATGTTCTGCAGAAGATGCATATTTTGGTTATTTGGTTAAAAGGCACATATAATAGTAAAACAACATGTTTTACCTTTTAGGACACCCTGAACTTCCTGATTTAGTGGCTGATGTGGTCTTACACCTCATAGCTACGCCAGAGTCCAAGCAAAAGTAACAAACTCCCCAACTTCTCCCAGCAAATTCAGATTCCTGGGTAGCAGCACTTGACAGTGAAAGCAAACCAATTAGAAAGAGATCTCTGTCACCCTATTTCTCGTGTTTTGTTTGCCTGTATATTATTTTCTATTGAGTGATTGGTATCGTATACTTTGTCATAAACCTAATAACTTTTTTTTACAAAAGTATGAACATGATGTCAACAATGCAGCAAATGTGGTAAACTTGCCACGACCACTACTTGATATGCTCACATACATTCAAAACAGTGATCACTCCCCAGAACACCTATTTTCTGCCAAATATTCAGCTACCAGTTAACCCCGTGTCAAGGAGGTACCAAAGGTGAATTAACATCTTCCAGGGCCCCTAAAAGTTGCAGCAAGAAAGTCGCTTTCTCACTCTGAAAGGACTTATCATCAGGTTTATTAAGAGAGCATTGGATATAAAGAAAATCCATTTTCTGTCGAATTAATTTCTGGAATCGTAATATTCTAGAATCACATCTTTATATTTGCATGATTATTCCTGCATTTGTCAAAAAATCTAAGAATGAATGGGAACATTAAAGAAGGTACAATCGCCTCTGTTTAAATCAGTACCTTCAATTCAGAAGTATCATTCTGGGACAAAAAGATAAAATTTGTAAAAAGAATTCATCTTGGGCACTGAAAAGGCAGGTGCATTAGGATTAGCAAGGTAACATAAGTTATCAAAACCTATTTTATCAAGAGATTTGCATTTCAATGGATATTCATTTCTCTATCCGGATCTATCTTAACTATCTCTTTGTAGGTACACGAAATAACTCATCGACCAGAATCTAATGATTAAGCTTAGCTAGCAGTGCCATTGTATAGCAGCTGTGAGTCATACTGTGTCTCTGCGGATCCCTGCTGAAGTCAATAGAGCTCTGCATGAGGGCACAGATGTGCCTGTATGCAGTCCATTGGAGAACTCGGAGTATAGACATTAAGTCTGATTCTCCCTTTGGAATAGCACAGTCAGTCTGGTTCTTTGAAAAATTGAAAGTACACATAAATCTGGAGAATTTAGTGCAGAATTTCTTTTCTAATCTCTGCCATACAACAGCCTCCTTTTTGATCAGTGATAGATATGAGAATTTGGGCCAAATTAAATTTTTAAGAGGCCTATATATTTCATCATTGACCCATAGCCTTTTTTAAAAAGGTGTCTGAAAGATATCGAACAATTGATTTATTACAAGAACATGGTAGGAAAGAGGTGGAGACTGCTGTTTCTCTCCTTATGAAATGTCCACTAATCACTGGAAGGAGAGAACCCAGTAAGTATTTAGGGATTTTGTACAATAAGAACCAGAACAGAATGAGAGGAAATCATTCAGTACTATTAAAAAGTCTGATAGTTTTCTCACTCTTTGCAAAGATTCAGAGGATGTGGGCTCGATCAAACCTGTACTCCAAAACTCACAACATGTGGATGTAATAAAAAAAGTCTGATGTGGAAATCTAAACTCAAAGCTATTGTTTATAAGAGGTGACTGATGTGCACATATACCTAATCCTACAAGTCTTGTCCCAGCATCCTATTTTGAGCTTGCCCTAGGGATTAGGCAGCAAACTGGTCAGCAACAACAAAACTCAGGCAGATGCTACAATGAAAACTTAAAGGCATTTAAAGCATCATGTAGCAGTTTAGTAAAGGGGTCTGAGGATGTAAGCAGAACTTAAATGTTGGATGTGTGTTCCTAAATCCCATTATGGAATGAAATATTCATGATTTTTTTTTTTTTTTCTTTCAGGAAGCTATTTCACTTTGTTTATTTTTTTATTTGCTTTTTGTACACATATGTGTACACATGCATGAAATCATAATTAGGCAAAACAAATGCCAACTACAGACTATCAGGACTCAGTAAAGCATCTGAGCATGAGCTTAAGTTAAGCACACATGTAAGTCCATTGAAGCCAATAGGCCTTAAGCAAATAAGTGACTTTCTCATGCTGATGTTTAGGATATTAATGAGACTACATAATTTCTGAAACAAAACAAAACAAAACAAAACAACAATAAAAAACAGAGAATTGGGAGAAATGGAAATATATATAATTTCTGCTTTTTAACAAAAAAGAACCTTATTTTTTAAATCCTTACCTGAAGTGTTTCTACACACACATTTTATAATTTATTTTTACTAAAAACTATACAAATGAAAAAAGCTGTTCTTGAATCATTTTTTACAAATGAAAATAAAAGTAACGTATTTGTTGGAAGCAGGAATGGATAAGCACCCTCCTATAAAAACAAAACAAAATGAAAAACCAGAAACATATTTTCTTTTGGGTCTGAGTACTTATGCTTGTGAGACTGACCCGAATCTTACTGTATTTTCATCACAATCCATCACATAATTGCATCCTTCTGACAAAAGCCTGATTTATTCTTGAGAATACTCAGCACTTTGTTCAGACCCTTCGAATCCCCTTTCTGTCCCTAATCCAGGGTAATAGGTTTCAGCCCTACAACATAAAGCTGGTATCCGCTACAATAAGGCAGGAGATCTGGTTCAATTACTTCCTGGGTTTCAAGCAGACACTGGTGAAAGGCAACTGTGCTACTTCTAAGAGAACAAGGTGTCTTACACTGCTTAAGAGAATTTCCTATTATTCTGCAGAGGAAGAAAGGGTAGGGACCTTCTTCTGACCCCATAAAAGATGCCTCCTAGGTAGCCAGATGACTAGTTGCCCTTCATCAGCATTCCCTCTTAACCCTGTGGACTAATCTAACCCAGATCTTATTGACTGTGGCAGAGAACACTGTCGCTGTGCCAGTGGCCCACTGATTGCATTATTAGTTGATAAGGCTTTGTAATTAGGCCTCAAACTCTCCTCAGTAAATCTCCAATTTCACCCCTCAGAGACTCTGAGTAGATGCTACTACACTACAGGGCCTCAGAAAGCTGCTAATGAAGTGTGTAATGAGGCTTTTTAGAGTCAGAAGATTGAGGAAAAACACAAAGATAAATAAAAAGCATATAAAAGATGAGGATTACTTTTCTAGTGATTTTTCTCATCTCTTCTTTTCAAAACATACCTCAGGAACAGCTTCTAAGCCATTCCTACTTTAAAATGCAGAAGAGGATTTAAGGGTAAAATGAAGTTTACCTTTAAAAATTAAAAGAAAGAGGCTTGCAGCAGTGGTTTGCAGCAATGGATGCCATAGAAATATGACGTTTTTCTAGCAAGGAAGCTGTGCTAAAACTCTCAGTCTGTGAAGATTTTTGCAGCACCCCGACTTTTCCACATGTGCACACTTATCCACAGGCTGCAATATCAAGACTCCTCTCTGTGCACCTACCAAACAATATTTCTCTAGGAGAAACCCTCACAAATCTGTCCATCACTGGAGGGCATGGCATTGGCACTGTCGTGGGCAAAGAGAGATGAAAGGACAGAGGCTTGGTCTAATGCAGAGCTTCCAAACTTCTTTTGCTTTCACTTTCTTACGTTGTATGTGTGCTGTCGTTAGCACAAGTGGTTACAAGTGGTATGACTTTTATATTTCTTTTTTAACAGAGATTTCCCACATGTCCTAGAGGTGTTCCATGTTTTCTGCTGAGCCAAGGGCTCTGGCAGATAAGCGCTGTCAGATCTTGTTGCAGTTTAACCCCCTTTCTCTTTACTTTGACAATATTTTTGTTGCCAAAATAGAGTCTGCAGAACAGAACGTATGGACCTGCCTTGCGTCATAGTCCAGATATTCTTTAAGTCAGCATAAATCATTATGACCACTGAGAGATGCGATCTCTCACTCTGAAAAAGGGAAGGGCAGGGAAAGTGTTTTTTTTTTTTTTTTTTTTTTTTTAACTCAGACCACTGCTTTAATTAGGTTCAACCTTGAGCCCCTTGAACACTTGTGGGTCAACCATTTCAGGTTAGATTTAGGCATATCAGCTTAAATTACTGAATAAAGTTGTTTTGCATTGAGGTATCTGACTGTGAAGTGGCTGAAATGTAGACATGCATAGTAGTCTTCCAGTGTGCTGTGAACTTTAATAACATCCGATACATTTGAGTGGAACAATGTTGTTTTCTCTGTAAGCATGATTTCTCCATAAACGCGATTTATGAGACACTCACTTCCATAAATGGCAAAAAGATTGCAGAGGAGAATAGACGGAGAATATAGCCAAGAGAAAATAAAGCACCACTGATATTGTACCGTGGTTGTCTACCAAATAATTTGTGCTATGGCAGATTTCCTTCCTCACTGAAACACTACATCTTTATAGTACCTATCTGTTTACATGCCTTTCTGTCTGCTCACCCATCATCTTAAGGTATCAGGACTACCAGCTGCCACAATAATGTCTGCCATTAGAGGATCAGGGAACAAAAGTACACATTGCTGTCACTGTTTTTATTTTATTGTAGTTTAATCTATTTCACCTTTATGTATGCAGCATCCAGTTTCCCAAGAGTCACTTCAGAGCATAATGGAAAACTTCAGCACAGCACAATTATACATTTGCATGAGTGATACCTGTATGATCTTCAAACAGAGCATGTTAACTTTGGGCTAAATGCTATTGTTATCCCTTTTGACTAAATGGTTAGACAGTTTTCAGAGTCTTTCACAACACTTCAAAAAGGAGATACTGAAAATGGAACTTGCTATTTCTACAGTGCTATCCTGTGCGTTTACATAATCAGTATATTAAGTCCTCTTTTCCTGAATATTAGAAGCATCAAATAACTGGAACATTTCCTTCAGTCACAGTTTTTTTTTTCTGTTTTTTTTTTTTTTTTAATCACATAGACCAAAAGTCTTGTTTTCTTTTCAGCTTTCCTTTCCAGATCTCAGTGTGTCTGACGCTTCTATCTCTCAGCTTTGCTTGTTTTAGTCACAAATACAGGAAAATGACATTTACTAGGTTACAAATCACGTAGGTCAGTCTCTCTTCAAAATTTGTTTAGGATATTCCCTTTGTTTCAGCTACCATTCTATCAACTGCTCATCTGTTTTGACCTTTATTATAAATGAAAATACCTAGCAACATGGGTATGTTGTACCTTCTACAAGCTATTTTCTGCAAACTACCTACCATCACAGTTTAACTCCATCCCCAGTAGCATCACAGCACAGCAAAAAACAATGGAACAAAAAGGCTTGCATTTTACCTCTAAAACACCTATATTTGTTCACAGGATACCAAAACTGACATCCAAAAGATTTTGTATGCCTAATCATAAAACAAACAAACAAAAAAAACAAACAAAACAACCAACCAACAAACAAACAAACAAAAAGTTTAATATTTTTCCCTGTGACAAATGTGAGTCTAGATAATTTCCACGATAAATGGGACTGCTGGCACTATTCCAAGAAAGGAAAAAGTTGGAAAGGAAGCAGATTCAAGTATGTGTCTTGTCTCCAGCACAGCAAGCCTTATTGTATTATATTTCACTCAAATGCAATTTCATAATAATAATAAATTACACTGGCCTTTGACTTGATGTTATAGTAGCAAATAGTGTGACATACTAATTCTTTTGAAACAATATTCACAAAGAAAGAGTTGAAATGCATTTATCTTCAGTGAGTAATCTATAGATATCCAGATGCATTTAATTTTTGAAAATTCTGGCAAAATTTAAGTCACTTAGACTATATTTTTGCTCAGAAACAGCCTAGCTCCATTCTCTGCCCCTTCGGCTAACTTATCTGTACGGTTAAAGTTTCTTATCCAGTAGAGAGGGTGGCTGGATCCAACAGGGTTAGTCCCTGAAACGTGCCTGGGTTCTACCTAGCAGAGAGCCAGGTGGCCTAGACCGCAAGTGGGCCAGGGATCACGCTGGCTTTGCCAACAGTGTGACAGAGGTGGGGATCAGATGGCAGTGTTTGAGTACGTGCCCTGCAACTGCCATCTGCATAAAACACCGGTGGGCAGGCCCTGGATTTCTTTTTAATTCCCACTTTACATGGGAAATATTCTCCTTTCCAAGTGTTCTTAAAGACAAGATCTCAGAATTTTAATGCTTCTGTTAAATCACATTTACCTATTTGTATGTTGTTAAACAAAATTATTTACTCATACAAACATGCATTTTTATTTTTTATGATTTTTTAATGTTCAGTTTGCTAAATCTTCGAGCAACATGAACCAAAAAAATAGGGGCTTACTTTTGTCAAAATAGAAGCAGAAATTAAATCAGTGAAAATTCCTTGAAAAGATACCTGATAAAGCTCGGAGGAGAAACATGCATGTATATCAAAGTTCTGTTGAAGGTTAAGTGAAAACTTTTCTAGTTTCCATTTTATCCTGTTCAGGATAGTGACAGAAAACTAGGCACATTCTTATGAAGCCCGCCTATTGCAGCAAATGCATCTTTTTATACCACTGAAACTATCAGTATTCATATTACAGGTTTGCTGGTGCTCTGTCAGACCCCGGTTCTGAGCTATCCTGTCCACCCAAGCAAAGGACTTGCTTGAGACTAAAAGCCCCATTTTATTTCTGTGCATTAGCTCCCTCCACCCTAGTAAACAAGCTAAAAAGCCAGCTAACGCAGCTGACATCTCGAATTATGTAATTTCTCATAATACATGCCAGAAATGCTCTTCAGTCCTGCTATACATGCAGGAATGCTGTTCAAAATCTTGGCTTCTGGCTCGGCAGCATGATCAGCAGTACAAAGGGCACTCAGCATGCAAGGGGGATTACTGAGCCGAGTGGGAGGAGGGAGGAAGGCTCCATAACCATCACCCCTTGATATACCCTTTATAGCAATCTTTCAGACTTAACAGGTAACCACAGTGAGACACAGAAGGACTGGAAGGAGATGGCTTGTGGTGAAAACCCGGGTTTAGCATCAGCACTTTGTATTTCTGTGAGACAAGAAATTTTCTGTCTGTCTGCTTGCCCAAAGAGCTGCATAATGTTAAGGGCTTCTGGAATTTGCAGGTTTTTGCAAGGCAGACATACAAGAACCAGAATAATTGTCACATTTTTGTCTGAAGTTCACTTGAAAAAATGTCTATGGCAGGCTGGCAGATTCAAGGTACTGTCCCTCAGTTTAAGGATTTAAAGATATGTCAGCGACAGGCTGGATGCTCAGTTATTACTAGTGCAGTGTTTACAATAAATTTCTCCACAGATCCCCTAGTAGTATATAACAGCATCACAACAAGTGTCCTTTTCCTACTGCGGTTAGTGGTAAATATGCCATTAAATATTTTGGGACCAGGAACAGGCACAGCTGTCAACCCCACTACACCACAACAGCAATGCACTGGGTTTTTAATCAGCTATATTTTGAGTGGTATATTTGTAACATGGAAAAATGACAGAAGGCACACCATTTGACATTGACCTCTGACTTCAGAATTTAATGGATCAGAAAAAAAAAAAAAACACTTTCCTTTTCAAACATTACTTTTTAAAATATATATGTCTTGAGACCCAGCCTGGATCTGTTCTTGGGCTGTGCGGGTGTAGGGTAGGTGCCAATACCTGCTGCTCACTGAAAAGTTTGTGCTTTTACCTACCTTAGCCTGGAGGAGGGCCCTTCCATAGCCCAAAACAAGGAATGGAATAGGAAAATATTTTATTTGGTTTAAATAAAAACTTGGAAAGTTTGAACTGCCTCTGAGCAAAGCTTTTAGCTTGTGTTCCTAGTGAAAAAGCTCATGGATGTGGTGCTAGCTAGCAAGGTTTCTGAACGAACCATCTTCTGAGATTGTGTACAGTCTCCCAAATGCCTCCATCCCTGACAGCACACCCGTGTCTCCAGTTCTTCTGGAGCTGGATTCCATAATCCACCTGCTCGCTGACAAACCATCTGCCCACCCACCAATCTAGCAGATCCTGCTGCCTTATCACCTCTAAAAGTTAAACCTGTTGACATGATAACCTATATCACCATGCAGTACCACTGATAGACACGTGTCAACTCTAAAGCAACACAAGGATTATTTTGTCAATGCTTGGAAAGCACACAGTAAGGCAGACCCAAGAACACAAAGCTAAGATTAGATGGATGCTTGGCTTTCACATTAGTCACTAGATAACACTAGTGTTCCCTGACACTTTGGGATCTAAGTGGTGGGGTACTTGCTATTCTCCTCTGACTCAGTGGCCACATCTGTTAAATACATTAACCAGTGCCAGTGCCTGTCCTCTGGCCTTGAAGCCAGCTGGTGTTGTCCAGCCATGACCATGCTCTTAATCATGCTCTCTCCAAAACAGGCTGGCTGCATCCGAGCTGCCTTCTGCGAATGATCCCTGGCCTACACCACTAGCCAGGCATTGCCCAGGCAGTGGTTGGGACAGTGCCCAGAGGCCCAGATGACAAGTCTGCCAAGGGATCACACCAAAACCCAGTCAGCCTATGTGGTCAGGTTTCTGTGCTCAGGCCTCTGCTCTGGCACTCTTTAATTTACTAGCAGAAATACACCTGGTTGATATGTGAAAGTCTGAGAAAGTAGACTACCTCCTTTTTCCCCATTGCCTTCAGAAGGATCACTCTTAGCAGGCTGCAGACATTAGATCACTCTCCCTTATCCCACAGGGATATCTGCCCTTTTGCAGGACCCACAGCTTTCACAGTCACTTAGAAAACTGAGGACCAATGTATTGATGAAATATGCCTTTGCCATTGCTGAAAAATGTGGGCTCCTCATACTGGAAGACTTCTGCTGTCCCACTGGCATATACTCACAAACTGAAAATAAACCATCCTCTTTGATTCCCAGAGACTTTCATAAACCCTGACTGAACCAGTCAATACGTCCAGTGTGCCTCAAACACCAACTTCAACCCAGATACAATGACTGAGGGTATCACAGATTTTGGTATTGATTCCAACCACTGCTTTTAAAAGCTCGTCTTCTGATCTTTGCAAATCAGCCAGGTAAAGGTCTGACAGCAGTACTCATGGTATAGGCCATGCTTCATCTTTGGAACTAATATTTCAGCAAATCCTTCAGATTCAGAATTTGGTTCAGTTGCCTCAATGCAGGCCTCTGGCACCTTTTGAGGTGCTATCCTGACTGGATTTTATCAAGAGCAGTCTTGTTTCGTGATGTCTCAGAAATCTTACACCATCTCACAGTACGAATGTCTTTCTTTATGCATCTGAATGGAGCCTACAGAGTTGCATAAGCAAGCTACACAAAACAATATAGTTGCTAAGTGTTCTCTTCCACAGTGAAAGTTGGTACTTTTCTTCTAGATTGCAAGCTAAATAATTCAATTTAATTAAGCCAGGGGGATTTTTTGCCTGAGGATTCTGTTTCATTTCATTTTATATTATGAAAGGATGAGTCACTATGGTATACTATGCATGGTATTATCAACAGAACAATAAACAACAATCAAAGGTTTCACTCTTAATTTCTTCATTTTATGTATTTCTTCCAGGCAAAAAGATCAATTTTCTAAGTTGTGAAAAACACCCAATCACATTAATGGAAGCAGATTTGAAATGTGGCTACTATCTTTGAATTGTCTTCTTAAGTACACTTACAGCTTACTTACAAAAATGATATATTGAAAGGTTGAAAAGAGAAAAACAAAGATCTATTGGAAAACATATAAAACTACACATTTTCCTATAGTCTTAAAATTTGCATTAGTTATTTAATAGGTTGTATTGCAGGTAGAATGAATGCAAAAAAAAAAAAAAAAAGAATCACCCCCCCACCCAATGTGTCAAATGCATATGATACAGTATAGCTGATACACATTGAAAGTACTGTATGGATAAATAGGACGTAAGATGCCAAGTATATCTACAATTATCTGTTTGTTATTATAGCTATTATAGAATAGTGTACTTTCTATTTCAGAGAAAGCCATAAAATAACAAAGAATTATAATAAAATAATTCTGCTAAAGAATATTCAGAATTCTAAAGATTTAATGTAAAGACGGATATATTTCCTTTAGTAGACATAATAAACTCTTTCTTAAATAGCATGATTGTTACATGAATGGGGGAAGACAGCAGTTTTTCATCCACTAATCAAGAGAATTAAACCACTAATTAAGTTAATTTAAAATGAAGTAAGACATAGTTAGCTTTTTCCCTACTATCTTCTCTCATGGATACTGACCACTGCCAATAAGACACAAAGAAAAATGGCCAAAGTCATAGCAATTTTCAGAAAGGTTTATAACATGGTATAATAAAACTCACTTTTGATGATCTCCCAGTGGTCTTTGTCCAATGGATTTTAATAATGACTCGGGTCGAACTGCTAATTTTGGTGATGTCTTGGGGCTAGTATCAGAGTCTCCACTTTCTTCATCTCCCATGGCCTTAATATAGCTCCCACTTCTCATTCTTCTGCAGGGTATCTCTTCATCTTTCCCGCTGGCAGGGTATCCTCCCCATTCATCCTGAGGTACCTAATAGAGATCACCAAACACATAGGCAAAATGTGCATTTTTTCATATATTTAAATATGCTTTCAATTTTTCATTTTACACTGACAAATTGTGATTTTGTATTCTTCAGAAATAAATCACCTAGAAAGAAATTCTAACGCCCACAGGAGATTTGGTACTTAAGTCCAATTTCAAGATGGGAAATGTTCAATCTATAAATGTTAGGACCTAGGAGACAAGCGAGTCATTGTTTGTAAGCTCAGCCACAATATCTATTTGCACACATGCTGTAAAATGCAGGAAATCTTAACCTCTTAAAAGTCTGCACGCAGATTTTCATCTGATAAACATTAGATTGATCACGTGTCTCAGACATAAAACTGAAAGCTGAATGCTTTATAGTATTTTGTCCATTCTCCTAATATGGGGCTTTGTCAGATTTTCAGGATGAAGCATTTAAATTAAGCTAAGCCATGATTTTTGCATAAATGTTCAGGACTGTGATTTAGGGCAAACTTCCAGAAAAAAAAAAGGCAAATGTGGCAATCTGTCTTTTTTCTTATTTAGTTCTTATTTAGCAACTGCAAAATACTTCATAGAGACTGTGACATATCAGGAATGTAGTCTGTTAATTATTAATACATTGAACCTGAGGCTGAGGCTGCTTTCATACAGTTGAGGTGGTTTTTCAAATAGTAAAGCTGGTGGTCAGATAATCCATATCTGGTAGGTGTATATATGTCTGTAGTGGCAATGAATTGAACAGGAGTAGAATTTCCAATCCCCAGTGAAATTAGCCTTGTTTAAAGAGTTATGGATAAACTCAGCAAGTCTGTCTCTGTCAATATTGCATAGTCTTTGCTTTTTGTTTAATCTTTCAAGATGCTGACTCCTCTGGTCCTAATCCAGTAATTTAAGCATTTACTTAACTTAAACGATATAAGCAACTCGCTCAAATCCATTATAATGACTCATGGTTAAAAAGAAGGATGCAACCGAACACTTTGGTAGACCAGGGTTGATGCACTTGGCAGCATCAAATACTTTATCAGAATAATGACTTCATATATATTACACCGTACAATGGCATTATTTACCAATACGACAAATCAGATCTTCAAGTTAAACATATATTAGGAGTTTCTGCAGAGCAGGATGCCAAATAAAGATTTTCAAGTCAAATAAGTTGGAGACCTACAGAGAGAGTTCACTGTGGAGCTAAAGTAAATGTTCCCATTGATTTCAGCAGCACTGGAAATCAGATTTAAAGAACTAACATGATCTCCCTGCCATCCTTACAGCCCTTTCAAGATACATGAATTAGCCACACACCACATGAACAGAACTGGTGGTTTGAGCCCCAAAAAGGGACTCAAAGGGAAAAATGAAATTTTTAAAGAGGGTGAACAAGTAAAGATAGAGATATTAAAGAAACAAGCTCGGGAGAGAAGAGGGACTGAAGATACTGTCAGATTAGTTGAGATGAAACAGATCACAAAGATCAGAAAACTGTTGGAGAGAAATATCACACAGAAATATTATGAGTTATGTTCTTATATGAAATAACAAGATGGAGCATGTATATAAATGAAATACAGTGTAGATCATGCAAGGAAACAAACCTTAAATACTATTCAGCTTTGGATGGTGATTGGAAGGGAAACGAGAAATTTTCCCAAACTTGAAACCTGTAAATATGATACATCATCCTAACTGTTATTCTAAAACCTAATATATATGAAATTCATGTCAGAGGAAGGATTTTGGGGATTCTGGGAGACCTAAGAGATATTTACATGTAACAATTGTTGTAGTAGCTAGACTCCTAAAATATATAAAATAAATATATTTTATTAAGCTTTGTTGTTCACAACCAGCAATACTGGTAACTGTAAAAATCTGAATTAGAGTACTATATTAAGAAAAATTAATTGATATCATACAAACATGCTCTCGCTTTTAATTCTTCTTTATTACCTCAGTATCAGCAAAGTTAAAACCAAGATCCCAATGCTGGAAAAGCTTTTATGGACAGCTAGATGAGTGAGCTATACTGTGCAATTTTCTGTATTAAAGCTGAATTATTATGTTTAATCTCAATACTTTCTTTTAAAAAAACATATTTTTTTTAATAGAATAATTATTTTGGCTTGAATTTGTTCTCTTTCATTTTAGCTCAAAGATATTTAAATAGAAAGTTTAAAAAGACAGATCAGCAACTTTTTAGTTACTCATGCAAAAAACGATTAGTTTCTCAACGTTTTTGTCTGAAATTCCACATTCAAATAACCAGATAAGGATTGGATTTAAATGAATAAACACAGATTATTTGCTGCTTGACATTGAAATCTTATTTTAAAAGATAGGGATGAATGATTTTTCACATTAAAGTATTTAAAAAATAAGTTTCTTTACTGTGATAGAGCTTTATGAGCTTTATGAGAACAATTTTATGAGAACAAATTATGTGCCTGTTTTTGTTGATTACACTTCTTTAACTTTCTGAATTCATAACTTAAATGAATTCAGAAGAAACCTAAGAACTGAAAAATCCTTGCTCCATTTGTGCTTGTGATGTACTCACTGTATGCACAAATGCACCAAGAATTCTTTTCCAACCAGAGTTGACTGTCTAACTGGTTGACTGTCTTAGAAGCCTTTATGATTGAGAAAGAAACATTATTTACAACTAAAATATGTATACTTTTTACCCTTGAGCCATTCAAAGGAGCAGAACCCAATGAACACAGGGGTAATGGTTCTGGAGCCTGGCAAGGAAGTTTCACAACACATTCTTTCAGGGTTCATATAGAGCCTACGAAAACATCTGGAGTCCTTCTGCTGTCTTCAGAAGCCAATGAAAAGGCCCTTGACATTGTTTTTCCTCATGGTCTGAGAACAGAAGCAAAATTTGAGTCCTAGTTTGGCCAGCACTGGTTCATCATTCACTTTAAATGATTGGTTTAATACTTGGAAAAATCCAGGCCATTTCAGAGCCCAGCATAGCTTTAAAGAAAAGCTGAAGTGTTATAATAGTGTGGGAAAGTTCTTTCTTTATATTGAAGTGTTAACAAAAGTGTTTTACGGTGAGTGCGAGGGTCATTACATGTATATTTTTCAAAACATGAAAAGTGCTTTACAGCTTGCAGAAATACTTTCTTACAATAGTTACCAGTCCCTGAAATTCCCATCTGCAGGGTTTGCAGCTGCTAATTGGGAATAATTACCCTAATTATCTACTTGCATATAGCAATGAGTGCTGATATTTATAATGTCTAAAAAGCCTTCCTCCTGTTCTGGATGTTAACATGAATCCTTGTATATGCAGTTTTTATCCACAGAGGAGTTAGACTGCATATTACCATATGAATTTCCTTTTGTAAGAACAACGAGCTGACAAGGTCTAGATCTTTTCATTTAATTTTGTCACCGGCTGTTGATTTGGTTATAACTACTGTGGAAAATGATGAGTCTCTTTCATAAATTTTATGCACTGTTGCTGTGAGGAGCACAAGGAGGTTCGGGAAATGTAGGACTTCTTAATTGTTCTGCTGCTGATTCACTGTGATATTTTTGGTTAGTTACCTAGGGCCAGTGATATTACAGCACCTGGTAGTTAAAACTTACCTCACTATGTTTTATGCAGATGATCCTGGGAGTGAACTCCAGAACCTTAACTAGGAGCCTAAATTTGCCATAAAAGGTATCTAGGAGAGTTAGCTCCTTCAAAATAGCATCCAAAAGAAACCAAACTATTTCCTTAATTAATAATGGCTGGAGTGCTTAGGAAGTAGAAGACTTAGGGCTGATAGATAAACTGACATGCTCTTGACCTCTATTTGTAAACCATCCCCTTTTCATGAAATGCTCGCAGATTGCCTGGGGAGGGCTGCTTAGAAGAAGACTTTGTATACAAGAAAGGGTGTGTTGCAGCCTCATGATCCAGGCTCTTGCCTAGTAAAAGGGAGCTTAGTTATAGTCCCTGGGCTAAACACTCACATGAATTTTATGTGCAAGGGTCTTTAGATAAAAACTGTGCAGAATCGTAACAAAGAAATAAGTGCTCACTCCAGACTGCCTTATAATCTTCTGCTCAGAATGCTCTTTGGAGAATTGGGAAGATGTAGGTTTGAACTGATGCACGCTCAGGAAGAAACTCAATTCATTGCTTAACTGTGAGATTCTAGACTACGATTTCTCATATTTCCCTCTAATAGAAGAAAAGCCACTACCCTTGTGTTTTGTCAGAAGTCCTTCATGTTGGTTTTACATATTTTAGACCTGTCAGAAGAAGAGGGTAGAAGAAAGCCTGGCTTTGGACGTCGGATTGAAATTCCACAGTAGATCTGTTTCCTGATTCTCAAATTGCACAAATTCTGCATATGTAAGCAGAAGCATGTTTCTGTGGAAAACAAGGATGAATTTACCAAGTATCTGGAAAAATCTTGTAATCATGGAATTGCTGAGACTGGAAGAGACCTCAGAGGTCTCTAATCCAGCCTCCAGCTCAAGGCAGGGTCATACATCATGTTACCCAGGACCACGTCCAGCTGGGTTTTGAATGTCTCTGAGAATGGAGACTCCAAAACTTCTGCAGACAACTTGTTCCAGTGTTTGACCATGCTCATGGTAGGACAGTCTTTCCTTATATCTAATCTGATACAGGCAATCCAGGCTCCCATTCATGCACTCCTGTTAGCAGTGTGAATATCCAACTTTGTATCTAAAAAATACTGATGTCAAAACTGGAAGAATCAATGAATTATTCATTCATCTGGAATTTGACTATTTTTAATTCGAGTTTCAATTTAGGATTTAGCTAAAGAAGTCAAATCAGCAACTGCCACTGACATTTCAAAATAGATCTGCTTCTGTTGTTCCACCCACTTCAGTGGCATTTGCTCCCAAATCCACGAGTTTTAAAGGTGTTCCACCATTAACTGCTGATCTGCTTAAAATATGGCATATCATTTTACTATCTAAAATGAAACACTTGTAGATATATGGTTTCAGCTGAGGGAGTTATCACTTCTTCGTATTTCTCATTCTAAAAGGTTAAAATGAGGATTACCTTCCTCAGAGGAGTCCTGTGAAATTTAATTAGCATGCAGATGTAAAATGCACCAAAATATTCATTTTGACCTAAATCTTATTTTAGCAATATAAATTTCACAGAAGCAGAAGCTGTCTGTGCGTGAAATCAGACTATAAATGATAATAAGAAGGATAAGACTTGAAACCCTACATGGTAGATACATAGTTGTTATATTTTTATGCTTTCTCTGCCTGGTCAAGAAGGTGACCCAAAAAAAGAAGAACCAAATCTGAAATATAGGTAGGAGATTTTCTCTTAAGTCAGGTCTTCTTTGAGTAGCTTAGAACAGTCTCTAGGCACAGCTGTAAATAGGTGAAAATAGATGACGATCTTGCAAGGCAGACATGGTTTAAGCATGGTAAAAAGTTTCCTTGATATTATAATGGGAGTTAGGAGCTGGATCTCCCATGTTTTCAAAAATTTTGCTGAAGAGGCTATGCTGACCAATTGTACTATAATTTTCTTCTGAAGTTAACAACATTAATGGCATTCCATTATTTACTGGCTGTGGATGTTAAAACCTATTGGCTTTTTACAGGATAGAAGAGCATGCTGTCTGAAAATAAAGCCTTGTTTCATCTCAACAGCTTTCTCTGTGCACAATTTTATCTAGTTTTCCTAGTTTTCCTTTTTTTTTTTTTTTTTTAATGTACTGATTCATTGTTCAAACTATGAATTATACAATGAACCCATTCAAAAATCTCTACAAAATATGTCAGGGACTCCTCCTCACCAATAACAACGCCAATTCTCTTAATTAGCTTTAATTTTCACATGCCATCCCCTACTCTCTGAACTCCTTGACAACTCAGACGCACGGTAAGTTCTTTCAGCATTCCCCACAGGTTAGTCAACACCACCCATCAAAGCAAGAGCTAATCTGAGAAGGCAAGAGACGTCTTTGTCTTGCCAGCAAATCTCTCCAGACTTTGATATGAATTGCCACAGTACCACAGGAAGAGGAAGAATATCACGTAGATACCAAACAACATAGGCTTTACAATGGTTGAAAACAACAGCATGAATTCAGGAATCTGGGATCTGGGAATGGATGGATACCCATGCAGATCACAAACTGCAAGCACAATACTCCAGCTGGAAGCTGTTCAAATAGGCAAAGCAGTACCAGCATTCTTTACTGGCTGATTTTATTTTTTCATGTGTAGTCCCAAGAAAGGTTCCACTAAATGATTCGTGGTGAGAAGACTTAAGTCCAGTGCAGTCAGGATTGTTTAATCACCACTTTTGTATTTTCTTCAGAACAGTGTTCTTTTTATTAAAATAATACTTATCTCAACAGTGATGAACTCGAAAAAAATGAACCAACACTATGTTTCCTAAATATTTCTCTGCGAATTGTAATCCAAGGATGGTTGAAAGCTGTAAACAGTGTTGTGAGGACTGTCTGGCAATGTTATATTGTTTGGAGGAATGTGGGGCAAATGCCCACCTGTGCTTGTACTACCCACAAAGAGCCCAGCTGTTCAGCCACCTGCAAAACCTATGCTTTGTTGTTGGGTCCCTCTGGGACCCACTGGACTCCCCACCATGCTGAGGTGGTGAAGCAAGGTGCAGTCAGATGTCAGTGGTGGGCTTGTCCCCACTATAAGTGATTTTTCACTGCTAAGCTTGGGGCTCACTAAGAGCGTAGGTGAGATAAGCTTGGACTGAAGGGAGGGCTTGGCCTGTGCTTAAATGAGAATGTAGATACAGCCTGTCAATACAAGATACAAAAATTGTAGGGATTCAACCAAGACACCTAGGTTCTGGACAACCATGTATTTCCTTTGGTAAGTGTCTTGGGATGCTGCTTCATGGTCAGTCTAAGCTGCTTTAAAAATACACTACCATCAACATAAGTGGGGCAGGTTTTCCTTAAACAATATTCAGCTTTCCCAGCAGCCCTAATAACTGTAGTGACTTAGAGTGCTGGCTGGAAAATAACCCTAACAACAATAATAAAGATAAGTAAAGATAACATTTTCAGCTGAACCAGTGATTTGCTACAACTTGCTGTGGTGCTGCAGAATCATCAGTACTAGAGAGACTGAGAAGGATAAAAATGGCGTGATGGTTACTTTAGGGTTGTGTGTTCATTAGTAAATGAAGACCCACTCGTAGCCTGGAGGCCAACAGGGCTGCAATATCCCACATCCACACTATTGTGTAATCTGCCTCCAAAGAAGCGTGACTACCAGGAATGGTCCCTGACCTGCGGTAAGTCCTGAACTGTACCAAGGATCTGTTTAAGGAAATAATGGATGGCTTGGATCAAAACTGCCTGAGACAGGTTGAGCAACACAACAGTATAGAAGATCAGGCTGCAGTGCCAAGGAATCTTTCCTTACACTATTCAGTTTGCTAGTATGGATGTAGTCTAAGGTAGCGAGTATTTTAAAAATGCAGAAGCCACAGAAGCACCAAAGACTGAAACTTGGAACTTCTCATGCTTCCACAAAATAGAGCATTGCTGCCAATTAATTTGCCATAGTCATGCACCCAGAGTTTGTTTTCCTATCTCTTTGCCTTGTTGGGCCAGTTATTGCTGCCTTTTCCTTCACATCTTTCTCTATGAATTGAATTAATTGAGCTACAATGCAAATCCTGCTAAAGCCAGCAAAACCAAGCATCAAAGTGCTACATAACTAAACTGGAATGAAGCTCCTCACTCACTGCAGGTGAAAGGGAGCCAGGCATATGCCTGCTAGCAAGGCAGTAGAGAAGTTCCAGGGGACCACAGTGTCAGCAACTGAAGCTAACTACAAGTTTTCCTGATGGATATTTTTGGAAAAAGTAGACTGAGCTAGCCGTAATACTTTTGCAGAGTGGGTGGAGCTCAGCTATCTGCACAGCACAGTGAATAAAAATTACAGAAAAAAGAGAAAGCTCTAAGATGAGTTTATGGCAATTAATAAAGTAAACTCATGACCATGAGTATTCATGAGGGTATAGGAATGATAAAGTATTTCAGCTAAGTAATAAACAAAGATATGGTGCTGCAGAATTATGAGCTGGTTACATATTATTTGCTCTCCATGTGCTTCTAAGATCACAGTCTCCAGGAAGAGGAAGGAAAAGGTCTTCTATTTTGTTGCTGCAATTTAATCAGACATTAAGCAGAGCTAAAGAAAACCTGAGTGGAAACTAACCTTCCGTGAAGAGCTGCAGGGCATTTCTTCTGTCATGTGAAATTCTGTCTCTTCCCTTTTTCTGGACTGTGTGGAGTCCAAACTGGGTTGATGTGCATGGGGAAAAAATGCATACAGGGTGGAAGACTTTCATATATGATAAAACCTAATTTGTGGGATTTCTGTTGTATCTTCCCTATTAATCCAAGACAGAAGAAGTGAGAAAAACAGAAGTTTATTGTTGGGAAGCTACCTCTTAGCTACTGTTTAAACCAAAGTCCTGGAAGGGCCCTCAGATGCAGCTATGAAGAACTTCCACTGCAGCTAATGGGCTTTGGGAAAACAGATAGGCCTGATTTTCTGCTGACTTGGAAACCCACACAATAGATTTGGCTACACATGCACTGATGCAAAAAAAGAATTCTGGGGCTTTAACGAGCAATACAGTCAATTTCTTCTTGAAGAACATTCACTCTAGAAAAATCCAATTGACCTAAGTGCGTTTGCAGCATGCAGCCTGTTTTTCATGACTGATGAATTTGGGGAGACAAGACTTCCAGAGTGCATGAGGTTCATCCTCCTGCTATATCCTTTTCTTGTCACATTCAGAAATAAGAAGATAAAGCATCATGATCAGTCTATTCAATGCAGAGTCTCTACACCGCATGAAGTATCAGCCAAAACCACCTATAGGTTCCTCTGGAAACATCTTTGCTTTTAACAGTGTAAATGCAAAAGGAAATTTAGAGTTGTTACCTTTTCGTTACCCACAGGCAAGGCCCCAAAGACCATTTATGGTCACTGAAGTGTGGAGTGAGAGAGAAAAAAGACCTTAAAGGAAGGAAAGGTGAGGTGCTCCCCACATACTTAAAACACACAGCATCTCCAAAACACAGAGATGACAGATATAGTGAGGACTCCTACTTTGTAGACCAACTATAAAGCTAGACATGCAAGAAGAGCTTAAAAGCCAGCATCCCCGGGCCTGGCCTAAAAGAAGACCTGTAGTTAACAGTGACTTCTTTAATCTAAGCAAGAAATGATGCCACTTCTTTCTCTATTTATTATAACGCTAATAGTGAAAAAACAGTCTTTAAATGTCTTTAGAATAATATTAAAGACTATACAAAATATATATTTGCTTTTTATCCATTTTTTTCTCTATTAAGTGATTGTTTTGAACAGTAAGCTCCAAATGACTCCAATTATTTAGCTTACAAAGTGAAATGGGTAGTTTTGTCTTGTCTAGCTGCTATGTAATGCTTTATTATCTGTACACTTTTGAAAAGATCAATTCCCCTGCCAGAAGTACCAGGGACCTTGTCCATGTAGACATTCAGCCATTTAAACACACAAGCAACTCCACGTAAAAACCCACAACCTTTAAGTACAACACCATAAGATGGACAAAAAATAATAATAATAAAAAAATAATCAAATGATCAATGACTACTTCACCATTTTTCTACAGTCACCTTCTTGCAGGAAAAATGGCATTGGCTGCTCAGGAGAGGAGCCAGGTGTGCCCAAGGCAGCACTCCAGCTACATAGGAGAGTGTGCAGTCATTACAGCCCCAAGCCTGCAATCCTGGCAGTCTCGTTTGACAGATGTGACTGGCCCAGGTGTATAAAATATTAAGTTACCTCTAGCTGAAAATTTCTTCAGACCCAAGGACACCTTTGAGTAACAACCGCAAAGGTCAGCCTTCAGCTTTGCTGAGGTTAATGTTGAAAAACAATTTGGCAACACACAGTACTAACATTTTAAAGGAGGACAATTCCCCCTGATTAAAGGGCAGTGAGATCATGGCCTCGCTTTTCTACTCCTAGGTTTGATGTTTCTACTGTAATAGGGACTTATTTTGGCTGCTTTAAGAAAATACTAACTCTGAGATCTTTCTATTCCTCTTTGGAAAAAGAAGCTTCAGCAATTTATTTAAGCCAATATGAGCTTTCTAGAAAGGGACATGGAGGCAAGTGCACTGCTGATATCACTGGTTACTGCAGTAATTCAAGGCACCAGTAATCTGAGACAACAGTTTGGTCAGAATTTACACCATTATTTATTTATTTATTTATTTATTTATTTATTTATTTATTTCCCCTTGGAAGGTGTACTTATGAAGTATTCTGATCCTTGTGAAATACAAAACCTTCAGCATTCTGTAAATCCAGGCAAGCACCAACTTTATGTAAAAATCTTTTATTTAATATTGTTAAAAACGTAAGTGCAATGTTTCAGAGATACGATGCGTAGAGGGAGCAGCTATGAACAGATGAGCTCAGTGCACTGCATGGGAAGATGAGACCCTTACTGACCTGTGCAGAATGGCCCCAGGTGCTGCACCAGCTGTTGCAGGTGGACACAAACACTGCCACAGGGCATGAGCTGTGCCACCCCTGCCCTTAGTGTCCGGGCTACGCAGCCCTCTCTGGCACATGCTCTTTTGGGGGCTTTGGCAGGGCACAGGGCTAGCTGAGGCATCCTTGTGGGACTGTAATGGGCTGCAGAAGTGAAAGCAGTTCAGCACATTGCCATGCTGACTTAGGATGCAGACCGCCCTGCAATCTATACATGCTTTTCCTGCTGTGGAGGCAACCCAGTTAATTTGGGAGTGGAGGTTGGTCATAAATCATCGTGTAGGTAGCGCGGGTGAAAGTGGCTTGGACACTAGTATCAGAACTCTGCTAGCACTGCCTGGTAGAGTATGGGATGCTGTTTCTGTAGTTCGTATATGGGTGTTATGTCAAGCTAACAGATATAACCTAGTTTCACAAAGATGAAGTGCTGAGAAAGGTGCATTGGGCTCAAATCCATCCTTGCAAACCAGGCTGAGAGTGCAGATCAGCTGCATGCCTCTCTGGGGCAAGAGTCTAGTTTGTGGGACTACGTCCTCTCCCCAGAAGAGTTCCTGGAAAAATGCATCTGAGGCTTTAATGCCAATTACTCCATTAGTTTTCCTCAAAACTCTTCTCCATGTAGGCACAACTTAAACCAGCAAAAAACCTTGTTGAAACTGCTTTTTCTTTCTTTTTTTTTTTTTTTTTTAGGAGACCAACTCTTGTGCTTTTCTTTCATTCTGTAGAGTACACAGCTGACATTATTACCCACATGCTTAGCAGTGCCAGTGCTGTAACGGATGACGCTAGTACTTAAATGCACTAGGAAGACAGGAGTGGGCTGAAGCCATTTTTAGAACAACATGCTATTTTCTTTTTCAGTGCTGACTCATTCACTGTACCTTGTGGTATGTTTACCTTGATTGCTTGCTGCTTCACAGGCTGTTGAATGGCTGAGGGAGGAATATTAATCAGGGACACGTAGCATTGTGCTCCAGAACTTCAGTGATGGTGACTGCTATGCTCTTGCCTGTCTTTTGGTGTTATTGTAGGAATTAGTTTTCCTTAACTAGCATTCACAGGTTTTTCAGTCCTGGAAACTGTAAGCGACACTCTTGTATTCATAAGTTTTGTACAGCTATCTAGCTCATATCCATTTTTTTTCCTGTTGAAAATCTTTGATCCTCACTAATACTCATGTCAAGGTAAAATTAATCAGTCATTGTAGTGTATATCTGTTGAACTTAATTAGCCAAAACAACCAATGAAGATAAAATAGATCTCAAAACTCATTTATCTTTTTTGTTACATATTTTATATTAAAATCACAATGTTATGGAAAGCGGTAGCAGTCACTGTACGTAAAGCTATTAAAAAGTATGCTTATAATGCATGTGTGATCTCCATGGGCTATTATGCCTGTGGAGTGAAATGACAGAAATGTTTGGTGCTCAGAAATGCATTTGTCTACATTCAAAACAGAAATTGAAGGCCCACGGGTAAAAATTTGCTAATCATTCACAAAAGTTTAATAAATCAGTGTACAGTTACGAAACGGCTGCTCTCTGCTCTTGAACTGACTGGCTTGCTAGGCATCTGGTCTGGGTTCACATTGCAGCTAAGCTGATTTAACTAGCTGGAGCCCAAAGGGGCTTCCCACTCAGCCCCTCTCCCTTCTCTCTGCAAGCTCCCACCATCTCCACTGTAGAAGGAACGAAGCAAATCTGGTCTGGTACTGAGCTTTAGATCAGAAAAATAATTACTACTTCATACAGATTTATGTCTACCAATTTAGTTCTACAAAACTGGCCGCTGTAGGACTAGGTGACCAGCTCTTCTGAAACAAGACAAATGGCAGGGTGGCGTGGATAGCAGCATGGCCATCTGGCTGAAACACCTCTAACTTGCACCAGCACACTGCCCAAGCAATGGGCTCCCCCAGCTATGAGGGCTGTGGAGGAGCAGGGACATGAGAAACCCTAAGAAAAAAGCCAGAGACCAGGCTTGAACAGATTAAAGAAATACCTGCTTTCCAGTCTAGGACATAACTTGCACATATAATGCACAGACGCTTTCAAAACCTCTTTTCTCATCTCCTGTTTTCATCAACTGTGAATCCAGTAGAAATTCACTTCTTAGAAAGAAATTTACCTTGTTCACTCTTCAAAAGTTTTAAGGAAAATGCAGCTCAGTAATTACTACGGAAGACAAAATGGAAGCTCAGAAACAGAGAACACGGTTTCAAGTACTGGCCTAAGACACTGCCATGCACTTACAGTTTGGGACTCTGTATTCCTGAACTCTCCAATAGAAAACAGAAGTAGCAATATTTTATAGAGGTGTTGAAAGAAAAAGACTGCTGGATAGAAAAGTGAGTCAGATCCAGTGAATCTTCATATAAATACATAGCAGAGTAAGAACTATATATATAGTAATCATTGATAATATATAAACATAAAAAATATTTTTTTAATGCTTGAGTATATACATGTATTCATATAGAAGATCTTTGAAGGACTACAATGTCACTGTTTTGCTTTAAAAAGAATTTAAAAATATATAGCTGACATCACTAAGGGGAAATGCTTTTTAGTGTTTTAATTCTATAAACACAGAGATCCTACAAAGGCCCAAGGGTTTTATGTTAATCTGTTCACTTGTGCACCTCAGGGAAATCTGCTGCTACACAATCACCTCCATAATCCCTTGAATGTTTTCATTTCCAGATATTCTGGAGCTTGGCAGTAAACTTTTCTGGCTAGGGATCCTGAGATGTTACTCTACCATTCTCAGTTTCTGAACCTAGTGATTATTTTCATTCAAACATTATTTACTGATGCTTATTTCACTGCTGTAAGAAAAGTTAAATATCTTTCCTCAGTTTTGCGGACAGAGTAATTGAAACGTATGGTGATTAACAGATTACATTTCCTGGGTCAGAGAAAAAGTTCATGGCAGAGCTAATAATGGGTCTTATATCTCGGGTCTTAATGATTACATTGTGACAGTGCAGCATCCCTCAAAGTAGAAGTTTCAAAACAATGCATGTAGTTACAACATTGACAGAATGGGGTCCCTTCATTTGTTTGCTGACCTTGGGCTAGTGAGTAAGCCAGACACTCAGTCTGAAGGATATCTGTTTCCGAACGGCATATTCAGATTCTGCAGAACTTGTATTTTACTTAAAAATTTTGTAGTGAGAATATTCCTGATAAATAATTCCTGGTATTACTGCTTTGGACACAGGTTTGGATTCTTTACTGTAGTAACTGAGCAATTAAGTCTTGACAGATTGCCATTATAGCATCTCTGTGAATTGGGGAATGATTACTATCCAATTTGTTAAAAGGGTTAAAGCTGGATGAAGTCACTGGAGCAGCAAAAATTTAAATTCACGTCTCCTAGATTTTAAGCTGCTTGAACCTACTAGCTGATGAAACGTGCTAATTCATTTCAGTTATCCCAAATTCACCAAAAGGATAAAACAAAGAATTCTGGAAAAAAAAAAAAAAGAAAAAAGAAAAGATAAAAAAGGGCTTTTATGTTCCCTAGGCCCCCCACTGGGCTTAACCTAAAGCATAGTGACAGTTTGTGAACTCAGTGTTTCACATTCACTTGAGGATGCTGATACAGGTTGGAAGTAAGGACAAGGCTCATGAAAAGTAAAAAATGGTTTACAAAGAAAAAATGAGGTGTAAAGATGGGGGAAGAAGAAACAATGAAACATGATGAAAAGGAGAGCAAGACACCCAACAGAGATATAGAGGACCCAGAGTTCTCTGTGTAGAAGTATGAGTATGGGATGGTAAGAAAAAAGACAGCAAAATGTAAACTTCTTTTTAATACCCTTGATTTTGTAACACAGACAGAAGTGGAAGTCTCTGCACAGGATGCACTTCCAGTTCTAGCTCATTGAGTTAGATTAAAAACTTCCAGGGAAGGGCAGGCTGTTTCACACAGATGAGAACTGTACTTGGATATGAAAAAGTATCATTGCTGTCAGACTAAATTGGAATCAATTTGCATGTAAATGCTATGAGGGTTGCAAATAATTATTTTCCTTTCTCTGCAATGAGGAACTTTTCCTCTTTCAGCAAGGAGATTGACCCTGGATGGCTGCATGTGCATTTGAAAAGATTTGGCCATTCAAGTGTGACTCATTACTATTGGTTCCCTATTGCTCAGAGGGGAGAGAGCTCTACATAGAGGTAGACAACAGTCCGTGTCTGTTGGCTTCTGCAGAGCCCACAGGAATCGGACATCTCTAAATACATAGATCTGGAGTGGAGATTTGCCCACGTTAATGTGGGAATCAGTTAAATTCTGGAAAAGAGTTCATTAAAAGGAAATAAAAAGAGAAGACACTCGGAACAACTTTGGCTTTGCAGGCTGTGCTTGTTAAAAACACCAGAGGGAATATTTGTATAATATACTTTTTTTTTTTTTCCCAATGGCAATGACAGCTGAAGAAGTTACCCTCCTAGCTACTCCTTCCTTCCTGTACTGCTCCCAGTGCAGTTCTCTGTACAGCCTGATGTGCTAATGACACTTGTCAAGGGACTGTGCTGGACCTAGGCCATGTAAGTGATGTCAACATCTGAAAAGACCTATTTTGGAACTTTTTTTTAAGCTCCTATCACTTCAAGATCCAGATCATTGTGCAGCATCATAAATGGCTACACTAGCATGACTTTGGGGTGGCACATGGCAGCAAGCAGCAGTTTGAGTTTAAATGTAGGAGAAAGTGGGAACTGCTAAAGAAAACGTTTGTGTAGAACACGACCACAAATAGTCTGAGTACCAAACCTGAGATATCTCTCTTCCCAAGGTACTCGTGTAACTTTCAACAAAGATAGCTTATAATACGAACTCAAAAGAAGCTCAGTTCAACTTGATTTTGGATGACCCAGTCACTAAAAGGATATTTTGTGAGTAATTATCATCAAGAAAAAGCAATTGAGTAAGCCAGTAAATCTATTATTTTGTTACTTAACCTGGAGAAAAGAAACACAAAAACAGGATTCCACATAACCCATTTTTAAAATCACTCATTTACAGTTGTATTTGACACATTTTTTTTCTAGCCCCAGACTTTGGGAGAACTGCCCCTTTTTCAGCTTGATTTATGAATTTTACTGAGATGTGCAACATGAACTCTGAAGATGACAACAAATCTACTAACCTTAACCTAATTTATATCACACCAGTTTTATTTGTGTTTTTACCTGTGCCTTATGCACAAAGACTAAAGCAAGATCTTTTTTCACTTTAACGGAATGTTTGAATTCCACACAGATACACTTAAGAGAGATACACACAGGACTCTTGCATTTTTACAATGACTTTATGACATCAGCTGTGTTTCTGTTTCCATTACAAATATTAAGAAAGTCTTCCTCTTACCTGAAGGTAATGGCATGGCCTCAAGGAAGGTTTGATTTCCTGATGAACCAGAGGCTTATCTAAGTTCAGTGATGATTTGCGATAAGCTTCTTTAGCTTGACTTACTGTAAGCGTGGACCAAGAACTCCTTTTCATGTATTTACCATCAGGGGTCATTGCTAGCCCTTCACAAGCTGAACATTTCACGTCATTGTTACTTTTGGAAGTCTTCAATGAGAGATCCCCAAAATGTCCCTGGAGTGCCTCAGGGTAGCAATGGGATATATGATCCGTATGGTGCCTATTTACCACGCTAGGGGTTCGATAAGTGCTATCGCTGTCCAAATTATCATCAGAGCTCCACCAGCTGCTCATTCCAGATTTATGCTTGCTTTCTGGTTTTCGCTCCTTGCTTTTACTCCTTTTGCTATGCTTGGAATGGTGCCCATGATGATGGTCATCCCCTCGACTGTCTCCCTTTGTTCCATTAACATTGCCCTTGGATGATCCTTCCAGAGAATGAGATTTAGTAAAAAGTTTCTGGACTGAATGAACGAGATGGCGTATTCTTCCTGGGCTCTCACTGCGTTGTTCTGCAGCTGTTGAGGTCCTCTGGTACTGTAAAGTGTGAAACCCATCCCGGTGAAGAGGAAGTTGTTTTTCAAACTGGTCCAAAAGATTTGCAGGAATACGGTTAATCTTAGGGTTACCGTGAGACATGGCGCAGTCGTCTCTTGTGTCGTAATGAGAGCTGTAGTGCATTCTGGGGAAAGTGCTACTTGACATGTGATCGCCCATTACCATGGGCATCATCATGCATTCAGAATGAATGGAGCTGCGTGGTGAGCAACGATGGTGGTCCATCGGGCAACTCTCCGTGGGGCTGAGAAGATACGATTGCCTTGGCTCCTGCCCATGGTGGATATGGTCGTGGGTGTGTTCGCAGTCTTCAGGGGATGCTAAGCCACAAGTATGAGCTGAACATAACTGTGGTTGGTTGCGACTGCCAGATAATCCTTTCATATTCCTCGGAGCAGGAGAGTATCTTTCTTCATTGAAGTGCTGAGAAGGCGACCATGAGTACTGCTGGTCTGTCAGGAGAACACATAAAATGTATGTTATCTGTCTGATTAAAAGATTAACTTGCAAAATCCAAGTACATTGCAACACTAAACTAATTTTCTCTATAAACTTAATGGAAGGTCTCATCATTCATAGGATTTCATTCACCATTTTAAAATGATAAAATTACTCACTATAAGCAATTTATGAGGTGAATGCAGTCTCCTTCCTGTCTGCAAAATTGTCTGGTAGAGGCTTTACAATATCATGAAGTTATTCATTATGCAAATTTACTCAAATGCATTTAATGGATACACTCAAGTATTCAGTTTATTATCTGATATTTGGAATTCATATGTCAAGCTTTGTGTCTAGTCATTTAAACAATGTGGGTCTGATTTCTATTTCTGGGGTTCCTCAGTTGGATATATTAACCTAAAGATACGTAAAGAGTCATTTCCTTATCACACACAGCTTCATTTTCTTAAACGAATCTCAGCTTCAGGATCCCAAGTTCACTGTTCATAAACACAAAAAATAAACAGTACAAAGAAAAAGAATATGAACATGCTGAAATCAAGCTCAATTTTTATATCAATAAATGGCTTACGAATAAGCTTTTCATACTATTTGAACATGTATTATCATTCGTCCAGATCTATTATCACTATTCCCAGACATGTACAAACATGTCTATTAGACGATTTTTTTCCTTTGTTATCCAAACTACAAAATATTTATTTTAAAAATCTGTTATTCCTGATAGAACAAATATCTTTAGGTACAAGCTACTGATTACTATATACTAGATTATTTGTTCCTATGGATCATGCGCTTCAAGCTGTGGTTATTAAACAGGCATGATTATTCCATAAATGTAGCTTGTAAGTAAAGATTTGGATACTTGAGCCTTTGATATTTTTTTCTTTCATGAAATTTCTAGCAGCAGTCAAATGCTACAAACAAAAAATCAAACACTTTCCCTCTTCAATTTCAGCTTATTTAAGCAACAATTCAAAATCTGACAAACATATAGGATGCATGACAATCCTTTAGAGGATCAGACAGATGCATATGTGTTTATGCTTACAACCCACTTAACTCAGTCTTTCTGTAAATTTACTCTAAAAAGCAATCTTGCGCAGGTGCCTGATGTAAAGAATTTGAAGGTCTGGACCAAAATGGAAACCAGAGAATGTTGTTATATATAGCAATATAACCTGACACTGAGTACCAACCTCTAGAGACAACACAGTAGCCAAAGAGCACTCTGAGGGATGTCTAATCATATATAAAATCTGTCCTAAAAGTTCCCACTGCTGGTGAAAGCTCAACACCTGCATATTGTCCTGAAACAAACCAAAACCTATTCAGCATTCAATCTTATAATCTAAATGCTATACATTTCCTATAGTGGTAGATGCTTAATTAATTTTATTACATCTTATTTTCAAAAAAGCTCCACATAATGTTTTAAAATGAATGTAGAATTAAACTAATAAACAATAAAATATTCTTCATCCTTGGTGCAATCCTGCTACGCTAAAGTTAAATATGGACTTGTGTCCAAATTTCACCTCTAGACTTTATCATGGTATATGATACATACCCTTTTCTGCTTCTAGTTTGTTTTTATAACAGTTTATTTTACTTAATTTTTCACATTAAAATAAAAACTCATTACTGTTCATTACTCAATCTGTTGTACTATTCAGCTTATAATACCCGGCATAAATATAGTTACAAAAAGGAAATATAACTGTTTCCCTGAAATAACATAATTTGGATTATCCAATTAGAAGTACAGCTATATAGAGACAAAGCAGTAAGTTATAACAGTGTGTTGGGATTCAGCCACATAAGCAGCATTGTAATAAATGGCACTTAACCCAGCATATTACCAGACATTATCAGGGGAATAATAATGGTCAATGTGTTGAACTTAGACTTTACTTCCCACAAAGGGTTTCCAAAGCACCTGACAGAAATTACTGCATTTGCTCTTACAATCCTATGAGATGTGGAAGGCACTATTCTCCTTTTACAGGAAAGTAAACTGGAACATAGTCAACATTTCCCGAAATGCTTGTGGATTTGCTGATTTTCATTTTCACAGTTGTATGAGTCAAAGAGAGGTGGAAGGAAGCTCTTCCGTCAAAGTGACACACAAGAGCCATCCCCAAGCCTTTTCATCACCATCTTGCACATCTACGAATGAAGGTAACTCTTGCACTACATCTGTGAATTGCCAATGCATTTCAAAACAAAAAAGGAAAGGCATGGCAGACATGCAGAAGGAAAGAAAGAGCTAGCCAGGAGCAAAGAACTCATTTAAACGAGTTCTCCAGAACAGAACTACTGGCCTTACACAACATCAAACACAGCCCAGAAGACTTCGAACATTTTCATCCTGATACATCCCAAGCAATGTGATACAGCATAACTTGATTGCACTGCAATGGGCAATCTAACAGCTTTTTCCATCCCTCATGATTCTTGATGATTCAAGCACAGAGCAACTATAGAAAAAATACAATTTTCTGTAAGTTGTTTTCATAGTTGTATGGCATTTTATGTGCCTCATGGATATTTTGATTTTTTTTTGCTTGAGATATAGTAGCTGAAAAGTGCTATAGGCATTTAATAAGCATAATCGAAATAATTAAAAACTGAATTAAAAAGGGGTACTTTTCCAAAGTAATTTTTGCCTCTAAAATCTGCCAGGGAGAGTAACTGATACTAGTTAAGTCTAGTTAAGACTAAAGTCTCAAACTACTTACACGTGTACCTTCTAAATTTATTGCTCCAGTTAAGTCTGGGATCTGTTCGGGACATCAAACCTGGTTTTACACACCTTTACTTCTTGTTATAAAACCTCTTAAAATATTCAAAATTGTGCATTATTATATATATATTTGTCAAGTCACCCGTGCTTTGTACTATTCATTCAACTTTGTTTGGGAGGTCTGTTTCAGGGCTCAGAGAAACAGTTGAGCTATGGCTGAATGAATTACTGTATGGTACCAGGCCAGTGTAATTGACCATGTGGTAGCTCTTAGCCTGCCAGAAACACAAAGAAAAATGTGCTAGCTTAAAATTCAATTAAGCTAACATGCTTTTCTAACATTTGTAAGAGGCTGAAAGTGTGTCTGTGGTCAACATCCACAGCTCAGTTGATTCATAAAAATTTGTAAAGCCACAATATTAATATATTTTTTTTCCTGATTTGTTTAAAGAGAAAGGTAAGATCATAAAATTTTGTATAAAATTAATAAATGCCAGAATAATCCAGTAATGACAGATTGGACAATGACTGGAATGTTACATATTTATTGAAGATAATAATATATGTAATGTATAAATTTATTATTATTATTATTATTATTATTATTATTATTATTATTATTATTATTTACATCAGCTCCTATAATTTCTTAGGGCAATCACTATAAAAATACCAAAGTAACTGAGGACACTAATGTGTCTAGTACCTTAAAGAAATTGCCACCATCTGAACCAATGAATTGAAGGAACAAAGAAGAACAAGAAAACATAACTCCAAGCAAACAGAGGAATGGAATAAAATAAAAATACATGTGGGCACAGGAATAGCTCTTTTTTTCAGGTTCGATCATGGAGAATCCAGTAGTTCCAAAATCCTGAAAATCCCTCAAAGCCCTTCTTTCCAGAAACTACTGCACAAATATAAGTAAACCTTTAACCTTGACATACTCGAGGATTCCTGTATCCTTTCCTGTCTCTTACACCTCTTTCTCTGTTAGGCCATGTCCTCTTCTGCTCTTTTTTTCCTGGTTATTCTTGTCTACTTTCTGATGCTAAAACAGCTGCTCTCCTATTCAAGGCAGATGTTAGTTTTATGTCTTCAGGGACTGGTCACAATTTATAGAGCATTCAAGCTTCTTCCTTGTGTCAGGCAGTATCAAGGAGAAAAAGAGAGATAAAATGACCAACAATATTGTATGAAATGATGAATTTAGACTGCATGTGAATGTGCTAGGGCAAAAGGGACAAAAAAAACTTCAAGCAATGAAAAATTAGATTTTGCATCTCTGAGTTCCTGGAACATTGCTCTTTGCTAAAAGGAATCAGTGCAAAAGCACTGGGAATCTCTGACTTTCAAAACAAGTGTATGCCTCCACAAATCTTTTTGGTACAAATCTTTTTTGTCTGTTATGCATTGAAAGCAAGCTTGTGAGGCATCATAATAATACCTGGAACTACTAAATGGTGCCTGATTTTTACCTTTTTGATTTTTTTTTTCAAAACACTTCTTTTTATTCAAAACTTAATTTAAATAGCTTTAAATTTATAAGGCTTGGCAAACTGCTTCTAAAACATTTGTGCTATTTTCAGTGAAGAAACAGCTCTTTAGGATGGTGTAACAAATAAAACACAGTGCTGAAAAGGGCTACCTAATCCAGCTCTGAAATAGATGTGGTACAGAGACCCGGACTGCTGCACTGTGCAGTTTCACTCAGTTTAATTAGTGCTGCAATGTATTATGAAAAAAAATCCTCACAGCCTAACCTATAACTAATACAAATATTGAATGTTGTAAAATCAAGTATATTAATCAAATAAGTACATATTACATCTTACAAATACATAAATAAAATGTGTTAGCTGGAGATTTGTCTGTCCAAGGACTGCTGTCCCCAGAATTAGATGAGCACTGTTTCCTCATTAACTTGTTGTGATATTTTTCTCTGTTTTAGTCTAACCATGAAAAGGAACACTTTCAGGGATTGAGATGAGTGACTAACCTGCCAAGCGCAAGGAAGAAATTCTGGAAATGCCCTAAGCTCCTGTTCTGAGATTTCCAACCTATCTGTGTAGCACAATACCTCATATGAAATTTACATTAAGGTGGAAAGACTGGGTGATTACCTGGCTTTAACCTCCAGCTTTAGAAGATGGCTTGTATTTTCTGTTACATTGGCTTGATGCATTTGCACAGCACATGGTAATACCTATCTGTGACTTCTCATTTAACACCTCAGGCTGCTTACTTGAAATATCGAAGTTTGAGGGGTAGCATATCCTCAAAAATAGATAATCAGCTCTACCAGGGCTATGGCAACAAGGTCGTCTATGCATCCAATGTTCCTGTACAGTCAAAGGAGAGAAGTAGGCAGTTCTGAGGATGTAAAGCCAAACGCCAAAATGCTCAAGGCTATCAAACAAACATGAGTCACAGGCTGTATCTGAATTCCTGTCTTGTTCTGACACTTAGGCACCTGAAACAAGCCTGAAAAATAAACGCCTCTCTGTTCAGTACCCTGAGTGGTCTTTGTGGTAGGCACATATGGCAGTGTTTATATTAGTAGACTAAAAAGAGCTAAAAGAGGTGATCAGTCCATAGTTAAATGGTTGCCGTTGTAGTTTCGGACAATGTAAATAGGACTTTTCCAACCAAAATGCAGATATGATTTCAAGCATAGCACAGGCCAAGAATTATTGCAAATAGGCCATCTGGATGTGATTTTATTTTGGAATGTGAGACACCAGCATGATTCATCTCATCCTGAACTACGTGTCTCAAAAATGTCGGATGAATACCATCCTTCAAGTACATATTTATCTCTGCTGACTATAGGGAAAGATGTGGGTGACAGGTTCCAATGCAGAAAACTACATCATAAATATCTAAAGTTAGGTGATCTGAAGCACACATCTAATGCTAAAATATGGAAAATGATTTGACAGCCCAAGCTAATTCAGTGGAACCACATGATGAATAATGACCAAGGATAAGATGGTTTTCATAATTCCTGTGTTAGATAAAAATGGACATGCAAATTCTATTCCTAAAACAGCATCAGTGACCAGAACATAATAATTTGGAGCAAAGTCAGAAAACCCAAAGGGAAAAATAAGGAGCATGTGGAGTGCTGCCATGTATTTAGTACATTCACAGTTTTGAGCACTGACGCAGATACCTGCAGGTGGAACAAATATTTGATGGCACCCGATTATATCTTTCAGCACAACAATTCTTTTACTTCAGCTCCATCCCTCCATCCATCTTTCAAATAGAGATTAGTAGATTGGCAAACTAACAGACCAATGGATTTATTTCTCAGATACTAAGGGTGTATATTAAAGGAGTGCACAGTAACACTGTCCATGAGTGAGAATGGTATCTTTGATATGATGGTGGTTATAGGGTAGGGGGGTGAGATATTGAATTTTGGGGAACACAAAGTAGTATTAACTGGTAGGAAATAAACACCAACAACCATGATCACTGGGGAAAGCTGCGACCAGGGATGTGTTGAAGCAGGGTCACAAAACAGACCCCTTAGAATGGAGAATGGGGCATGCCCTAAGTTAAAAAGGAGAAATGAAAGAAAAGAAAGGAAACGTAGATTGATACCATACCCACTTCTTACAGGTGGAAGAACGGGACCTTGACTTGTCTGGGAGAAATGAGAGGCACAATGTTGCTTCCAAGGTTGCAACAAGGGACAGGACAGAAATCCCAGAGAGTAAATAAGGGAATTGCAAGAAGCTCCAGGGGTTGAAGTGGAGGAACGCAGGGAGCCCTCAGAGTGATGCAAAATTAATTTCCATTGGCTTGAAGTATATGATGTCCTAGTATTGATTGGTATGTAACATACAGATCTGCATAGTGCTTTTCACGTTCAAAGTACATCACCACTACTCACTTTTACAACAGTGCTGTGACAGAGTTAAGCCCACAAAATGATTCATGACTGTCACTTTTTCACAGACTGTGATCACTGAAGCGATTGACAAAAATATAAAGTATCAGAATTTGATTGGTCTAAACTAACTAACGTGTAAACATTTTCCTGTAATCTGGAGAAATACAGTTGTATGTAGTCAAACAGGGCTTCACTATGTGAGTACTATTTAAAAATAGGCTATAAGAAAATTGTCTATGATGATTCCAAATACTGACCAGAAATGCCAGCCCAACACCATTAAACTTCTTTTGTTCCTTCTTGTACATGGTTTTACAAACTTATTTTCCCAAAATAGAAAATTTTGGTACTTCTAGTTATTAGTTCAAATGTAGGGGACAATCAGATTCCCTTTGTGTCATTAAAATGCAACCACTTTCTCATCAGAGACTCTGACAAATGTGTTTACTATGCAACTAAGCAATTAAAGAGAACTAGAGTAATTGGGTAGTGGAGCTCAAGGATTTATAGAGGAATCTGCACATAACTCTACAAGAAAAGGGGAAATCCTTGTCACATTGATGGCAATGACAAATCTCCCATTAACTTCACTGGGACTGGAGTTAGTCCTAAACATTTTGCTGAGAAAAGTTCTTGTTTAGTTTACCCATGAATATCGTCACTTGAGAAGGATCACCTCTGATCAGGGCTCTGTATCATAGAAAGCAGAACTCATCCTGGGTTGGAATAAATGTACAAAAAGCCTGCAAGGATCTCCATTTGGAAAAAGGATGGAATGGGGGTATGAAACTCGTATGAAACTGGTTCTTCTGGAATCCTGTCATGGATGTCAGTGAGACCAAGATGTAATCCCAAGGATCCAAACCACTTGGACCAGCAATTCAGCCGAATGGACCTACCAAATTTCCAATGTTTATTTTCTATTAGATGAAAAATAAACATAATAAATAATGCTGGTATTTATGAACTTCTTCCTTGAATGATTTTTTTTTTGGCTTAGTATTTCTGAAATTCTTCTTAATTTGTCCTTTATTCATGACTATTCATGACAGGAAGTTTACCATTCTCTGTAGTACCACTCTCTGAGGGGACTGCAAGAACTTATGTTTCTATATCCAAGCAAAAATATTTACCGTACATTCCTTCTAAATTGCTTCTATTATTCCATAAAAAATGAGCGTATTTTAAAGATTCACTTATTTTGTCGAGAGCTCTTTCGGGAAAGAAATAACATAAGCATTAATTCTCAGAAGCATTGATTATTGTCAGAGAACATACGGCTGTTCAATTTAAAATACCTTTCTATTTCAAAATACCCTTTACTTAAAAAACAAACCAAAACACATTTAACACAACCTTTAAATTGTCAGAACAGAAGAAAAATTATTAAGAAAATTATTTGTTTTTCTGTTTGTTTCATCATCAGTTCTTTGTAGCCTTATATTCACCAAAAATGTCAAAGTTTCAGCCTTGGTTTAACCTAAAACAATATTTTTTTTTCACTTTTAAGAGTTCATCATCATCTGCTTGGCTGTACACCCGTGGTGCCGCCTCTTGCTGCTTTGTCATTGTATTGTGAACTTTTCTGCTCTGCTCAACCCACTGAGATGGAGGAGGTCTCATCCTGATTTTCCTATGGGGTGCAGGAAGAAACAGCAGCCTGGTGACAAGTTCCCTTTTAAACATGTTGCCATAGTAACAGGCAGACAATCTCCCTCTTTCCATAACCTTCAGACTGGGAGTTTTTCAAATCAGGGTGCTGTCTCTTTTTCTGCCTGACTAAGCTCTATTTTGGCTCTGTGAGAAACATTGCAGATATTCATTGCCTTTTCCTGCAGCCTTTAGCACCCATGAATGACGGGTCCAACTGTGTTGGGTCCAACTGTGAACCCTGCTCCTGGAATGAGGTGGTGGTGGTGTAAGTACTACACACCCATACCAAATACGAGACAAGACATCTTATTATGATGCTGGCTGGTTATTTACAAAGAGAAAATGACTTTGTAGCAATGTATAAAAATGAAATGGAATGGCACGAGAAAGTTGTTGTGAAAGGTGAAAAAGAACCCAGTAGTGAAAGTCTGGACTGTATAAACAGTATTTGCTGGTGTTTATCCTGCTACAGTCACAGTAGTGCAAAGCACCTTATGAAGAAAGATTGAATCAGTGGCTGGCACTGTGAGACACAGCCATGGTCATGTACATCCATGCTGGAAGTACCTCCACCACCTTGGCTTTGCCAATACCAACTGTCTTGCTCTAGACGGAGTCTAAGCAGCGCATAACAAATGTGTGGATGCAGAGCATGGTAATTTTTTTTTTTTTTTTCTGGGGGATTGACAAGCACATCATTTAAACTGCCCTTCATGGGAATACCTTTAAAAAGCTGCACGTTTTATCATGTTAAAAGGAGACAAAGAAGGGAAGACACTCAGTGGAGAAGGCAAGCACGGTGAGGCATTCTGATGAGTCACTCTCTTATCTTCACTGGGGCTGTTCCTCTGTCTGTAGAAAAGTAAGTGCTTTTGTCTATAGAAAAGTAAGTGCTGAGGATCAGCTGTATATCCAGGTGTTACAGAGGTCAGCAGAGCATGAGGAAGAGAAAAAAAGTCCCTCATTTGCTAACATCCCACATTCCAAGTGTGAAATATAACTCAAACTGTTTCGTCACCTTCTCATGTCCCCTCTCTCTCTTTTCCTTGGAAAGGTCTTTCATTCTTTCTAGTGCAGATACTGGAGTTAGTATTCCAGATGTGGTCTAACAATTGGACTAAGTTTCTGTTTGGAAAAAATATTTCCTCTGCTACTGAACTTAGGAGCCTCCTCAGCTGGCCAGTCCTGTCTGAATGCATAACTCATTTAGACCAAAAATATTTTGCTTCTTGGCAAAGTAACAAATATGTAAACTCTTTTGTATTTGGTAGTAGAAATGGATGAATAATTCATAGCAAATAAGCCATTTGATTAATCTTACACCCTTACAAATATCTTTTTGTGTTTGTGAATTGACCTTGGGCCTAATGGGATTTTTGCAGAGTTATCTGATATTGTGAGGTGTTTAATTTCTACAAATAGCTTCTGGTCTGTAAACTGTTTAGAATCATTTGTTGCCAACAGCATATAATTAAAACGCACAGTAGTTAGTATGTTTGTATATGATGCTCAGGCCATATGATATGATTCTGTTCTGGGAATGAAAGTAATTCACAGAAATCTGCTCTCAAGCATAAGTGCAAAATTTGTTCTCTGACAAACACTCCCCACTATTTTCTGAGGTCTTGATCATCACATCCATAATTTTCTACACTACAACTTCTGGGTATAGGAAAAGCGAGGATCTGATGTTAAATTATTTAGAAATATGCTGGAGTATTAAACAAAGAAGCGATTTTTTTGCAATATCTGTTCAGCTAGTCTCAATGAGCAAACAAGAGACAGGTGTTGGGGTGTCTCATATTTAAACCCACCCGTAAATTTAAAAGACTTCCATACCTCTATACCAAACTCTCTGTCGAAATAATTTTATTAGATGGAAGAAGAATAGTGCTGTGGTTAGAACTTGGGGAAGTTGCAGCCAGGATTTACAGTCCAGCTATGATTTTTCTTCTGTGGTCTGGGATAGGGCCATTGGAAGTGATGACAACAGCTACAGACAGGCTTGCCCTTGCCTCACCAGGTTAAAGCCAGCCTTTGTGGGTATCTCTTGCAGACTCCCTACCTCAGTTCTCCTTAGCACAAGTATAAAAGTAGTCTCAGTACCTCTGAGGGCTAGTGTCAGAGTGGAGATACGTTCAGCCCACTGATATATATATGTTCACTTAAGTATTAAGTATAATGCCCAAGTAAGTATTTAAGATGAAGCACCTGTTACTATGCATCCTAATTACTGGGATAAGTGTTTGTGTAGCAGTTTATTCTGTGTGGCCAATCCTTCTGACTGAATGAAGTCCCATCAGTTCCATGCCCAGTTTACACCTGTTTAACTATCCCTGGGTGCTCTGAGGAAAAGTGAACTGAGGTGTGGATCTGGCACAGAGGATAACTGAGTGCTCGTCTGTCCTTGGGAAATTTTCTTGTCATGCTTGTTATAAGAAACTAAAATGTGGGAAAAGTGGACAGTGTTCAGACTGACTGTGCTGAGCAAGGCTGGATAATTAGGTAGAAAGACAGACAAACTGGAAAGTCAGGCCTTTATTTATTTTTTGATTTCAAGAACGGCTATATCTTTTTTTTTTTTTCCTTTCAACACATAAGGTCATAATGGCATGATCATGCAATCAAAAGTGATTGAATAACCATGAGTTACTGGCTGACACTTGAACCATACCAATTAATCAAAAGCATGACTGCAACAACTGTGAAATAAAAATACATTTTTCTAACCCGTTCCTAAACTCCCTTACAGTTTACTTTGCAACTAGGGCAGGTTAAGAGCACTATTAGTAAATGCAACCCGTTTTATAGGTTTTAACCTTCTACCTAACATCAACTCAATATCCTTTCATTTCTTGAAGTCAGAACAAATTTACTGAAGCAGAAAGCCTTTAATGCAAATTTTCTTTCTTTGCATAACACTGGAAGCTAAATGTTTAACTCTTGTAAAATAAATGCTTTTCTTGCCTATAAAAAGGAGTCAAAATATGTTTTCAATAATCTATTTTCCCTCTGTACTGTGTGCGTATAGTACCAATTAAAATCTAAATTTACAGAAAATTCATCCTATCTTCCATGTTCCAATGTTGGTCGCTTTTATTCTATTTGAATAGCATTTAAACATGGCACATTTTCCATATGCCTCTTGCCAAGATTGCACTATTTGTTTTTGACACCCAAAGCAAATTGTTGCTTTTCCCTACACATGCCTAAAATGAATAAGATTGCGAGAAGTTTCCCGTTTATACAGCAAAGTGTAGTTCCATATGTGACATTGTTCAGATTTTATAACTACCAAATAGAAGAAAGCTTGGAACTGGAAGAAATCCAGTTTCCATGCTCACTGACTTAGAGTGAGTTGCTTGAGATCATGTTATGTCAGAGCTCTTCCTCCTGCTACCATGCCCTGCTACCTTATTTGCTTATCCCAGACATTCCAGGTTGCTTATTCCAGACATTCCTAGCGAAAAGAACAAGATTTTTTGGTGAGTGTGAACCTTGTAACCATGAAAATACTTATCACCCTGACCTCTGTTAAAGAAATGGTAATGGAAAAGCTGCACAATATTGTTCTTGAGAAAAGACTATGAATGCTTGGGTAAGCTCTTTTAAAAGAATCCATTGCATTTCTGCCTGTATTAACTAATGAGCTCTTTTAGAGAATCAATAATGTAACAGTTGAGATCAGTCCCATCCCTTGATACCTTTTCCCAATTAAGGCAGTGGATCATTGTATTAATAATATTATTTAGTGATTATTCAGCATTTTCACTCTGGTGAAATACTATGCAAACACTAATTAATTCCCACCAAAGCCCAGAAACCTCAGTAGGAAATATTAAGCCTATTTTACAAATAAGGGCCTGGAGCCAGAGATCCTTCAGTACCAGAGAGATTGTAGCTTGAAGATCCCTGAGACAGTGAGCAGGCATAAGAATCCAACATAATGAACGGCCCTGCAGTTAGAACTACCATAAAGGATATCATCTCTACTCTGCCTTGACTTGGGGCAATTACTGTACTTCTCAAGGAAAGCCCTTTCTTTTTTTTTTTTCTTTTTTTTTTTTTTTTCTCTAGCAGTCCTTCAGACTGAGAGACTGAGACAGTTCATTCAAAAAAATATTAAATAGTCACTTGGATAGAAAGAGAGAGACCTGTTCCATAGCCCAGTGATTACAGCATACACACAGATTCATATTTCTCTCCAGTGAATACTTATCTTTATACATGTTGGTATCTTGGGCACTAATAATGGTTCAGATCATGGATTTGAAGTCAAACTCTCAGGTAACAACATCAAGAGACACACAGACAACTAAGTCTCAGCTGTCTACAATAGCACAGCTGCTTTTATCTATACTGAACTCAGCTGACTATCCCAGAACTTTCAGAAAGGTCTTCACAATTTCCATCTTCCCTACTATGCTCCTTTTTAACAGAGGTTCTTTATAAAGGAGAATGGGACATCATATGCTTTTACATAACTGATGGGATCCAGTCCACCTATTTTGGACATCTGCAGTTTTGCAGTTAAGCAGGGAAGACAGTATTTTCCTTCTAGAAATACTAAAGGTATTCACTTCTCTCCATTCATTACCTAGTGAACTTTGGCACTTACTAATGGAGGACATTAAAAGGGACCCAACATTTAGGAGCAAAGATAGTTCTTTCTTTGATTTTAGTGCATTTTTTCTGTCCTCTGGCCAGAAACTTCAGGAGAGCTGAAGTTTTCTAAAGCAGTTTAGTTTGTTTGTAGAGTGTTTCTTTGTAGAAAGACTTCGTTCTTGTTTTTCACTTTCCTGTTCCTTATTTTTTTGACTCTTCTCCCCTCTGCTTTGTAATGAGTGCTGGATAATTGATCAGTTTAGCATATATCTTTGTGTTAATCTTTGATTAACTATTTCATATGAGGCTCCTTACTTCTGTAGACACCTAACATTTAATATTATTGACTTATATTTGCTCTGGCTTCAGAAATCCTCCATTTCTTTCTTAAACAATTGGGAAGGAGAACAGTTTTGACGTACATCTAGGGCATGATTCATTTTACCCTATGTTAAGCTTCTGAAGTAGGTCAAATCTTCTATGTCCTAGAAAAGTCTATCACTCTTCATTGACTCTAAAGGAAGTCCAGATATCGACCGTTTAGATCTACACCTGAACTACTTTCCAGCTGTTAGAGGCAATGAATTCTGTATCTGAACTTCTGCATATGTCCTGTGAAATGGGACAGCAGGACAAAAAAAAAAAAAAAAACACAATAAGACTGAGACACTTTCTCTTGTGACTTTCTGTGACTTCTCCATCAGATTCATTTGTGACATTGCTAGGGAGCCTCACATTTAATTATATCTTCCTTCTTTCACAATCATAATTTAGACGGAAACTGAGAAACTAGTAACCTTTGCCAAACTGAATGATCTCCAGTCTCTTCCTTAACACGTCCTTTGGTTCAAGCTTTGGAAGTTAACCCCCTCGCCCCCCCTTTTTTTTTTTTTTTTAATCTTACTTTTTAATATTAAGTGGATAAACAAGGCCAATATAGATATTTTTACACCAAAGGTTTACAGAAATCCCTGATGTGAGTGTAACTGAGTCATGGCAACACTAATTGTTTCGGAAAATCCTGTTCAAAGAATTTATTTAAACATACGGACATCCCTTGTCTGAATTCATGCTCCTTGTTCAAACTGTTTTTTTTTCCCCTTAATATAGCAAGTATGATTTATCTTCCTATCAATATGCAACATTAAAGTCAAGGTGAGAGTCTACAACATTGTTTTCATATACAAAGATATAATAATAACACAGAATAAACTGTTGTAACGTATTAACATGAACATATGCATAAGAGGACAAAAATTACTATGTTCTAAAATGTAAGCTTGCTCACTTTGAATAAAGGGAGCTTTAACTAGCAATCATACAGAAAACACTTTCTGTAGTTCTATTCCAAAAATAACTACATAAAGTAATTGCACGTAAAACAATTTTTGATGGATTCACATAAAACAGTAACAATCTGAATATGAAATTCTGGGAACAGAAACTCAATTTTGCACAACATAAAAGGTATCAAACTGGCTGCACAGAAGCCAACGGGGTATTTTACTAATAGCTTTGAGATACAGATGTATCAAGATTTCACTTAGGACCTCTAAGAGTTTCTACTTTCTTTATGCTTCTGTTATATTTTAAATTTAAATGTTAACATTAAAAAACTCTTTCTGTAATTATTATGCTGTCTGGAGGGTAGAGAGAGAAAAGACAAAAGAAGGAAAGCCGATAATTTCCTTGAACACCTTCTTTTGAATTTGCTGCCTGGACGTTACCCAGAGTTGACGTCTTTCTGCTTTCGATTCTCTAACCTTATGTAGCAGGTGAGAAACTCCTGGAAGGACGGGGCTGAGAGGCTTTTGGCTACTCTCATTAACACCGCCTGGTGCCATGCTCGCTGTGGGCTTTGTGGCTGGAGGAAGGCTGTGCCACAGAGTAGCCTCCTGCCTCCTCACCCCCACGGCTGCACCCAGCCTTGGGGTACAAGCAGTACAAGTGACCTGAGAGACGAGATCTGTACCTAGCTCCTCCTCTGGCGTCCCTGGAAAACTGAAGCCCGACTTGAGCAGATCGCCACCCTCTTCTTCTGAAAAGACAGAAACAAAGTAGCTATTTAATAATTCTGATATTTCTGTTTATCCAGACATAAACTCGCCGCTGGTTTTGACATCCCAATGATACCTCTTACCATTCAGTGTCTCTGATACTGTGATGCTGTTGGGGTGCTATTAGCTGCGGTATTTAATCTTTTTTTGCCACTTGTTCTAGCGGTTTTTGAACTTTAAAATTTTGCCAGATTTTTTTCCCATTATTAATTGTTCTTTTCAGCTTTGCTTAGTCACATTAAGTTCTGTTTCTTTTTAACCTTTTTTAACCTTTTATTTTTTTTCTTTATAAAATGTATTTATTTCAGGAAGAATCATTGTAAGTCCTCCAGTTGTACCTTTAGTACTTCCCAGCTCTGATGACAATAATGCCACTCTTGATTCTCAAGCCTCTTTCTCTACTTTTTATTCACCACCTTTTTGATTCTGCATTTTTTTTTCTCCTATCAGTAACATTTACTTTTGTGCCACAGGCAAATTCTGTAATTTTCGAAGAGTGACTCAAGCCCAGACAATATGTCTGTGCTGTATGAATGCCGTGAGGTGCACAGAAACCCACTAAATGGCCTGAGTGCAGCTCTTAGCTACCCTGCCTATACAGCTTTCAGAATTGCAGCCTGTTGCCTCTGCCTTTCACTCACATCATGCTAGCATACAAATTAATTTGGATCTAAATCTTCTATTTCTAACATGGAGCTATAACAGAGTCAGTAACACTTAGGTTACAAGAATGGCTTGAGAATATATAGATTAGGATGCAAAATATCACAGTAATATGTTTCATGTATGCACACAAAAACACATTTTTTATTTATCATTTTTCAGTGCTTTTGCCCCAGTATTCATATTTACCAGTGTTTTAGCCAAATGGAAGTAGTTTCATATAATTCATATGGCCTTCCGCTATACTCTTTCTTTCTGTCTGTGCTACAAGCACAAATACCTCAGAGCAGTGAAAGAATGAAGTACTCCATAGTCCACCACTACATGTTCAACCAGCAATTCCTCAAAGAAAGGCAAAATCACATATCACAGAACATGGTTTTGCCGTGCACGACTGAGGACTGATGACTTCTAAGTAACTCACAGGCAGATATCCCTGCAAATTTAAACCAACTCAAACTTTTCTAAAGAATACCTCAATCTCTGTATCAGACTTTTTATTTATTTATTTATTTTATTTTTGTTTGCTTGTTTGTGTGGTTTGGTTTGGCTTACAGGACAAACCGTTTTGCCCGGTTTATTTTGTTTGGTTTGGTTTGGCTTACAGGACACACCATTTTGCCTGGTTTATTGCTCCATTTGACAAATACATGCATTTTGTATATTTCTTGGTCTCGGTTGCACTTTTTATTTATATTACGATTTCTTGGCAATTATGTCACTGAAAGCAAAATGACTGAATATACTCATGTAGACACTCAAAATATTGTTCCTGGTTTAGACAGTTCCTGAGGTTAAGAATATACAATAGATACCAATGGGAAATATAGCATAGATAATGCATAGAAAACAAGTCCTGAGGATGTTAAGAAAGTTGATAAAGCTGATCTGTCAAACAAACATCTTGTTTATAAACTCACTTGTTAAATAAACTCACTCTGCTAGAATACAGCCTACTAGAGATCTCGTTAAGTGATGGATAAAAAGTCATACACAATTTAAAAAATGACTGGCATATGAATTCAAATTAAATTTCAATTTGAGAGGTAATGGACAACTCTAATTAAATAAAAGCACAAATTAGGCAGTTTCCATGGAGACTTTGCTCATGTGATTTGGCTATATTGTATAACTCATATGCTTATCCTCTAATTTGGCTGCACAGGACTAACGAATCAAATGAAAGTTATAACAAAAAAATATTCGGAAGGATCCTTTACATTCATGTAAGTAACTTAATCTTACTTATAACTTCACAATAAACTGTGATTGTTTACATTGAAACAATAGTTTTGTATTTTTGAAAAAGAATCTATTGATTCATTCCAAAATTATACAATGTATTCAGAAACACTTACAGAATGATCTAAAAATAAATAAATAAAATAAATAAAAAATAAATAAAAAAATAAAATGCATAACATTATTTCTCCTGTGCCAGAGGTCAGCATTATTCTCACAAACAGTGTTCAAAACTAGACTAAAATTTCAGGGATGGTCTAAGCTAGAGTAGATATTTATGGGTTTGATATGTTTGAGAAAAAGACACAATTTCATTTTCAAAATGAAAGATAAAGGCCACGCAACTGGATCCATAACTCAGATTCTGACTTTGCTGTAAGACTCCTGTGTAAATTTGGACAATTCAGTCATTATTTCTGCCTCAGTTATCCTGTAGAATTAAGCTTATAATTTGTTTCTTTTTGATAGCTATCCTGTATGAACACATTTGTTAGTGTCAGTGAATCTGTTGTCTAAAAAGCCTATAGGGAACATAAAAAAGTTAGAACTTCCATTCTGCAAAAAAGCAGTATTCTGTTTTGTAGAGGGTCAATCATAAATGTTTCAAAGGAACTTAGAATTCCCCTGTGATATACTGAGATTTATGAATCTGCATGACGGATATGAGTAGCTCTTAGTGATTAGTTTACTTCCTAAACATGAGGAGTTCTTATTTCTTTATACTTTATGACTATACCTATTCACATCACTAATTCATTGTTTAGACTGTCTTTTCAAAAGGCTACTGTCAGTGCCTTCAGCCCTTGAAGAGATTCAGTTTTTGTATTCTGCACTTATGAAGCATAAATTAATCTCAGTGGCTCTTGCAGTATTATAAAGACAATCTTTGTGTGAGGTTGAACTGTACTTCAAAGTCATATTATTCCTTCAGTAACAGACATACATAGTCTTTGTTTGTTCAGCTTACTTTTTTTTTTTTTTTTTTTCTCCCTAAGAATTACCATTTTTATTACGGACCATAGAAATGAAAAGCCTATCTTTCACTCATGAGCACTGCAGTAACCTTCATATCTCATGGCAATGAAGCAAGGCATATCATCACAGAATTCTCATGCATGCTAAAATTCAAGTGTCATAAAATGCATGTATTCATTTTATGTCATTCACCTCCTCTGCCTCATAGATCAATAGTATTTCAGCTTGCCAATTGGTCAAGATGGTTCTGCTGGTGGAAAGTTTTACACCACTGGATATGCGTAAAAATGATGGTCTTATGGAGTATTTTGACTGGCAATGAATTGCAAAGAAAGATGAGATTACTAAAATAGGATGATTTACAATTTAAGGTTTCAAACAATGTGAAGAACATATAGCCACTAGGCAAGGGCCACAATTACTAGCTAAAATCCTTTCTACATGTACAAATGGCTGCACCACAGACTGGTCTAAATAGAAAGCAAAAACTTGTGTCTGAAATTGAAAATGAAAAATAGTGGGAAATGTCTTCACTCTCAACAGGGCTCAAAATAGTAACAAAAATGATAGGATTTAAAAATATAGAGATATCTGCTTCTGTGAAAGCTGGATATATAGTAAAATGATGTTGTGATCTGCCTAAAGAAGAGAGCACACACTGTCGTTTACATTTAATATCTCTTTTTCTTTCTGAAAAACTTGATGGATTTGTCATGCATTCCAGTGCAACACTGCACAGATGACACTCGAGACTGCGATAGGAAGCTTTCACAGCTGCAGTTCTCCAGATTTAAGCTTCAAAATATCAGGAGACATTGCTGAGCTGGAACCAGCCTGACAGATCCAGACTGCTTATTCAACCCTGAGGCTACTACAACTACAGTGGGAAATGAAATGGGCCAGTGCTTGCAATCAGCTTTTTTCCTCAGAAAAGGCTGGATGTCTGTTTGGAAAGTGCCTCAGCTCCAGCTTTTCCTCACCCTGCTGAAAAGACACTGCCTCGGAAACGTTCATTGACACGGGCCAAAGGAGCAAAAGAGTGCGCCGTGGTGGGGATGACTGTGTGCCATTGCTCAGGCAGTGCAGGGTGTTTCTGATGAGTGATCAAGCACAGAGTTAGCCTTAGGTTCTTCTATCTGCTTCTCTGTGTCTAGAGATTAGGTTGCAGTACAATGTAAGTCCAAAATAAAACTGCTGAAGGGCACAGAATTACACCCATGTAAGACCTGGGTAAAGGAGATGCAGCTGATCTCTTGCGGTCAAGTTTTCATTGTGCCTGAACTGCACTTGGTACTGGACTGTGAGTCAGTAGGATATTATGTCGGGGAAGTGAAATTTCTGTATGAGCTAACAGAGGTATTGTCTCTTCTACCCCGTTCTCTTCTGTTTGCGTGTGGTCTAAGTGAGCATTTTGACAGGCCCTGCACAGAAGCCATCTGCCATCGCTTCTTTTTCTCGGCTTGATAATCACCTTATCCATCCACCAAATTTTATCATCTCAGTTTTAACCTTTCGATCTGTTCTCTGAACCTGACATATCAGTTTAAATTTGCTTTTTTCACCTTCCAACTCTTGTACCAAGATATGCTTCTATCTTGGCCCTCATTTCTTATGCATTCATTCTGCCCTTAAAAACAGTCATGCTGTTTCCATCTCCAGAACATACTTCTTCCATAATCCATCCATCCACAAAATAGGCCCCAGTATCAAGAGACTTGCTGTTCACATAGTTTAGAAGGCCCACATCAGCAAGACTTATAATCAATTAACTGTCTTCTCCATCACAATATGAGAGCAAGACAGAACAACAACTGCTATTGAATTTCTGTTTATTGGATTTCAATTTATTTGTTATTGGCCTTCTCTGGACCTCCCACTGATCTTTTTCTCTCTCTCTCTTTTTTTTTTTTTTTTTCAGCCTGTAAGCTCGCTATCTTAGCTGTTCTTCTTCTTCTTCTTATTATTATTATTATTATTATTATTATTTTATATAGCACCTGGCATATTAACTCTGACAATGGATGAAAGAAAATGTCTGGATTAAAAAGCAGGTGCAACTTCATTTGATCACATAATAACCAAGCATAAAATGTGTCCAGAGTATGAATAGAGGACTCTCACCATATCACTCTATGATCAGAGAAAACCAAATCACATCCTCCAGACTAGAGATACCTGGATACCTAGAAAAGAAACCTCCTGTATCTCAAAGTCCAGTAGCCTGCTATCCAATTAAAGCATTTCTTGTCGCTGTCCTTTGACCCTAACCAAAGATATCCCCAATCTGCTAAAGGGTATGTATTACTGAGAACTGTCATTATTCTCATCCTGACCTAAGTGAAATGACCAAATGCCTGCATGCCCGCGTATTGTTATGCAGCCCCTACCTGGGAGATAACTAATTGGCTCAGCTTGGACCTTCCCCAGGTAGCCAAAGTCCTTTGTGGCAAACTTTTTCTAGCCCAGACTCCAAGGGTTCACATCCATACAATTCTACAACATCTATACAGTATATTAAGCATGGGGAAGGCCCGTTCTCTGGCCACCAAGCTAACGGGCATGGTCATGTCATATCTTCTATAAGAGGCTGGCTCCATCCAAACTGTGTTGGGAATGGTCCCTTGCCCATGCTAACTTCCCAGTCAAGCCTGGGAATTGTTTGAGAGATTGCAAATTAGTTGGCCAAGGACAAAACGAAGGCAGGGGCTCCTCTCTAACAAACATTGTAAATAATCAAATTCCTGTTTGTTGGGACTTTGTCCTGGCTACATTTAATTGACTATTACAGATGTAGTCCAGGTGGCAGTATTATCAAATAGTAGAATACTCTTGTCATTATTTTTGATAGCATGCTGATAAGGAGCAAATACACAGAAGCATAGCAGAGCTAGGTAAATTCTGATTCAAGTAAAAATTAAAGATGATATTAGGCAGTTTAAGATTATTGTGATTTCCTTTGCAAGAGGCCTGTGTGAAAACATTAACAGTAAAAAGAAGTCATTGTTTAAGTAAGTTGCTTTCATTTTTCTCATCACAGCCTCTTTTTTTGGTTATTTCTATTTTTTCTTACACACACATAAAAGTGTCCCTGATAGATCCAGCAGAGATCCATTTATCCCAGAAGCTGGTTCCAGCACTGGTCCAAAGTGGATGTCAGAGAAAACAGCGTAAGAGCAGGACAAATATGTAGATTGCCTAGAAAACCTTTCCAACTGCCTGAAATCAGCACTTAAGGGACTTCCTGAGATGTAAGTTTAATCTAGATCATCGTTTTTAATAGCTACCAATGGATCTATCCTCTATGGATTCATCTAATCTTCTCTGAGCCCATTTATACTGATAGCCTCTACCGCATCCTGTGCCAATGCACCTCACAATTTAATTATGCGTTATTTGAAAAAGAATTTCCTTTTTGTTTGTTTATCAGGATGCCCGATAACTTAATTAAGTGCCCCTAGTTCTTCTGTGATGGAAAATAATGGATCATTGATTCCTATTCACTTTGTCTATATCATTTATAATTGTGTAGACATCTGTCATATCCCTGCCTCAGCTATCTCTTTTCCAAACTGAGGAATGTATCTGTTTAGTATTTTATCATTGTGAAGCCATTCTAAATCTTTCATCATCCTTCTCACTCTTCTCTGTTCATTTTTGTTGCTCTGCTATGTCATTTTCAGACACAGCAGCCAGAAATGTAATTGGCTTTACAGTATGTATTTTTCCAGTCGTGAGATGTAGTTCTTTGCTTTTTAAAATTTTATTTATTATTTTATTTTAATTTTTTTCTTAATATTTTCCTCTGCCCATTTCATAACTCAGAGAATTCATTATTCATATTAAGTTGTGCCCAAGAGAGACAATTTGTTTGGCTTTCCAAACACAAACACATTTCTCTTATATATTACTCTAATAAATATTGAAGAATCCTGGCATTTTACTTAGCTTGGGTTACTAACAAGACTGCTCAAACCCAACAATCAGTCCTCCCCCGCCGCCTCCAGAAGAGCAGGACTGAGGAATTCCTGGTCTCTTGCTTTCATTGAATCTGTCCTCTTTTATGTAACACAGTGCCAGAGAGCAGGACTGTGAAACCAGGATTCGGATGTCAGAGAAAGTAGCCAGGCACACAGCCTATTAAATCAAGGAGGGGAAGCTGGCAGTGTCCCTGATGTCCTATCTCTAAAAAAGCGTAAAATGAAATATATTGCAGGGAATCACAGAAACTGCCAGGGGTCATCTCGGTCTTGGCAGCACCAGCTCCCACCCTCTGGCTTTTGGCAGCTGAAAATTATCCACAAAACCTGTGTTGCCTTAGCAATACTGTGGTGATCACCCTGAAAGGTTTTGGTTCCCCACAGCAGCCTTTTCTGAGCTTGCCAGCATCCTTTAGCTCCTTGGAAGGAGCTTTCTGAGCTGCCTTACCCCTTTTTACCCTGGAGATCTGCAGGTTCCTCTCCCTCTTCCCTGCCCATCTCCAAACAATAAATGCAAAAAGGTGTAGGATGATGCTGTAGAGTATTAGGTTCATTTTTCAGTCATGCTGGAATTTAAATGATTAATTCAGTTAAATAACTGTATCTCTCCTTATCAAAATTTACAAATGTCTTCAAGCAAAGAGAGAGAGACAGGGATAACATATTGTGTTCCGACACAGTTCTCTATGATCATGCACTTCAAACAGCCTAGGAAATTCCTAAAGCCCTTTCCTCCCTGATTTTGCACAGCTGAAAGGCTGTGTCATGTTCCTGAATGAGCCATTTACCTTTTACTGCTTTTCAGGATCTGTGAGAGAAATCCCAAATCTTATATATTATAAAGTGAGAACATTAAAGAATATATTATCTAATTATTGTGAATAAAACCCCTTAATCCCAAGCCCAAGACTTCTAGATATCTCAGGAAAAAAAAAAAAATAAAAAATCTCTAGCTCTTCTTGCCTGCAGTTCTTGAGAATCCACCCTTTTTTACATGCATTTGTCTTCCACCTACAGTGACAGCTCTTGGAAAGACTTGCAGCAGCCTCCGCAGTGGACATTTGAGGAGGTCCAAGAAGTCTTTCCTGGGCCTTCACAGGGAGTAATAGAAAATGGAGGTCAGGAGCACAGTTTTCATGATTTTGCCAGCTCCTAAGGCTTCACTGTGGTGTCAGACAGGTAAGGGGATGACTGAGTTTATTAAAATGCCTGAAGAAATTGTATGAAAACATACTTAAAAGAGACCAAAGGGAGGAATAATACCAGGACAAAGTGCAGGACATGGTTCAGTAGTTAGAGAGGAGTGTACAAGTCACATAACTTGGCTTATACCTCTCCTAGCAGTATGCAAAAAAATGTCCCTGGATTTTCCTGGTTTGCGATAAGAAAATACAGGATATTTTTAGTAGTGGACAGATGTAGGTACTTAATGAACTTCTTTCTATCATCTGCATATGCATAGAAAATACAACAGGCATTTAGAAAGAAAACACTGTAGATGCAACAATTAGTCTTTTAAATGTATTTCAAATGCTTTCTGATGAAAAGCATTTCTTTAAGACTCTCCTTAAAAATGACCGAGATCTCTAATGCAAAACTATGTTCGTCAGAGCACATTTTCTATGACCTTTCCACTTTCAGGTTAAACCTAGAGAAACAGTATGCTCATACCACGTTTATTTGACTACTTGGTAAAAACCACAGTCAGATATACAACAATTGTTACTAGCTGGTCTTGGTGTCGTGTTTTTACAGGTTTGTTTTACGGTAGGGCAAAATGTCTGAGCACTGTCCCTGTCTTCCAAATGTTCAATAAATAAGATCTTTCAACATTAGAGACCAGTGCATTCATTACACTGACCTGGGATATATGACAAGTCAGAGTGGTCACCGGTTTACCAACGTGGGCGACATTTAGCATGAAAAACCTGTGACCCTGCTGGGACGTGAAGGCATAGTCAGCACTTCCACTGGAGACTGAAATTAGCTGTCAGTAGCTGCAGCTGTGAAAACCCTCAGCAAGGCCTTTTGACTTTGGGTGATGAAGCTCTATATTACCAGAGACGGAATGAGTATGGGTTTTCCTCTATGTGAAAGGTTGAAAGGGGAGCAGAGGGAGGGCTCAAATATATTTATTCCTATATTCATTCCTACACAAACCAATTTTAGTGAGGACTTCTGTGAATACATAAGTGCTGGGGTGGTATGATTGACAGCTCATGGTTTTTTATTTAGTAAATATGATTACATAAACTGTAATATGCAGCTTCTTTTGGCAATTTAAGGAGATACAGAATGCCAGTATCTTTTGAAAGAGCTGTTTTTTCCTCTTAAAAATAGCAATAACCAAAACAAGGTTACTTCCTAGAAAGCACCACAGGTCTGGAGCAACTGTAGCAGGCAAAGACTGACAGATAGGGATTTGTTGTCCTATGTTTTCATTGTCCCGTGGATATTACTGAAGTTATGATCAGCAGCTCAGATTCATCCCCCAGACTTACTATCTTCTCTTAGTGTTTGGTCTTCATTTCTACCCCTTCACCCCCCAGTACTCTTGTAACACAAATCTTGCTCTCTCATCTGCTTCCTTTCATCTTTCCCCTTTTAACCAGCTCCATTTTTCCATTTCCCATATCCCTGTTTTCTTTTCTTTTCTTTTCTTTTTTTTTTTTTTCCCCATCTCCTTCAGAGGTCTGCTTTGCTTTTTTCTTTTTTCCTTTTAATACTTCCCCACCATTCTTTTTCTTTCTTTTCTATTTTTCCTGATCTCTCTTATTTACCTTCCAATTTCAGCTGCAATACTGTTGAAGTGCAAGTAATATGTCACTTGTTAAAGCTCACCTGAATATCTTGTTCATGCATGCATGCTCCCAACTGTTTGCTCTACTCTAGTTATTTGTATCTCAGGGTCTTTAACATAGAACTGCAAATACTTAGAAACAGCAGAGAAAATGTTTCCCCTTCCCATAGCAATTTTCAAATGAAAATTAAAAAATCCCAACTTAGAATCAACTTAAAATTAATAAATTTTTAAAGTTAAAGTCTCAAATGAAAGCAACTTCTGTATTTTTGAAATAACTACATATAGTTTTGACATTTTTCATGAGGTACAGGGTATCAGAAGCAACACAGATTCAAGCTGGAAAAAAACTGAACTTTTAAAAACATCAAAACAGGGAGTTTTGACAACTGAAAATCTTTTTTTTTTCCCCTTCATTTTCAGTTGTAGAAGGGATTTGTTTGGAACTGACCCATAAACCAGCTTCAGGGAGGTTGCACTTTACAACGAAAAGGCTTCTGCCAGGTTCCTCATGGTGAGCTTTCTCACTAATGCACTTGTTTAGCACTCCGCACAGTGGGTGCAAGCCTCCTCAGGTCCTCACTGGTTGCCCTAGAAACTGTGTACTATATAGGAAGTATTTCTGTGATCACTTAGCATACACAGACACACTGATATTTTGAGCTTACAGCCCAGAAGGCCAACTGCATCCTGGGCTGCACCAACAGAGGAGTGGCCAGCAGGTTGAGAGAGGTGATTGCCCCCTCTGCTCTGCCCTTGTGAGGCCCCACCTGGAGTGCTGCGTCCTGGTCTGGGGCCCCCAGCACAAGAAGGATGTGGGGCTGTTAGAGCGGGTCCAGAGGAGGGCCACAATGATTATCAAGGGGCTGGAGTGCTTCTTCTATGAAGAAAGGCTGAGAGAGCCGGGGCTGTTTAGCCTGATAAAGAGAAGGCTCCGAGGGTGACCTTGTTGCAGATTTTCATGTCTGCATTTGTATTTGAAGCTGTTATACTTGTGGGGGGGAAACCAAAATTTTTTCCACATTTACATGCTGCTAGTCCTACTTCAGTTATGCATACAAAATAGGTTCAAGACCTTGCTAATATAAGAATTTCTGATGAAGACCATGCAAGACCCTCTACCCATGCAGAGCCAAAGTTCCTGGCATTATGTACATTCCTGGGCTCTTCCGCTCCCTATATCTGTAATAGACCAAAGGTACTTTCGACAGATGTCGGTGTGGCCCTTTAATGCCCTGGTAACAATGCATGGTCAGGAATATGTCCAGCTTGTTCTCTGGAGAAGCTTACACAGCTGACAAACTCAAGAAAATAATTGTTCAGTGATATAGGCTTAAACACTTGATCAAATTCTGACTGTTTAATGTATTTCGGTATATCAGGTCATATTTGGTGTACCTATCCATCTGCCTGTAAAGTAAGTCAAATTCATTAAGCTGTATCATGGCAGTAAAAGTAGCTGGAATTAGCTCGTATTTGCTAGTAGTACAATGGTGTAAACAAGTTCAGTTACAAAGGCTTGGGAGACACAAGATCCCTTGCTCAGCTCCAGCAACCCTATGGTGTGGCAGGGCCCTCACTTCAATCTGGTAATCATAGGCACAAAATATATGGGAAAATAGTACATTGTCAAATTTATAGTTACATTTTGGACAGTATTGTTACCTTAACATGGTATCGTTGAATTGCAGTCTTGCTTTAAATCTGTTTAGGACACCCATTTTTTGCTGGGATGTTACATATAGTAGCAGTACATGGGCAGTATTTGAGCCGGGGCTGCGTTTAAGGGACGCCTGTTCCAGGGAAGAAGAAAGGCTTGTCCTAGAGTCTTCAAGCTCACATTACAAAAGGAAAACAAATAATTGCTGTTGGGCCCATTTTACTTCATGTCTTTGTTTATTCAAAGCCATAAATAGGGCCACCAGAAAGGTCAGGGAGCTGCAAATGGAAAACTGAGAGTTTCATTTCTGGTGCATTGCTCAAATCAAGCCCAGGCTGGTAGTGACAAAGTCATTGGCTGAAAATGAATTAGCAAACTCTGTCAATTCCCACAGGAGACATGTCCATCACTAAAAAACTTTCACCTCCTCTTTGTTGTCTCAGAATGAAAGGGCAAGGGGAATAAAATAACCTGTCAGCTCCCCATGTTCTCGCCCCATCAGAGTCAAGTCACATCAGCAAGATGGTATTGGGAATCTTGCCTCCACATACCCATTATTCACCCATGTAATTGGATATGGTTCCTAGGCTGTCATTCTGGTATCTGTTAAGGACATTTGAGAGTGCTTCAGAAAGCAAAACTGTATTTGTTCTGCAGAAATCCATGAGTAAGACCTCCACATTTTTAGCAAATTTGGTCTCCCAGTAATGGGATTTCAAATGGGTTTAAATTTGTATTTAATTTCTGCTCTTTCAGGACAATGGCAGTGATTAGTAGTAATGTTTGACTTCCAGTTCCAATTTTTTTTATGCAGCTGTAGTGCCGTCTGAATTTGACTGCTGCTTTAATGATTACTAATGACTTTATTTTGAAAGTAATACAACTTTTTGTATTCATTCTCTGGACTGTAAGCAAAAAGCCAAATTGAGTTGAATTATGCAGTCTTTTCATACAAGACCTTCAGTTGGATAAACTTTATTTGGAGTCAGACCAAAGGAAAATGCCAAAGCCACTGAAAGTACACCATGTATTTAAACATAAGAAGAAGAACACGACTGTGTGAAAGAAGCAGCTAAAACTAAATACAGCACAATCACATCATCCTGATAAACAGAATATATCAATGACTTTACAACCATCAGTTTCTAACACTGAAGGTGTTTCTTGGGTTAAACTTGAGTAGTGGATCCATTGTTCTTAAACACAGAATAATCTCCCATAGGACATCAGTTCATATGATCAGAGCTATGCTCTGTGCTGTACACACAATTTCAGTTTCTTATTCAAAATATAGCATGCCTTATTGTATACATCCCGTCTTCTTGGATTTCCTGAATAATTTTTAACATGACTTATTCCTTGAGGGAATAATTCCCTTTTTGCTATCCTTAGAAAATACCAACACTTTGAGACCTGATTTATTTATTTATTTATTTTTTTCAGGAATGCATCAATTTTTGATGAAGGTTTCCTATCCAGTCAAAGAGAGAAGGAAATCTGCCTCAGAAGAACTTGCTAATTTTGATACTGGTTCAAATTCAGAGAAGCAGCTGTCAGCTGTTAGTTTATCAGAGTCAGGTCTGGGGCTAGCAAGTAAGTCCCCCACACTTTGATCAAGTGTTTAAATATCTTTATTGTCTGCCCTTGAGTTTTCCTTAGTTTCTTCTGTTGGAGATATTTGAATTAATTTAAATGAGTAAATATTCAGTAAGACATAGGGTGGTAAATACAGCATGCCAAAAATCAAGTAAAGCTAAGAAAATTTTAAAAAGCAGAAGATGGCATTTGGGTTTCCCATACTGTCACCACTGGCCATATCCCTCTTCTGCTTGTTATTAAAAGCAAAACAAAATGAAACAAAACAAAAGAAATAAAAAATGATGAAAAGTTTCAGTGTGTACTGGGTGCGTCTGGCTGGGATGAAGCTAACTTTGTTCATGCCAATCCACAGGGTGCTGTGGTTTGCATTTGTGGCTAATAGAGGGTTGGTATCTCACCAGTGTTTTGCCTGTTCCTGCATGGTGCTTGCGCTGTGCCAAGTCTTTCTCTTTTTCCCCTTATGGAAGGGGACACAGCCAGGACTGATGACCCAAACAAACCAAAGATATGTTCTACATCATATGATATCATATTTGGCAATAAAAGCTCAGGAAAAGAAGGAAATGGGGACATTGGTCATGGTATTTCTCTTCCCAAGCAACCATTATGGGTGCTGAGGCCTTGCTTTCCAGAGAGTGGCTGGACACCTGCTTGCCAATGGGACATAGTAAATGAACTCCTCATCTTGCTTTGCTTGCACCTGCAGCTTTTGCTTTACATATTGAACTTTGATTATGTCGATCCCCGAGTGTGCTCGCCTTCCTTCCTGGGAGTGAGCAAGTAACTGTGTGGGTGTTTGGCTGCTGCCTGGGCTCAACCCACCCCACGGTGTTGTTGCAATTCTGAAAACCTGCAATCACAACAAGTCCTGTGATAGTGGAAAACTGCTTTCTCTTCAGACCAGTGCAAAGCAAATGTTCAGTCCTTCACATAAGACCAGTAGCCGTCTGAATATCCTTTGCTTTTATTTTGCATTACCACTATTTGCATCACACAAATGCACAAATATGAGGGTATATTTTACAGTTCACTCTATAAAATGTAGGGAGAAGGGGTCTCTTCTCCAGAGACCTTTATCCAAAGTTTTCAGATTTATGGATAAATGGGGAACATATTTTGGTTGAATGATTTCACTGGTACAAAGGGACACTAAATTTTACTCTACAATTCATTTTTTTTCCACAAGTTTACTGCATCATATAGGCAGTGAAGGCAAGACCTCCTATGTCATCAAGTTCATTTCTGTAGTTTTCCATCTCCCATATGCGATTAACTGTTTTAGTCCATCTCTTTCAGCTCTCTGTTCTGACACACATGCACACACTTGCTCAGTATCATATGTCTTTCTATTAAGAATGATTACAGCACATGCAACTATAATCTGGTTAGAAATCAACAGTTGCTAAGCAATAGCAACTCAGGCTTTAGCCACCAAGAACATACAAAGGGTCCCTAGCAAAACCTTCAATGAACCCTAAATAGCCACAGCTGTATTACCATCAGTACTGGAGTTAACTACATCAACCAATCTGCAAAACTAATCAACAGAAATCACACTTGATTGCAATATAAATATGTCCAGGGATAATACTGTCCAGGACAGCTTGACAGGGCTTGTTTTGCCACACTGGTGTTCTAGATAGGTGGGGCAGACCCAGAAGCCTCTCAAATTTCTCCAAGTGTTTTGATTTGTTTTTTTCACTTAGCAACACCTCTCTTCTTCCCAAAATGCCAATTAAAATGTATAAATAACAAGTAAAACTCCAGTAAAAGAACTCACAGGCATAGAATTATCACGATATCTGCAAGTTATGACTCGGTCTGCATATTATAGTAATTTCTCCCTGTATTTGCTTATCTTGGGCTTATGGATTATAGGTACTAGTCTTCCAAATCTGAAACATCCTTACAGTTGTGCCTTGGTCAGCTCATGGTCTCCCGATGTTACAATGACAGACTTAATGCATAAGGAATAATAGGACCAATTTGTATTAGACATTCTACTAGTACTTGCTAGTAGTAGAAAAATTATTAGTACTGACAATAGTGCATGAAGAAAGTGCACAATTTGGGACAGCAAGGCTCTGAAATGAAGGTTAGGGCAGCCTGATGTAGCATAGAAACACTACAACTGTAGAATTTTTCACCCTGGTCTTTCTTATGAAAACTTCTAACTTCAGGGCAGGGCTGAACAACAGCATTAGAAAAATCAATGCAAGCAACAAAGAAGCAAGCACTTGGGTGCAATAAGTAGGAAATTAACTCTTGCATAGACAAAGATTCATGTAACTGGAAAGTAAACATTTTGATGATATACATGTTAGATTTCTAGAAACTAACTCACTAACTTACCATTAATACTAAGTAAATGGACGTGTAAATCAAATGGCAATGTAGGACTGCAGTGTCAATTTGTATTGAATTCAAGGGCCATGATTAATTGGCATATATATTTCCATTTACATGAATTTGGCCTCCCCTGGAGATATACCTAAGCTTAAATAGAACATGTATAAGAATGAATAAAAGTATTTTATTTTTTTTTTTATATTTAAATCTGTAGTTTGTGGAAAGTACTGCAGATTTTTTGTTTTGCTTTTTTATTATGTAGTATTTTATTATAAACTATCTCAGGGGCTCTTTCACAAGAAGCCACTGATGCTTCCCTTGTTTGTTTCCACTTTTCTTCCCCTACTACAAATTTGACCATAATTAGGAGAAATAACATACATCTATGGGAAAGAAAACATCTGACTGAAAAATAAAACTTTCTTACATTGTAATTCTACAGATTATGAGACATATATTTTCCAGGTATAGTGGGAGGCATCTACTGCCTGCTTGACAAATGCAAAGTGTAAAAATAGTATAATAAGCAGGAGCATCACATTTAGAATTGTTCCTATCTGAAATGTTTAAGACATCCCTCTGTAAAGTATATGTAAGATGCTGCTTAAGAGCCTTTGCCACAACTACTACAAATCCACAACTACCTCATGTAAGTGTTTTTTTCTTTGTTTTTTCTTTTTTTTTTTTTAAGCCAAGAACATATTTCTACTATTTTTGGTAATTCACTTGAAGAAGTCTCATGTTTTGTTCAATCTTCTGCACTTTCCTTGGCAATGAGGTCAAAAAATAGGGGGCTAACCTCTCAGAAGATAATTGGTAGGGTCTTTCATCATCTAATTACATGTCCAACTTCCTTTTGTTGCTGGCATTTCACTGAATGCACCACTTACTTCACTGGCTTCCTTAGATTTTTTTAAACATGTAATCAGGCATTGGAATGGGTTGCCCAGGGAGGTGGTGTTGTCACTATCCCTGGGAGTGTTCAAGGAAAGGTTGGACGTGGTGCTTAGGGACATGGTTTAGTGGGTGACATTTGTAGTAGGGTGATGGTTGGACCAGATGATCTTGAAGGTCTCTTCCAACCTTAATGATTCTATGATTCTATGATTTTTTTCTTATGGCTCCAAATTCTTCTTGGTGTCTCCTTTTTGAAGTTAACTTTCTTCTCAAAACTTGCTCACAACTCACCTCTACATGAAATAATAGTCCTTATAATAGCCTTGCTTGTCTCAAACTCGACTTTTCTCAGTATTTCAAACCTATCCATTATCTGCTGAGAAAAACAACAGGCATTCTTACTTTGTACTTATGCCGTGCCTTAATTAATTTCCTCATTAAACTGTAAGTAATTAACGTTCCCTGGCATTTAAACTGCATTTTTTATATCAGTGATTATTTATCTAAAGATGTTCAAGATTTTCTCATAAACTATCAACACTGTTGTTTGTTTCTTCCCATTAATCTCACATAAATTTTATCATTCTGAGTCTCCCATAACATGAGGTATCAATATACCCCAAAAGCCAGCACACTTATTACAGCTGTTGGCCATGCATATGCCACTGGTGAGAAAATGTTAGCACCAGCAAAGTTAAATGGAATATTATTTTGTCTGGATTAGTTGGAATGGGTTAAAGGCCAACATTTGTCCAAGAACTATTTTAAAAGTATAGCATATAAGGTGAAAGACAGTTCATGAACGGATGAGAAAGACTAAAAGGTTCATACTGATTAAGAGCTTGGATAAAGCCAAGCCTTCATGTCAAAACCCAGAAGGAATCTGGCTAACATCAGCAATTTCTGGCTCCTGTTCACTGGAGTCAAAATGTTTTGTGGCAATGTTTTGGTCCTGACAGAACTCGGGAGGGGAAACAAATTAATTCTCTCTTGAATTCCTCCCTCTGCAGCCCAGAGAGCCACCAGGTGGCATCTGAAGCTTTGAGACTGGCTCGCAATGGGAACTACCCAATCTCTTAGAATTCTTCCATCTGAAGAATTTAAATCTGTGGGGAAGGGGGGTTTACATTGATTTAGAATTAAATGCAATTTCAAAATCCTCCATGAATAGATCCCTAGGTCTACTTACAGTGTTTACTTATTGAAAAAAATAGACTGTGTTTGGAAAAAAAAAAAAGAAAGAAAAAAAAAAAGAAAAAAAAGGCCCTCCTGGGAAAGGAAAAAAAATAGAAGAGCTTTTCTGAAAAGAAATTGAAAAATATTCCTAGAAATAGAAGGCAGAGGGCAATGCAGAATTCAAATAAGGATGTCTTTTAGAAGGAAATGGTATAAGTCCAATGACTCAAGACGTTTTAAATGATTGTTCTTTAGACATTAACCAGCAGAATTTGAATACTGATGATAACTCAGTGCTTGACTGAGACATCAGTTTACCTCTTTAGTCTGTATAATAATAAGCCTGTACCATAGCAAGATGTACAGGTGTCCATCTCCTCTCACGGAGTCAAAAAGTAAATGCAAATGGACAGTCAGGTGTCTAAGACATATATGTAACTGAATCCAGCCTGATATAAAGAACAGAGGGTCTTATTTATGTGTCCCATTTTATTTGTCTGGATGACTACTTAAAGACAATATATTACCCTCTTCCTTTAATTATTAAAAGCCCACCTGAAGACAATAGCAAAGACTTCCCAACTCAATACTCAGTTAAGCATTTTAAGGTAAAAAAGTAACTTTTAAAAAACTTACAGAAAAGCTTATTTATATTTTAATCAGTTTCAAGTAACTTTTAGTATCAATGTTCTAATACGTATATAAAATAACATTTCTGGCCAAACTGAACCTGTCATTGTTTACTCTTGACAATGACTTCTGCTTGATGAATTAATATGAATTGATTTGCATTTTGCATCTGTGTGGGTTACAAAGTTGCAGTAGGCAGTGTTATCACCTGCTTTTTGATTTTTATTTTTATTTTTTGCTTTTAATCATTAGCAAGAAAAATAGAATTTAGTTTACTACATGGCTGGAGTCCTGAAACTTTTCCCTCCAGATATGCCAACTTTTGTATTTCTCTAGGCAAAGCCAACCTTGTGAGAAAGGCAAAGCAAAGCAAAGCAAAGCAAAACAAAACAAAAGAAAGCTTTCAAAAACTTAAAAACTTTGCTTAAACTGTATTCCAAGTAACTAAGTCAATGGAAAAATATACTTTGGGGATAATATTCTGCATTAGCAATGACTCACCAGACAAACAATAGATCTTTTCTATTCTAGATCTCAAACTATGTTCCAGAGTATCCTCGATCTGAGTCACTATCTATTTGGGGCCTATTCCTGCTATAATAAAATGTTAATATTTACATGCAACTTGCCAGCACTGTGCATCAAAGTTAAAAACTAAGTGAGATGAAATGTTGTCAGCTCATCTTTCTTTTCCATTTCCTCATTTTGTACTCTTTTCCCCCTGCTATTCTGGTATTCCTCTTGATGATTCGTACAGGTTCCACTACACTAAAACAGCTGCAACTTGCTTTTTCTTTTTTTTCTTTTTGCTTTCTGAACATCATGCTGTTTGCACTGCATACCATCACTTCTCACTCTGGGTCTTCTATTTGGAGAGTGATGTGTTTGTAACGGGGAGCTGATTTTCCACATTTATAGGGTGCTCAGTGCAAAAGGAATCAGATGCAAGGCTTGGAGTGTTACCTCTCTGCAGATAACAACAAGAAGGACAAGGAGAACTACAAAGTCCTGAAGATAAAAAAGATTAATTGTGCTTTGTAAGGTATAGAAATATGTGAAGGGAAATCCAAGAGAGGGAGTACACTGCTGTAGAAGAGAATCTCTTCCTTCATGCTGAGGTTTTCTTTCATTTCTAGAAACAAATACAAGATGATGATAATGACCAAAATGCAAGGGAAGGACAGACAGGAGTCAAAAAAAGCACTGACCGCAAGTCTGAAATGATAACAAATATGAAGGCTTAACTTATTTATGTCTGAGCAACTGGAAAGCTGCAAAAAAACAATCAAACAAACACCAAAAACAAACACATTTTGCAGGGTTTGGGCAGACAATCAGCTGGCAAAATGGGGTCCAGGAAAGTTTTAACTTTTATCAAGTAGGAATGGGTGGAAGATTCCCACAATATTTTTTAAGAGATCACCTCTGGATAAGGAATCGGAAAGTTGAAGAAGCTAGATAACCCTTCACTGTCCAGAGAATTTACTTCCACAGAACTGCTGTTGGGCATGCAAGAAAGGCACATCTGCAAGCACGAGGAATTTATGAAAAGAAAAACAATAAGTAGGAAATGTGAAGCATGGCTCTTGGAGGTGAATTACAATGGAGTTGAGGGGATGAATGGCAGTAGGACACAGTTCGATGGACTAAATGAAGAATCTGCATGGCAAGGTTAAGGAATGAAGCAACATTTTTGCCTTAGCTATTCACTGAAAATCTGTGCTGTCCTTTCTGCTGCTAGACCACACTGGAAAAAGTGACCTTTCAGTATCTTTTTCCCAAAACTTTGTGTGATAAATATTTCATTTTAACATGCAAAACTGAGTTCAATATCCTATTCTCAATTTTCAAGAGACAGGTTAGTACCACTGCTCATGCTTTCCAGCGCATGTTGAGGCTCTCATGCTCTGGTCTTTCAAAGGGAGATGAATTAAAATTTACAACTGCAGTTAACTTTCTGGGGAAAGAAAAAAAAAAAAAAAAAGCAAGCTAAAGGAATGGAGAAGTGGCAGCATCTGGGCAAATGAGTGAAAGCTGTGAATCAGGAACTCCTGGTTCCTAATTACTGTTTTTGCTGCTGGTTTGATTTGAAACCTTGGGCAAGTCGTTCTGCCTGAGCTACTCAATCTCCGTAACATTAAATACAGCTGTACCCTTTGAAAACAGCTTCCAAGTTTCTCTTTTTGACTGTATTCAGGCCTTCCTTGCCAAAGGGGCTCTGATGGGCCCACCAAAAGCACTGCTGAGGAGATGGAGTTGAGTACATGGTGCTCATGTACCAAGATGGTACATCCGTCTGTTCTTGTACTGCTCGGACAGACCCAGACAGCTCCTGCCCTTGCACCTCCCCGAGCTCTGCCTGCCCCTCTCCAGCTCACAGGTTCATAAATATAACGGTTGCAAATATAGTGGTTATAAAACAAAATCCAAAGTAACTGTTAGTCAGGCATTGTGTTTTCATTTTTGTGCCCTATATCCTAAAACACACATACACTGGGTATCCTAGCATACTATTACACCTCATCCAAAAGCAGTAGGGAGAGAAGCATAAATCCTGTACAATTCTTTTGGATATAGAATTTTATTTCACCAGTCTGCTATTTACAGATCAGAATGGCAGTAAGATTTTCAAAAATATAGGAGTAGATTATACTGTTAATAAAGACAGTGAAATATAAAGACTCAGCACAGTATGCAAACACCTAAATCTGTTGGTAGTTGCAACATTTCAGCAACACTTGGCGTAAAAGTCATGTGCAAAACAAACAAAAGAATGAAATAAGGGAAACAATCTGCTTTTCATTTAAATTGAAGTAATTTTAAGAGAAGATGGCAACACAGGTATTAAAAAAAAATGTTGCTATTCACCAAATACATATTTTACTGTAAAAGCTAGCTGTTTTCCTTTGACTAGGCTGTCTGCATAGGATCATTTGAATTTATTTCTTTATTTGCTGTCATAATTTCAGTTTGCACTGAAGTGGGTGATGAGAGAGATTTTCAGCACACTTAAAGCTGACTGTATTATTCCTTCAGTAAAAATAATAGGAAGAAATCACACTGGAGAACATATTCAAATACAATACAAAAATACCTGAGTTACCTCTAAAAGTCAATAGGCACAGCACTATAAAGTAATAAACTCATATTTCAGTGCCCTGTGAGTTATATCTTTGTAGGGGTTGATTTTATTTTTATTTATATTTTTTAGAAAATAGGCTAACATAAACATAGTGAGTTAAGCTGTATTTTCATGTAAGAATCATTCAAATTTATACTATATTTAACATAATTATTACATATGCTCTCTCGGTCCTATACTATGGTGCCATCCTGCTCAAGGCAATGTCTAAATTCTGTTTCCATGGCACCATTCATCTTCCCATACTACTTCTTTGTGTGTTGCTAGAAAATCCTGAGAAATGTTGCATCATTATACCGAGTCATCATTATAAACTGTGGGAAGGTGAACCTTATTCCCTGATTTCTTGGATCAGTGTCTGTCTTTTTTTTTTTCTTTTTTTTTTTTCTTTTTTTTTTCCCTACATCGATAACCAAATCACTACATTTCATTCACAGCACTGTGACACTCTTCCAGACCAGATATATCACGTGGGATACAAAGGAAAAGTGTTCAAGTTATACAGATAAGAAGTGCTAGCTACAAGCTGTAACTACAATAACAAATAAAACAATTGCCAGGGACATTTCCAGGTTCTGGTGTGTAGTCAGCTATATGGATAAATTGTTAGATTGGTCTATGGCATGCCTTTTGCTTGTGCTACCCAGGAAAAAAAAAAAAAGTTCTAAAGCATTCCTGTCATAGGTATGGAAATCAGAATCTTGCAGACTAGCAGATCTCTTCCATGCCCAGCAAACACGTTGCATACAAGCATTCATTTGCACAGACAAGTTGTGGAGACTGACAGATTTACCAGCAAAAGGTAGGTCAGGCTATGCCAGCTGGCATAACTGCCCAGCACCATTCCTGGGCATGTTTAGTTTACCTGAATGCATGTAGCTACAGTATCTACCCCATGCTTGAATGTTAAGGCCAACAAATGGCTCTGACAAGCTGTCTGACCATGTTAAATAAAGGCATTCACCTTCTGAATATCTGGCTATCATACTTAATTCTTTTGGAAGATATTATGGATGAGACTTAATTCCTAGTTGCATACTTAATGTAGGTGTCTACATGTGTGCGATGCATCTGAGCTGCCATATACTCAAAGGAGATTTGTTCAATATGGTCAATGGAGTCAGCACTGTGAGCCGATGCTCCACCACCAAGTCCTTCACAGATTATAATGGGATCATAGACATCATGCCCACATGTGGATACCTATATTTGACATTCTAATTCAGAAATGAGTTCTGCCCCAAATATTCCTGTTTGCCAGCATTACCTGAGGTCATTCTAAACATATGGGCACTAGAAAAGCAGAATAATGTCCTTGATTTCAGCATTGTAAGTGAAACTGGAGACCGGAAAGATAAATCAACAAAACATAGTTTTAATTTATACCTGAAATCTTGTTCCTTTTTCTCTGCTCCAGCATTTTGGCCAACATTAAAGGCAGGCAGCTTAGGGTGTATAGATCAGCTCAGATGTGTCTCTCATTTATGACTCGACTAGAGCATATTCCAGGAATTCATGTTCCATATTGCACAGGAACAAGGGCATGGGAAAAGCAGGTCACTCTATGTGTCTCCCCCTCCTCTCTCCCTTTTGTTGAGGATGGAAAGTTTCAAAGTCCAAGTTATTCATAGTACACAAGTGCTGTTTTTGAATACCTAAATGTAATGATTTTCATAAGAAGTTACTTTTGAAATTCAGATGTACGAAAGCTAGCTACTTGTAATTATTAAACTGCTAAAATGATTTTAGCCAGTATTTCTTTGATGACTATCACCCAACGCATTTAAAAGATTTATATATCTGAGAAGCATGCGTTCCATTAGTAAAACCAGATGATTTTATATTTTTAACAAAGGCCCAACTTACATGACTGATTTTCATTTCCTTTGAATTGCAAGTTAATTTATTGCTCAAATGATTTTGTAATTCCTAAAATGATATTATTACAAGTGTCTGACTGTGACTGGGCAAATACTGGTATCCTGACCTATTTATAATACTTTTCAAATATAGTGTAATGTCTGATCTCCATAGGCTATGCAGCAATAAAAAATGACAAAAAGAATAAAATATTCCCAGTGGACAATCTTCCAGTTATTCCACCAGTAAATGGTTTAGAGTGTTAGCATATTCATAAATACATATATTTTATGCAATTTAGTGACAGGAGTGCACGATTATCACATTGACAGTTTCCCTCATAATATATTTGCCTTCAGCAATTTATGCTTTCTATAATGAGAATCCTGGCCATTTTATTACATTTGGCACAAAGTACTTAGATAATATTCAGAGCCTGGAGAACAACATAAGATAAATACTCTACCATTAATGGTGTAGCTTTCCTCCCCCTACACTTAGGAGAATTCAGCTGTGCTACAGCTGTTACCAAACTATCACTGAAGAAATCAGGCAGTTCTCCCCCCTCTTCCCCTAACCTTCATTTATTGGATTTTCTTTTAACTTTTCACCAAAAATAATGTTTTCACGTGTGAAAAACATTATGAACATGAAGATAAAGGCAAGCTGTGCTAAATTACATACTGTTCCAAAATGTACCCTCCACTTCTTTGTTTTTCATTCTTGCCTTTTATTCTCTACTACAAATGCAAAACTAAAAGCAAGGGAGATGAAAATGGTCTCAGATACTATCTGTACGGTAGTTTCCTTTTCTACAGGCAATAATTACTGCCTGCTTCATCTCTATGCACAACTGTATATACATCTGTATTACGCATATGAAGTTCGTATGTTTGCTTATAATTAGTGATATTCTGGAAAGAAATTTGGTTCAGACCCTTCTTATGGCACTAGTATAGATGTGAGAATTCAAGTAATCATTTTGACAAAGATCTACTTCAAACAGAGAAATCATTTTCAGAGCTAGATTTACAAGAGGATCTAGATCCTCAAATTTTGTCTGAATACATACATATAAATACTACCTATACGTCTAACAAAGGTCTATATGCCTAAGTAAGAATCCAAGGGTTTAAATCTGAGATCCTTGCTCATCTACCATCTCTCTATCAAGTTGCTACCTCTAACATTCCCTCAGAATGAAAGACTTCTTCATTAACTGTGTTCTTCTCAAACACCCTGTGCTAGGTAGTGAGTTGGAAGTACACAGGCCCCTTCAGGATACACACAAGACAGGCTTTTTTTTTTTTTCCACATTTTGCCCACTCCCTCAAACTCTGTTCCTAATGCACTGAGAGGCCTCTCAAGATATCTATAAAATTTCCTATTTTAACACTTAAGATGCACTAAATATTATCCAAAAATTATTGCTCAGTGAACCAAGAAAAAAATAATTGTTATAATAATACCTCTTCCTAGTATGTGCCTCTCTTCATCTGTGCATCAGTACATCTCAGAATGCTTTATGGGGTAGTTGGGGTGATTATTCACATTTTATGTACTGTGAAACAGTAAAAAAAGAAGTTGGGCTTTTTTTACCTAAGTCATGCAACAGGCTACTTTAAGAACCAGGTCTCCTGAGTCCCTGGTTAGACGCTATTGAGAAAATTTACGAACACAAGAGAATGATTAAAGACAGAATTGATGGGACAGTTCTTCTTCGTAGACAAAACACACAAAAGGTTTTTATGCCAGGCGGAAACCTGACTCTGGGATGCTTTCCACTGAGATGAAAAAGCAGCAGAGGGAAACTCAGCTAAGGTAGTTCTGCATTCCAGTTCCCTTTCACATCTCATCTGAGCCATGCAGTACTTAGGCTTTTATAGGAAAACCAGAGCAGACAGTTGGGCTCAAGAAGTGGCTGTGTCTCAATCTCATTACCACCATAAAAGTTCAGTGTCTGAACAGTTATTTATAAGCAGACATGTTCACTTGTCCATTCTGCATAGCTCATATTTGTGAGATACAAAAAGCAATTAGCATGGTGATGAGCCTGAGCTAATACACCCATTGTGAGGGAGGGTATATTATTAGCTTAGGGTCAGCATGGTGTTAGACACATTCAAGCAGCTTTCATTTGTCCTGGAGCAGGACACAGCATGCTTGCTGTATCCAGAAAACACTTTTTAGACCCACAGCCAACAACTGTTTTGTCAGCTCTGTCAGCTTCACACAAAGTTTCTGATTGCATTGCAGTCAGCAGCAGCTCCCCCTAAGCTGGCGTTTGCAGGTGCATTGCTGCAGGTGTACTGAGTAAAGCCACACAGAGCTGTAGCCTAGGATAGCTGCTGTGCAACCTCTACTTACAAAACAACCACTTTCACAAGTACTGAAGTCTCAAGACGGGTACATGATTTGCAGAAGCGTTAGAGTAGGACAGACATACAAAGTCTCATTCTGAACATTTATTATCTGGATGTAGCATCCAAATGACTACTTCAATATGTGACCTCAAATTCTGATAAGGTGATTAGTCTTGGCTGACGACTTCAAAGAGTACTATCCTTTGAAGTGGTTTTGAGCTTTTGCACATATCTCTGTAAAGCACCCATTACGGCCATTTCCAGGAACCATATGAGGATAACACACATAAACTCTGTCTTGAAGGCTCAAATCCACCTTTGGGCATAAAAATACAGCTCTTGCTGAAGTCAATGAGCTGCATATATATGGTCCTCACTCTAATCAAAGGAAAAGATTCCAGATCTTGAGCCTGCTATTGCACAGATCTCTCCAGAGCCTCCCTGATTATGTGTAATCGAGGTATTTTCTGATTCCCCAAGAAATTCTGTTAGAAAAACTTTCAAGAGTTTTGCTGTAGCAAAGAGCTTCCATAGCCAGCCTGAAGATACAAAGCCAAAATATGCCTGAAAAAGCACAGCTTTCTAAAATGCTTCTATTAAGAATAACATATGTACTTGATTACATGTAGAAAAGTACCGTACAGCTATGACCTGTATCTATGAAGATACATGCCAGAATAACCCTCGATGATAATGGGAAGAGATTTAAGTGCTGCCTTCAGCTGTTTCTTCTGCTTTCCCAAACAGGCTACCACTTCACCTGAGTCTCCAGGTGTTCCAGAAAGGAAGAAAAGACCTTGACTGACCCTAAGAGTCGCTGATCATCCACCAGAGAGCACCTCCTGCACAAGGAATGGTAGAACAGCAAAGCCTTGAAAGTTCAGCAATAGGAAATGGGCTATAGAGAATTATCAGCTCTGAGGACATTCCTCTAAAATGAGAAAGAATAATTTCAGAACACCTGCTAGACACAGGCGTCAGTAAAGTGATGTTTCTGGATGATCTCTCCATGACATTTTTCCCTATTCTCCCCCTGCAGCTCTTCCAGTCACGAACTCAAATACTTACACCCCTTTAATAAGTTCAATTGACTAAATCCACCAGATTTTGCATATTCAGTAGGAAAAAAAAAATCACTTAAAACTGTTTCTGAACAGTGTGTCTCTTCTTCATAAATAATATTTTTTAAATGAGATTTGGGTCTTAATTTTAATCTTCATTGGAGCAACATCAAAACATTTCAAAATTTGTCATGAGGAACATGAGATGTAAACACTGGTGTTAGAGAACAGCCAAAAGGCAAATGGTCAGATGCCCAGCTTGGTGCCTATACTCTGCTTGCCTTGAAGTCGGGACTTGACTCTACATCTCTCAGTGACAGCTGAGTACCCTAACCACCAGGCTAATGTTATTTTCTCTCCAGTTGGAGCTGTTCCATCTTGTTTAAATAATTAAGAATCTAGTGACCCATGAAGTGTGTCTCTTCAATCCAGTGACTAGGGCATTCACCTGGCAAATTGACCCGTTCATCTGGTAAGAAAGCATTCTTCAAAGGCATTTACAAGCAAGTCATCCCTAACAAAAAGGAGAAATTTGTGCTTTTTCCCCACCTGTGTGTTAATTCTCTCAATAACCACCTACTGTGGGTTGCCACACTACTGGTAAGTCAGTAAGTCTCTAAGCAGCACAATGGCAATGTGTAACAAAATGTGTGCATGTAAAGACTGTAGAAGGTACCAGAATAATATTTCTGATAATATAAAATGTATTAGAACAATTACTCCCAAAATCCTTGTTACAATTTGTTTTGGAAATGGGCTAGCGAAAAGTGGATATATACACACTAATAAAGTGTACATTACATACACTTATGTATGCTTACTCAGTGTCTGTACATGGAGTTTCCGCCTTTCATGTTACCAGTGCCGAAAAACTAATCTTGAGGAATATCTAGAATGCTTTCACAGGGTAGCCTGTTAGATCTGAAAGGCATCCATATGGTGGTGTTGAGGGTCAGGAAATTTGATCTCTGTTCCTGCAGGAGGCAACATCACACTTAATCCCTTTCTGAACCTTATTAAGCAGGAAAAGTATCAAGAACGCTAGAAGAATCACATCCTGAAGTAAGACAAAAAGTTTGCTAGAAGATTGCCACATGGCTACAACATGTTCCTACTCAAATTGGTGCGATGAACACCACTTACAGCTGCTCACTCTGCCATCTCTTCAATGTTTCTGCTCAAAGTGCAAAACTGTAAAAAAAAATATGCATAGCCCCCATTTATGCCACATAGACGTAATGGAGTCTGCTCGTTTCCAACATTTTGATCTGAAAACTAATGAAGAGGATTGGGGCAGACAGGTAAACATTGTTACAGCTACCTTCATGGGATTTAACTCTTTTAACACTCTGCTGGCATGGGCTTAAGCCTTCCCAACTGGTATCTCACCAGGCAACAGCCAGCCATGTTTTGGGCCCCGTCTTTTGGGGCAGTTTGGCTGAGATAACCCTGAGAAGGGGGAGTTCAGCCACTCATCTTACTTACTAAAAAGGATTCAGTGAAAGAAGTCAGGCACAGCTGATAACTTCTGCAGACCTGGGTCTTCTGCTCAGGGATTCATGCTACCTGCTGCCAACAGCCTTTTTCATTTATAGCTTGGTTTCAAGTGGAGCATGCAAGTATGCCTTTGGGAAGAACCACTGGGGTGAGCTGGTGCTGGTACACAGCTCTGGGAAGACCCAGGGAGGTCTGTCCTTCCTCCCTGCCCACGAGACCCACAGTGGGGCCAGACTGTGGCATGCAGCTGCTGCTGGGAAGAAGGATCTGCACTATCTGGACTTCACTTCTCCCACTGGCCACCCACCTTCCATGCTATGGTGAGGACTACCTAGAAAAACCCTTCAAAACATAATGAAACAGAGTTTAAAAGTGCATAGCCCTAAAAAGTCTACACAAAGTCCATGACTGACCGCCCGGGCAGGTTTTGTAAACCTCTCCCTATTCTTTTTCCTCTGTGCCGGCGGCTGGCTTGTTTTCCCATGTGCAGTTTTTCGGGAGGTAGCACGAGGCTCAAGCGATGCAGCAGTTGCCATGGCGAGAAGCTAGGGTTTGCACTTTATTTATTTAATTTATTTCTGAATGGTAGCATGATGCAGTATGTAAAATCTGCACGGCTCGCTAGCACACCGGATGCCACGAACCTGGGGCATAAGCGTAGCCTGTCTATTGAAAAGCACAGTAAAAAGCTGAACCTCATTTGCAGCTGATTCTGTTGCTTTTGGGATTGAATTTCCCTGGAGATTCATTGCTGAAATGTCCACTGAAGCAGAATTAACACTTACCTCAATTAAATCACATTTTTTTACCTGATACAAAGGCAGCTTATGCCAGTTCTTTAAATATGCAATTTCAATGAGACTTTCAGGGGGAATGCAGCATGGTCTTTTCATCTTTGTTTTATTTATTTACATAGCAACTGGAATCAAATAGAATCCCTCCTTGACAGAATTTGCAAGGGAACATTTGCAATTAATTAACAACGAAAGATACTCCTGAATTTTGTTCTTCAGCAGCACAGTAAATCTTGTCATGCTGAAGTGACACCGGAGAAACCTGTACAAATATATGAAGGTCACTTTCCTTTCAGACTCACTAAATCTAATGACACCAAAGCTGTGTGCAACTGTTGGTTAAAAAATGTGTACAGGATAATGAATCCCTTTGTCCTTCTTTCACTCCCTCTCCACTATTTTTTTGAAGCTTTTAATGGTCGTTGTAGAATGGTCATTGTATGAAACTAAAACCCACAGAAAGAGTGAGTCTTTATTTGTGCCACTGTCACGAAGCAAAGAGGGTAGAAAGACAAAGTAATTTTTTTGAATTAAATGGAAAGAGAACCAGCTGAGGATGTGAACATGGGACGTAGACTTTGATCTATCTGAATATTAGAATTCTCATCCTTTTACATAAAAACATACACAGCTTTTATATATCTATTCTTTTTTTTTTTTTTTTAATATATATATATTTACAGGACTACAGTGCACTGGGTGTATGTAGAAATCTTAAAACTCACATTATCTCTCTGGGAAAATTCAGCTGTTCATGACACAATAGCTGGATGGGACAGCATCCTTCTTTTATCCATTGTATCATCTGGTGTTCTGTGCATTCCCTGCTGCCTGTGAAAACAGGCGTGCAAAGCAGCAACAGAAGCTCTACAGGCCAAGCACTACGTCTTTGTTCTTATTTTCTACCCATTACATATTTCCAAGTTGCTTTGACAGTGCTAGCTATCTTTTTGTTGGTTTAGTAGGTATTATACGGTTTAGTCATATGCCCTGATGATTAATTAAGCCAGCTCATATCTGTATTTAAATTCAAATCTAAGGAGCAATATTAAATTTTGTCCTCCACAAGATGAAATAGATGTGTAATCAAAGAATAAAATAATAGATCTTTTTCTCAGTTATAAAGTGATGGAAATTAATAGATTGACTCTGATTGGTGACTGCACTATTGGAATTATTTAATGATGCACACACTTGCACAGTATTATAGAATTAATTTTAAAGTAAAACATTTCATTAGCATAATGTCAAAGAAGTATTATCAAGCTTTCATTGTTATGAGATCCATACCTAAGAAAGCCAGATGACCTGTCGTCCCTGCATGGGTGAGTAGGCGAATATTTCAGCACTAGAGCTTTTTGCCCCTGTTCTGCACAAAGTTAGTACTGAATTTTCCAGAAATGTGCTTAGCAGTCTTACAGAACTGAAGCAAACACATAGCAGACAAAAGTCCCTGAAAGAGTTAGCCAACGAAATGTCCATCATAAAGATTTTGGAGACTCTGAAAGGAAAGAAACCACTGAATGTGCATATGAATGTCTTATGTGGCACTTGCTTTCACCTGGATTTTAGAAATCAGATTCAAGACTCAGGCAATCTTAAATATGGACATCAGTAGAATCATCTGCTAAGGAAGATCCAGAAATTATCCAGCATCTCCTGCTCTTCACTGGTAACTTCTTGCTTGCTCAGAAAATTCCCTTCATGATATGTATTACTGTTTTTGAAAAGTTACTGGTAGAGAACCAGACCTCTGAATTTTTCCTGAGCTCCACCACAATCTAAAAATCACAGGCCAGGCAGCTGATTTCTGTCTGAATTTCCACTAGGGCTTGATCTTTTAGGCACTCATGATAACGCACGTGGACAGTGTGGGGTGCGGCACAAAGCACGCCAGCACGCCACTGTCCTGCAACAGGCAGGAATCCTAATCCTCATCAGCTGGGAGCTGGTTGGCAGCATCACGCACTCCTTCCACCTCCTCTCTGAGCCTCCCACTGGAGGCAACCACAGGGAAAGTGAAGGTGACACCCACCCCCTGCAGAGCTGAGGGGGCCTGTCTCCTGCTGGGGACTGCCATTTGGGAATCTGTCCCTACATTTAGTGACATACAGGCTACCGACAATAAAAATCACCACTCCGTGAAACAGCCCTAGCTTCAGTTTTTGTTATTTACTATAACCTTTCAGAAATAGAGCCTAACATTTGATTTCTCTTGGCTATGCTTACAAAGCCCAACAGCATGCAACCAGCTGCAAAGCACAGTTAAGTGGCTGAAATTGCAAAAGGGAGGTCTCTGGGCTCTTGCTGGACAAGTTGCTACAGCAGGTGATACTTCAGCTTAGAAGAACAGCAGTAGACTTGAACAGATTTCTAAAAATTTTTTATTTTTTCTCCTTTGTGGTACTATGGTGGCATACACCTTCTCCTTCAGAGGTGAACTGTCTTGCTGAAGGCTATGCTCTTACAGACTAGTAACTTGAAAAGGGTTAAATATATTAGCCACTGCATTCAAGAAAGGAACAGGATTGAAAAATGCAACTCAGACCAACCTATTCCCTAGACAAACCTCTCATATCAATCATTAGGGAAAACAGGGTCTACTTCTTTGCAGATGACAGACAGAAAAAAAAAATCCCAAACTCCAACTTACATTTATTTGCCAAACAAATCCAAATGAGTTCCTTGAAAGGGTGACCAAGGAAATAGATGATAGAAAGGTGATGAAAGCAATCTGTCTGTATTTCACCTAGGCATTTGATAAGCTGTCATATCAGAAACTGGTGGGAAATGAGAAGACAGGAATAAGACATCATGGATTAAAAAACGGCTGTCAGCCCAAACCAGACAACGTTAAGTGTTTAAGGTGACTAGTTAATAGGTGGAGAGGCAGAGGTCTCGATGTCACCATGTCCCAACATCTGCGTTCATCCTGAGATTCTTTTATTATATTTTACATGTGGTTTCTTTGGAATTATTTCACATGAATTAAAAAATAGATGAAGCGAAACCTTAGAAAGGAGGACTGTAGCTCCTATGATTTCTACTACAGTTGAGAAAAGTATCTAGACTCCACACATGTATTCTCCTCCTCATATTTCTATTTAATAGCCTTATTCTTTCTCATCTGCAGAATTAATTTCTCTTTAAGGACTATATAAAGTGAAAAATCTATCTTTTGAATTCAGCAGAAATCAAAAACAGGTCACAGAAAATTATTTTTATTATTTAGGATTAGGACCATGCTGTATAAGCTGCACAAAATAGGAGTATAAACAGTAAACTGTTTCACTGAAATAAATGGAAAGCTCACACATTCAATTTAAGAAAACACACACCAAAAGATTTCACTCCTGCTCCCAACCCCAAAACCTCCTAAGCTAAAGCCCAAACAGTGGGGAACCTCTGACATGTCTCCAGAGCTAGCTGAAATTTAAAGTGTTGTGTGAAGACAACTAGGAAAAAAATCGGGACAAATGTGGGATTTGCTTCAACTTGAAACAGAAAAGAATTAAATGAGAAGTATGAGAATTTGTTGGGATTTCAACTAAAGGGCATGTTTCTACAAAATCTCTTTTACTTCCTTTCCTTTTTGTATGATTCCCTATGTAATTCTGTGGAATTGCAGCATTTCAATTTTTAAGAGATATTCATAATCCAGTATCAGATCTTGTATGATCTGACAGTTTTCTAATAACATAACTTCAGTTTACGTTCAGACTTCAAGAAAATTGAAAATCTGAAAAGATTAAAGCAATTGTGACAGTCTAAAGCAACGAAGTACACCTACCCAAAACAAATATCTTCACTTTTTTCCTATCTTATTATTAATAATACATGTATAAAGTATAATAAGAACTACAAAATACCAACATGTCACACTTCTTTCTCTACTGCAGTGTTCGAAGTAGCTGATTGCTCATGAATAACCGCTTCAAAAGCTGTGTGAGGATATACTTCCCACTACCTCAGCAATACAAAGAGCTTTAATCTCGTCTCAAGATGACATATCTACAGAAGTATTACTTAAACATAAAAATCTGATCAATATCCTAAAAGACCCACGTACAATGTAATCTTTCAATGTACCTTCTGTACCTCTGAAAAGATGGTAGATGTGAAAGATGTATTTCATTACACAGAAAAATCCAAATTTGGTCTAGTCGATATACAGAAGTTATTAGACTGGTTATTATGGAAAGCATGATTATTTCTCCTCTCTTACTTTTTTTTTTTTCCCCACTGAACATGGGGAATAATTCTCTACCAGAGTTATGTGGAGCTACTGCAGTCTAAGCAACGATTATCAGCAACAAAGCAAATGCTACTCCTGCTCAAAACCAAAAGCATAACAGTGATAACTCTCCCAAAGCAAAATTGGCAGCGTTGGGCAGGTAACGGTCCTGATTACATTTCTTGGATGCTTTGTGCTACCGCTATTCAGCTTGCCTTTTGTAGCTGGCAGCGAGGAGGAAGCTCCTTCTCATGACCACACAGTGCCCTCATCATCAGTTCCTGACAGTGCTGACTGCTCGCCAAGCCAGTGTGTGCACACTGCCATAAATTCCCTCCACTCAGTGCAGTTACAGTGACCTACATTCAATGCTGAACTTCTCCAGGAAAGCAGCACCTTCCGTCATCCCTCAGCTGTGGCGGTGTTTCTTAGCGGGGACCATTTCAAACAGCGAAGAAAGAACAACTGCAACGTTTGAAAAATCAAGATTGCACTGTAACACCAGAAACAAAGTAGGAAGTAGATTATTGGCCTGATCTGTCTGTGGGTGCATACAGTATTTTAAGATAAGACTATCAAATTGTATAAGTATAATGTAATAAGTAACTTGTAAGGAATTGCACAGACCTGAGTTATTCAGCCTGCTTTCTGGTGCAGAAACCTGGATAGAACTGACCAAATGAATACGTGGATTTGGCTCAAATGATTACAAAAGCCCTTTCAGAGAAATAACTCTTTTGGCTTTTCATTTGTCTGCTTCACCTTCCTTTACATAGTGTATCAGGAGTCACGCTTGTTAATTAAAAGATTCATGAAAGACAACTGAAAGTAACAGTGTAAAAGAAAGCCTAGATAAATACTAGACCTGATAACAGACTTTGAGGTATAGTTATTGTAAATAATATGCATCTCTTTTATGAAAAGGTGGATGAATCATTTTAGTCCGGGGACCCTTTAAAATCCTTCTCTCTTTCTTCCTATTATTATTTTAATCAAGTCATTCCACCGTTAGCTTCTATTTTGTGTTTTATACATATATATATATATATATATATATATATCTTAGGGTGATTCCAACTAGAACATCACTTCTGAAATTTGAGCGTATGAATGAATATAAATCCTTCTCCACAATACAGCTGGGCTTTAGGAACGGGACTATATTTGCTTTAACACATACAGGTAAGTGTTTATATGTGACTCAAAACTTCTAGAAGCATCCCTAATCCTATATTACTAGGAAAGCTTCAAATTTCTAGGTGAATGTATACAAGCACACATTTTTAAAATGCAGATAAAAACGTTTTTATAGATTCTTTCTGAAAGATATTGTCCTATAGGAGTGAAATTTGCTGTGAGCAAGTTTCCAATTTGACGAGAAAGGGAAAAATAATTCCCCCAAACAGCAAAGGTAGCCAGAAGGCAAAATTGTTGTTCTTGGATATTTCTCAGAGCACCAGAGCTTATCTTTGTGTGCATGTATTTATACTTCGTTGGTGTTTTTTCACTATAATATCTCTATGCTAACACAATACCCACTCTCTGCACTAAGAGATGAGTGGACATTTCAGGACAAGGAACCAAGTCTCCCTTCATACTTTTTATAATGCATATTTTAAATATCCGATGTGTTTCCAAATTTCTTTTGAGCATCTTGTTTGGTATCCTGGCCCAAAGCATTACTCCTTCACCTCCTATCAAATTCTGTACGGCGACATGAATATTTGTAGTGAAATCTTCTTGTAAATTTAACAAAATCATATAGATTAAGTTTTAAACTACAGGTATTCATTCTTAGGATGCTTCCTTTATACTCTGCTTTTCTGCTGTTCTCACCAGTTCCTCAGTAATGTAAGTTCATTTGTTTAACAAATGAACTTGGGAATTCAGTGAGTCTCATTTAACACCCAGAAACATTGACTGGACTATTTTCAGTGATTTCAGCATTCTTGGGATCAGGCCTGTAGAGATTTAGCCACATAATACTGCCTCTAGAAATTATCTCTTATCAGTCCATCTGGAGCAGTACTCAAACACGGAGTAAGATAATATCTGTATCCGAAATACCCAATTCCAAAGACACTTTGAGTTGAAGTGGAAACAGCTGCATAACCAGAAACATCTTAGTGTACTGACTAAATACTAATAATGAACTGAAACAGACTGTTTTTGGTGAGAATGACACAAATGTAATGCATTAATATTAATGAATATCACTTATATTATCAGCATCATTAACCCCTATTCATACATCTGTTGTCATGGTTTTGGATAGGTGGACAGTCTATCCTTGTAGTGGATGGAAAAACACTCAGGACTGCTGAGTTTGCAGTGTTGTGATAGTAATAAAAATTCCAGCTGGTATCTGGATACTAGTGGCATCTCCAGGGGTTAAAACCAGGTTGAACATCTTCGTTAATGTCTGGATGAGGAGACAGAGTCCACCATCAGCAATGGTCTCAGAATAAGGGGAAAGGTCAACATGCTGGAGACAAGGACGGCTAACCAGAAAAACCCAGGAGGGCTAGAGAAACAGGCTGATACAAAATTCAAGACATTTAAGACAAATGCCAAGTCCTGCACCTGGCACGTAATAACCTTGTGCCACAGCTGAGGCTGGTGGTCAACTGGTTACAAGGCTTTGTAGAAAAGGAGTAGGGGTTCCTGGTGGACAACAAGTTGAATGTGTTTCAACAGTGCACCTTTGAAGGATGTCAAAAACTACAGCAGGCTTTTCAGAAAGGCTGGAGAAATCTCCATCTTTGGAGATACTCAGAACTTAACTCCGCAAGGACCTGAGCAACCACTCAGTGTTGGCCTTGCTTTGACTGGGAGCTGAATGAGATGTTCTACCAAGGTCCCCGGCAATTTTATGATTCTAGATTTTAACTACCTGCTCATAAAAATATGGAATACTACACTTTAATACCAAAGATTACAAAAGTACTAGTTCTGTTATGCACTACACCCATCCTTTATGGTGCAACAGAATTGTGCTTGAGTATTCTTGTGTAGTTTGATGTCCACTTCAATTTTCATTTTAGCAAAATAAGATGGCATATTTGCCATTCTTAAAGCAAGAAATAATTTTGCAAGCCTGACACTGACACAATGAAAGTACAGTTTATTTTAAGACAGATATTTTCTAGCTAACAAGATATTTGCTAGCGTCTGTTTAATATGATTTAGTTCACTACCCTCTGCATAAAGCTAGCACACCATTCGTAGCATATGCTCTTTGTTTAATAAATAGATTGCCTTCTGTTCATTTGATAACACATTTACTTGTCTTTTAAAAATGACTTTGAATACTCTAAAAAAAATCCCTTGAAGAATTGGATTTAGTTTATAAAACATGGCATTTTTTGACTGTATCATGCAATTAAAGGATGAATCTCTGAGCATACACAGTTACCTAGAAAATAAAAGTTTACTGTACTCATTTCCTCTGCTAACTGACCTCTTTTCCAGTGTACCTCTCCATGAAACTCTGCTTCCCTTGTTTTCCTTAGAACTGCTTTTTAGCACCCCATGGATTTTTATTACTTGCATACTAAATGTTTGGCTGCATTTTAGTTAACCTGAAGCCTTTGAAGAGAAAATAGAGACTCTACTGTGTGGTAGCTTGGAGGCAGCAAAGTTCTTTGCTATGGAGATATAATATGCACTTGTGTTCTTGTCACAGCATCTGTATAAATATCAAGCTTGTTCTCTACTGCATGTTGACAATTTTCTGGCTCTGCATGGTATTCCTCCTGTCTGACACCATGTTCTAGGTGTCATCTTTCCTGCACTTCCTATGGTTTCTCTCTACTTTGTCTCCTTTTGTCTTTCTGTCTTGCAACAGAAAGCAACAAATGAATGTTAACTTTTATCTGACACAATGAATGTCACTTCAGATTGTATTCATTTTTGTTTATAGTTGCTGTTGTTTTTACCGTCACTCATTCTAATTCTCCTCTGCACAAGAAAAATATATCTAATTTTAAAAAAGGTGATTCTTGAAACCCTCTAGGAGGTGATGATCCTTTAATGCTGGTATCCACCAATTCAGTACTGACAAAAGTAAACTTTCCCCACCACCCAGCAATTTCATTTCAGACATTACCAGCTTCTAAATAAAAACAATGAAAATAAATACCAGGTTTACTCTTAAGAAGTAGGATTGAAAGAAAGCAATCCCTGTGAAACTCTTCATTCTCTGAGCTCTATACTTTGGACCAGTTTTCCTTTAATAAAACTTTGTGTTAAAAAGTCAAATAAACCAAGCTTTAATTCAACTGCAGTGATGTTTCCCCATGGTTCTGAGGAATTACAATGTCTCTGCTGAGAAACAAAGTACCAACAGAGATTAAATTTCACACAGCCATTAACGATAACCATCCTTCAATAGCCCTCCCTGTTTCAATTGGACTTCAAAGGGGCAACAGCAAAAGATTGCCGGCTCTCGATATTTTATATAGGACTTATGTCACTGCACAGATTTTGCAAATTGATGAAACATTGCAGACAGTTCATTTACAGTCGTGAGTTCTGAATTTCTCTCTTTCCAGAGTTTATTTTTCCTACACCAGCCATTCAAAAACATCTCATTCACCTGCTGATGGTACATAAAGCAACGCAATTTAATTGAGATCTCACAGCTTTTCCCTCTGAACACATGTCCAAATTCTGAGGTACATAAAGACTCCAAAGACAAAAATAACTTAACACATTTGAACATTCAGTTTCTATGGAGACAAATAAAAGTAAAATATCTAATGTGAGTTCTTATTCAGCCTGATACCTTACAGATTAGAAACACCTCACTAAACCTTAGGGACAGGTATTATTCCATAAATAAACAAACAAACAAACAAATAAATACAAGAAACACCCCACATCCTAAATCTGGTGTTTCTGATATGCACTTGTATATTCTAGTTATGCAAGAATTACCGCTGGCAGTCAGTTCCTCTTCTTCTATTCCCACCCCACATTATAGCCTTATTGATGTACTTGAGGTATGGTTTTTGTCATTTTCAATAGCAAAATCTTTTTGTTGAAACATGAGCAAATTCAAAGCTCAGGGCTTTGAGGCTTCTAGCCTTCACTTCCAAGGGGTTAGAGAATAATAGCTGCAGAGTTAACTGCTACAGATGCCTGATGCTGCTAGGTCAAAGTAATGAATGATACATGAACTGTCTGACCTTTTAAGCCAGGATCAGCAAAAAAACAGGCCTGAAAAGCACAGCGTCATGATTAGAGCTGTAGAAGTGCTTGTGAGACTTCTCGCAGGCAGCTGGATACAGATCCTGCTTTTTAAAAGTGCATTTTAAGTGGCACTCTAGTCAGTCTTAAAGATCATATTTGAAGAGGTGCTGTTCACAATTATCATCAGCTTTAATGGTGTTTTCTGAATCCTGTGCCTCTGCAAGGCTTATTAGTTAGACTAATGTCTCAGTCAGCTCTTCCTTCACACAAGCTGCAGGTAAAATACAACATGAGATTACCAGTACAGAGGGTCTCTAAAAAGCTTTCTGCAAAAAGACGGGCTCTGATGATGTGTGAGCCAACTTCTATGCAAAAGCCATGCAAGTTGTCATTAGCACAGCATTGGACTTCATCTCACTTCTCAGCAGAGCTTTATTAGCTCTATATTGTATCACACTAATTATGGCTACATGGTTTTTGGCCTGCAGTTTGCTCATGAATGACCAACTCTGAGCCTGAGCAGAATGAATTCATGCATGACTAAAAGTATAGACAGATAGAAGAAATATGAAATACAGTGCAAGGGTATTGCCTCAGCCACCTTAAGTTGACCCAACTCACTTGATTTTCATACTCACAAGGCTCTTAATCCATCCATGGATCTGCCAAACGTGTTGTGTGAGAAAGGACTATATATCTGGCCAGGTAAAATTTAGTATGCACAAAGATCTCGAAAAGCAGGGTAAAGCAAGGGATGGTGCTAATTGGACAGAAGTCTGCTGAGTTAACTAATTGTAGCACAGAGGTGGGCAGGAGCCACATCATCTAATCAATTAAATAGTGATTTAGGGATATCTGTACTTCATATTCCACAGGATTATTAATGTTAGTTGTCTGCAACCGCACTTTCACTGTGGATTCTTTTAGCTTTATTTATATGTCTTATTTGTACTTCTAGCACAGAATAATAAGATCTGGTTTGTGTAATTGGGCAGTCCATTTGTCTGGCAGTTGGCAGTCTCCGACTGACTCAAGGAATTCAAGGGCTGATGTAGAAGAGAAACAGAATTCACAGAGATAGTCGTAAAATGTGCAAAGGAGAGATGTGCAAGTTAGCGTGTCCACTGAGGCAGAACTCAGCCATGATACCAGAGCTGGTGGAAGGCCAGTGCCCAGATGGCACAGGGGTATTAGTAAGGTAATGCTCAGGCAGCTCCAGGTTAATGACAGATTTGCTTCTGTATGGGCTGTTATGTGGGGAAATAAAGGAACAAGGTGAAGGAAGGGATGAAAATTCAGACAGAACACAAATGCATTGGGAACTAGCCTTCAGTACTTCTATCTGTCTAAATAGGAGTTGTTTTGTGGAGATTACCCTGTTCATCAATTATCCTGATTAATTAAGGCTTGCCTGTACAATAAATACATTACCAGTTTCACAAAGAGTAGCTCATGGAAAAATAAATTTATTTATCATTCAAAAACCAAACAAACAAATAAACAAACAAAGAGATGTATGTTACTTGACTAGAATTCTACCAAAATACTGACATGCTTTCAAGTCCTTTAAAAGCCTTACTTCCTGAATTTTTCTTGCATGTTTATTTGACTCAATAGCAGCAAGATTGAACTGCCTAAATGAGTTTTAGCAGTGTCTTGAGTCCATATGTGGGTAATGTGGAGACAAAGTGCTTTTAGGGTGCTATTCATCTAATCCTAAACCAGACATCTTAAATAGGTCAGATGAATCATATCCTGAAAGTACTTGCTTTTCTCCATTTAATGTAAAGTGAGGCTGGGGCAACTACCTTTAACACACACACACCTGTAGTGTAAATACGTAGGTGAAATGAATGTCACCTTTGAAATTCATGTGTAGAATCAGATAGCTAATGCATAACTAAATGATGTCAAAGTGCCAGTAGTAAAATTCTTTAACAAGAAAACAAAACAAAAGAAAAACCCACAGAAAAATCTCATTAAATCTCAGGTGATTTTTTTTTCTTCATAGAAGTAAAGCGAAAGACTATACTTCTCCACTGCCTAACATAAGGAAATCAGCCTCCAGAGCTCAACTACTTGCTCCAAGGTAGGTCCTGAGAATTGCCCCAGCTATTCTCATACTTCCATACCAAGGTATGGTAATAAAAACATAGGCAAGCTTGCAAAGTAATTTTCAGGAATTTTGAACTTTGTCCTAGTGTTTGAGAATAATACCAGTTGCCATAACAGTCTGGATGGAAGTTGTACCAAGGCTGGTTAGGAGCCTTTGCAGACGTGTAACGTTTCTATTTTTCATACTTTAAAGGAATTTTTTGAATATGTGTGCTACCAGGAAAACAGGTTAATAGCAATACAAGCTATAGCTTGTATTTATATCTTGTCCTAACATGTACAAAACCTTATCTAGCATTCTTTGCATATCCAGCACTGATGGAAAAATAGATTTGACTTCAGCCGAGTAACTATAAAAAATTCCTAAAATCTTTTAGCACACCTCTATTTCAAGAAAAAAAATATTTTCTCTATTGTGCAAATAAAGTATGATTTTGTTATCCATTTGAGAAAGTTTCTGTTTATAAAATGTACTTTCTTCTCATAAAATAAATAAGATGACTTTGAAAATACAAATAAGATTAAAACAGTTACTTTATCTCCATAATTTTTGCTGCAGACATATTTCCTATTGCATGCCATGTTGGAGAGGTTTGCAAAAGGTCATGCAAACTGTAGGTAATATTTTAAAGACTAAGCATTAAAATACAGTAGAAGCGGTCAAGAAAACACAGACTATGATCTTAAACACAAAAATAGGAACACACTTTCTGTAACTTTTCAGAGTTTATGAGGAGTGAATAATGTAACATCTATTCAAAGCACAAAGTTCTCTAATATCATTAAAAAGGTGTGACAATCACCAAACACAGCTATAATCCACCTTGGCAGAAGTCAAGCAAATCCTGACCCAAGAAGCAGATCATACTAGAAAAGTTGTTTACAAGGCAGTGTAGGAAGACCTTTAAAGCTTTTCTGTTAAAAAAAATAAAAAATAAAAGTTAAAATTAAAAAATCAGGCTATTCTGAGCTTGATCTTGAATGTATCTCTAGAAAACTCCACAGGAATTAGAGAGTGGGTATGAATAGGGTTATAGTGCCATAGCTCAGTTCAGCTCAAAGGTGCCACAGTAGCGTATAGCAAAGGAAGAACTGCCCCACAATTTTATGCAGGCCCAAAGAAGGAAAACTCAGCTAGCTATCTGGTGGCCACAGGAGAAACAAGTGCAACAGTCATAATGAGAGAATATGTCAGTACAAGTACAAGCTGTTCCTCAGGAATATCAATACTGGCTCTGTTCATGCTTGCAAATAAAATGGGCCAGGGACATCATGCTGGCCTTGAGACAGGCAGACACAACACAGCTCTTGCTTGCATTGTGTCATTGAAATCATGACACGTCTGTCTTCTACAAATAAGATGCCTGCATCAAAATTGTCTTTTGGGACAGATGCTTGGCCTACCTGAATTCTTGAAACATGCCGAGACACATGTTCAAGTAGTATGCTAGCACTGTAATTACACAGATGGCCTCACAGCAATGAGAAGACTTAGACCCTGGCCTGCTGTATCTTGCTAGTCAGGGGTAATCCATACACTGAATGGTATGGTCCACTCAATGGGTACATGGGACTCAGAACCGACAGGCACAAAAGGGATGACCCAGTCCTACAGTAGGAAAGGTTGGATAATTATACCTACAAGGAAAAAGGAAGGTTTGATCCGGGAAAGTAATGAAGAAAAAACAGTAATGAAGAAAAAACTGATGGCACACTGTGCAAGTCTTGTGTCAGTGGATACCTCAGTTGCCCAAGGAATGTATTTGTTCTGGGGTTTCTTTGAGGTGAAGACAGCACAACTGCAACATCAAGAAAAAAATATCAAGGCAAACAGAAAATGAAGAGCTTAAAGAAAATAAAAGCTTTGTTTAATGGGGTTATTCCACATTGTAAGATGACTGAAAAATAGTATACTTTTTAAGGTTAAAATGCTTCCTAGATTCTTCAGTGTGTTAGTGAATGTATCTCCATATTCATAAAAAATTGTTTTCTTCTCATAATATTTATCTATTTTACTTGAATCACATGCTTTACAAATACGGGGAAAATATTGTTTGCTTGGCTTGTTTCTGGTCTCTTGCAGGTAGCTAATCCTCTGTTTATTTAGCAACTACATAATGTCATAAAATAGTATCGTGGGGAAAGTATAAGTTCCAAATTTCAATTTCTGATATTGAAACAAATATAGCATTTTTTATCGAACAAGAAATGAACAGCTACTGTGTATCTTGCGCAGTGTAGAAGTGTGTTACAAGAATGTAGGTAATTCTCTTCAGGGAAAAAAAACAAATGTTTGGCTGTATTCAATGAGAATGTCTTGTAAGATAATACAAAATTAGGTTCTGGTTAAAACTCATGAGGGATTGGGCTACACTTCTGAAGGCTTTTTTAATATTGATTATTTTGGGGTACTCCTCAACTTGTGACAAAAATGATGTAAAGGGGACAGGAGGCAGGCAGAGTCTTAATTGCAACATGCAAAATAAACAATGCTTTCTTAGACTGATTTTCTTTTTTTTTCTTCCTTTCTTCTGTATCTACACGTTTAAACCATCGGCAATGGAGATTTAAATAAAATTCAGGGTTGGTATCTTCCTGATTATGTTGCAATTGGAAAATTGCTCAGTTAATGATTATGAAAGATATTTCTACGGAATGGTATATTATTTCAGGATTTGCTCTTGGGGATTACTGCCCAATATTATTTTTAAAACAAAGCAAAAACCTGATGCTGGATGAAGTATAAACATTTCTCTGTTAGAATAAGATGTCATAAAAACTGTAGCTCAAGTGCTTATATAAAAAAATTGTGAGCTACTGTTCCCATAGTAACAGGCAACATATTTTAGCTAACATAACTGCTTTCTGTTCTAGGGACTTCATTGTCATTGCAGTTTACAAAATACAAAAGTAATTCTTCTAAGACTCTGACATGGTAAACAGGCAAAACATTGGAAACCTGTTGAGGAAGGTATAGTTTTCATTTCGGATGCAGTCTAATAGATTGTTTCTTTCTCACATCACCCGTATTTCATAGCATTCTCTACCATCCTCTAGCTATCATGTAGTACTTTAGTTCTCCTTACGGTGCAGGAGATCCAGTGAAAGACACCTGATGCTGGCCTGCCTCTACATTAGTCTGATTCTTTCTAGAATGAGCAGAAGCTTCTTTGCTGGCAGATTCCCTCCTTCTCCCCTTCCTCCTCTCAGTTACCAGAATAAGATTCACTTCAATGCACAGAGTCAGCACAACATATCTGGGGCACCTGTTAAGCCTTGCATTGAGCCTACACAGAGTTACTAATTTAATATGCTGCTGACACACTCCCATAGCCGCAGGTCTTTTGCTTCCCCAATGGTTCTGAGAATCTTGCTATTAATCTGAATAAAGTGTTTTTTTCAAAGTGTTTTTTAAAACATCTGGCTCTACAGTTTTCAATTAAATGACTTAAAAGAGACACCAGAACTTATATTTTCATTAAAGATACCCTGAAATTTCACACTTAAGTGCCTGCAGTCCAAATGGAAAGATTAGGGGGAGCACCATTGATTTCTATCTACTGGAAGTTTAGCATTGCCAGCCTGCATTCCTTTCCTTGCGAAGAATAATGTCTCACACTATTTTCTCAGTAAGGCTGGAAGATTTCCTTCTGGAGGAGAGATCTAATCGATGTCAGCAAGTGAATCACCACATGTCCATGGGTAACTGATGCTTTTGAAAGCAAGCTGTATTGGCCACTGAATTTGATAGACTCTGTAATGAAGTGCTGGCTCTGTCTCTGAAGTTCTCCTGTTCTGAGCCCCTGACAGGGACCCTAAGGCACCTACCTCTTCACAGATCTTCCTTCCTGAACAAATATATGGAAGATAAAAGCACTAAGTGGTTAACTTCACAGCTGAGAATTACTTATGCATGATATTAGGATGCAGATAATTTATCTGACTTTGAAGGTATTTTCTCATTTTGGTGAGTTGGGCTGTGCACTAAAGACAAAGGCTGACACGGGGAGTTGGAAAAGCATCTGTGGTGCTGGAGTACAATCATCTGTCCTGAGGGTAGGGAACATGAAAATTTGACAGGAGCAATTCAGGCATCAACGTGTGAGATGCAATATATGCTACTCATGAAGTTCACCTACAAAAATGCAAAGAGTAACCATGGCAGCTATTTTTTTTTTTTCCAACTACAACACAGTGCATGCCTTTCTCCAGACAAAGATGCTATGACAAAGAAGAATAATCCTCTACTTACTTCCACATCCATCCAAACAAATATACAGAACCTGCCTATTATTTCATTCATACCAACTAAAAGTGTATGATACAGCACCTTGATGAAGCTGTGAGTGTTTGACCATTTAAAAAATAAATAATAAAAAATAAGCATTACACCTACCACAATAATTATTGCAATTTTATCCTGCATCTGAACATATACAATAAGTAGCATTGGGCTACTCTACTCAAATAGTGCATTAGCATTTACTGTCCTACAGTACAAATTCTGCAATCCCCTGTCACAGATTTCATTGCAGCAATTTCATGTTCTTGAGCTGCCAGGCAGGTTGTGTGTGCCTGTCAAATAAAAAAAATAGTAAATATCCTTCTTCTGCAAAAATTGATGAAGTGGTAACAACCAGGGCTGTAAAAAAAGCCATCTCCATATTAACTGGCAGTGCTAGGTCTTTCATTAAAATCAAACACTCACATACAAGTCCCTGATCTTGACAGATAAGTCTAACACTATCATAATCAAAATTTCTGGTTATATGAATCACAACTATGTTAAGTCAGAGGTAGAGTAAACTATGGAAAAACTCTAGCCATTATATCTCTGATCCTTAGGGTCATTATGGAGTTGGACTTGATGATCCTTATGGGTCCCTTCCAACTCGGGATATTCTATGATTCTATGATTACCAGTGCTGAGATCAGAATTAGGAAAGAGTTCTAGAACTATCCAAAACTGAAAAGATGTCAAAAGAAAAATTTACATTCAACATCACGTTGATTTGGAAATAGTAAGGACAGTGCATGACTTGTTAACTTTGACTAGTGTCAGTTAATAATTTCAGAAGAAGCAGCCTATACAGTGTTGTGATTTATTCTCGTCAAAAATCTTGTAACAGCAATGAAAACCTGACTCATGATCTATGCAATACATTAAACATATGCAGATTTTGTTGGTTTGCATTGACTTGTCTTTAACATCTATTCTCCTTAGCATAGCCTTAGTAATTCACAGATGAGACTGTTAATTACAAAAGAAGTAAAAAACTCAACATTTTAAATAAATGTTATAATTACAAATTAAAAAAAATATTTTGAGTTAATACTGATTTGGGGAAAATAATATTTAAGAAAGCAATTTAATTAAAAAAATAAAAAACATTTTAGAACTACAATATAGAATTATTATTTTAAAATTTACCTTCAATTTTAATTTAAGGTAAATTAAATTTTTAATAATAGTGTGTGCAGTCTTAAAAGTTGTTGCATAAACTTACAACTAAAATTCATTAAGATGCATTACTTCATTACTTAATTGATCATTGAGGATCATAGTGGTCATGATTCACATTGTGTCCTGGAAAACAGATACATACCATAGAATAATATGTACTGACATGAACTGCTTATTTTGTAAAATATTCTTGTCATAACCTTCAGCTGCTTCAGGTTGGCCTAAACATAGGACTAAGGAGTAGAATTGGAAAGTATGTAATCACAGTTAATTAGAAACATCGTCACTGCAGTATTTCATACTTGTCTATTTTAAGCAGCTACCACCTGAAAATTTCCAAGCAGTTCAGAAACTGTAAGATAAACTACTTTTAGTTTAGCTGTGAAAAAGCTATGTTTTGAACAGGTTATGAATATGAGAAAATTAAAGGAAAAACATATTAAGTGAGGAGGTAAAGATCACAAGAAGTCAAGCTTTAACTTGTGATTGTTAGACTTCTGTTCCAAACTTAAGACAATTCTTTTTATTTCCTGACAGCATTAGAGAGAAAATAGCCAACAGTTTTTCTCAGAAACGTAGGATCTACTGCAAAATTAGAACAAGACATATTTTAATAGTAACTACAATGGAAAGCTCAATAGCTATGCACAGGACTTCATAGATCTGTCAGAATCTATAAAAACACCACATTTTGGCAGATTAATGTCAAATTTATGCCTTGAGCCAACATGGTTGTCCTCTTTTCAATTCACAATCTAAATTATCCTCCTTAAGGATTTGCCTATGGCTATAATTCCAATTTAATAACTTTCTTCATATGAGTTCTTGTGGACTATAGAATTAGTTTAAAACATCTGAATATATTTCTTTTAGCAGACTTTAACATTTCATGGGCTTCATTTGACCTGTTTCTCTTAACATTATAAAGTGCTGGGGCTATTTAAGATGTTCTGTAGCATAATAGGTTCACAACAATTTCCAGCAGCATCACAGGCTAAACAGAGAGCAAGAATAGTTGAATGACAGATTAGAAAAATCTCTGCCTTAATATACTGTTTGGGATAATGTGACAAGCCCAATATCATAATTACTGTTGCCCTTGTAGCTCTCAAATAATTATGTTTCAGATTTTTTCTAAGAAGAAATGTTTAATTAAAAAAGAATCAAGGCATGAATTTATGTATTTGTAAATCAGAGATACATTGTGCAGCTCTGCAGTAACTGGTAGCCAGAGTCCAAATCTTTTTTTTTTTATTTTCGTTTCTTCATTTTATTTCCTTTTAATTCTGTTTGGTGGTAATGAATGAAGTATATAATTACTCTGATTCATCCTGTATCCTTAAATGAAGTTTTGTTCCCCAGAGCACTTCAAAACAATAATTAATAAAATATCAAAAAAGAATAAACTAAAAGTACAACTAAAAATTAAACCCTTAACTTGATATTAAACATGATCAAGAATTGTAAAAATCTCATAAAGATGAATGTTATAGAAATGGTTAAGAAATAAAGTCATCTGTACCTCTATACCAACAGCTACTTATATAGTTCTTACTGAAAAAATATAGAACAGGGAAGAACCAAAAAAGGAGTCCAAATAAACCTAAAGAGTAAAATAAACCCATATAGCAAAGCACCTGTGTCATATATCTCTCTGAAACTCCTCATTTTAAAGGATGTATATATAGGTCCTTCTAATTCTGAAATTACCTAATTTAAAAAAAAAAAAAAGTTAGTGTCCTTTTCATTTGCCTGTTTACCCATATTTAAGACGGAAACTAACAGCTAAAACTGAGGGCACAAAAGTCAGTATTTAATTACTGCCATGAAATCTACACAACTGTCAGGTTCCTGCAAGATTAACCATTTTTGACTGTTTTCCTGTCTCTGTTAATAGAAACCTGAACTCTGGAGCAGGGACATGACACCATGCTGTGCACATCCCAGGTCAGGTCCCAGTGCACACCCCAATCCCAGGGAAGGTTTGCTTGGTGCCTTCTTGCTCCATCACCCATAAAAGGCTGGCTCCAGAGCAACCCAGCTGGGAAACTCATCAGCTGTGTTGGACCAGGAGCCTGAAAGACCTTGGAAACAGAAAAAAGAAAATCTCAAATTTCAATCAATTTGAAATATTTTTTTTTTATCTTTCCCTCCCCTGTGCAAAGTCTCATATCAGACTTCTTTTTGGCAGGTTCATCTGGCATGTTCATGCAAAATTTGTTTGCAGGTTCATCTGGCAGCCCGATATTTTGAGCAGCAGGACTATGCACTGTTAAATCCTACTCAAGACTCGAGGCAACAGAGGTGCAGTGTACACACATCTTCCCCTCACTGTTTTCACTTGAGACCAAGAAGTCAAGGGGCAAACATAGAAGTGTAAGAAGAACACTTTCTGTGTAACAGAACTGAAGAATTATGAAGCCAGATAAGACTTATACCAGATGAAGTGTAATAGGTGAAAGAAGGCTTATTTCTTCTTTGAGAACCTGTCCTTGAATTTTACAAAACAGGAAGCACAAAGGGAGCTCAACTGTGAATGACTTTTTTGTTTGTTTGTTTACTACCTTACCATGCTCCATCTCCCTGTGGCTTGATGGCTTTCATTTTGTTTTATTTTTTTAATCAAGATTATGTTCAGCCTAAGCAGAAATATTTTGCTCTTTTTGAACTCGATGCAAATCAAAACTAGTGGCACTAAACTTCAGCAGAAAGGTCAGGAAAAAAGTCATGCAGACAGCCTTCAGTTCAATGGGCAGACAACTCCCTGGACAAAATCAAGAAGACAGCTAGCCAAAAGCATCTCTGAAATAATAATTTCTCCAAATTTGTTCTTTTAAGATGTCACCTCTAATCAAATAACTTTGAACTTTGATATTCTGTTATTGATACTCTTAGACTAGGTTCCATTCAATGTTATTTGTTCTAAAACACCCATTCTTCATTAATATTCTATCCAACTTTAAACGTGCTTTGGGCAAAGGTAGAGAAAAAGGATAAACAAGGTAAGGACTCTCTGTGCTTCTGACTGAATGCTACAGAAACTGCAAATAATATGGCTGAGCAGACATTTTCAAATAAGCTTTGATTTCAGACACAAAGCCCCAGTACTGGTATAATGAATGAGATGTCCATTTAACTTCTAGACCTAGCAGATCTCTGAATAGGAAAGTGCACAGTTCAGTAGGCAATTAACTAACCTGTGAAATGATGCTCATTATATGGTCAAAGTGTTACTTCTTCTGGAAAACGAGCAGGTCGCCAACCAACTTCCTTGATCAGATACACCCAGGAATTAGAATGGATATTTTGTGTTCACACTCGATTAGCATTTGAGATCCTCTTTCTCTAAACACTTTCTGCAGGACTGCATGTGCCAAATTCCTACCATAGCTCAAGCTATTATGCAAAGACCTGAGAATACTAATTCCATTTGGCTCTAACTTAAGTCTACCAACAGCGCTGAAGACAACATTATTTTCCTCAGACTATGAAATGACTCTCAGAATCAAAAAAGGAAATATTTTGAAGTTGAATTGTAGCATTACATTGACGACTATGAAGGACTGTTAGAATAAATAACCAGACAAAGTTTTGTTCCTGAAGTGTTTTATGAAACTTCAGGTCTATTTAGATGGATTGCAACAAAATAGTATTTATTATTAAGACAATGAAAACTAAAGTCTGTGGATCATACTAAAGAGTTTTGAAGGTTTAGTTTGGGGTGCTAGTAAGTAAAGAAGAAAACACTCCAGACATATTAAAGAGGAATTAAAATAAACTGCAACAGAGAGGTAGAAGACACATTTTGACTAACTACTGCAGATTCCTAATTCAGCGGACAACCAATTAATACATACATGATTCAGAATATGAATTCACAGGCTCATTCACAGCTAATGTAAAGCAACCAGAAAACTGCTATTAATTTCCCTCTCCAATGTGTTAAAGGTACATTAATAATCTGTTAAGTGAACTAGTACAAGATATTAGGTATAGGGATGTGTATGAACTAGGGCATAATTTAGTGTAGAAATAAGTACCTCAGTACCTTTACAATTTGAAGGGCCTGAGTTCACATCTGAATATGCAAAAGTAACAGACCTGAAACACAACCTTTCTCCTTTAATATCTGTTGTTGCTGCCTCTGTCTACAAGAGGATTGAGCCATTCTCCATCTCACGTAAAGAATTAGGCTATTGTGCAGAAAGGGAATGCGAGATCTGTACTCACACAGACATACTCTGAGTGAGCAGTCCACTCCTAAGGACACTCCCTTGTGAGTCAGGGATGCATCAATTTTACCTTTATATTCACCATAGTTTATGTACTTATCTGAAGACTTCAATACCAACTACTTAACTTATCCTTCAAGTAAGAAACAGAGTCATCCGAACTGTTTCTTCCTCACTACCCATGAAAAAATGTCATAAGGAAAGCAAATAATTGCTTTGGACAAGCTGCTGCCACCAAAATGTGTTTTAAAGCAAACAAACAGAAGACTGAGAAAATGTGACAACAAAGGACTTGGGTTAGACACACAGCATGGGAGATTCTGCTCTGGGAGGTAAAGATCAGAGGAAGGGTGTAAGGTCATTATAATCTGGTCAGTTTTGTGGCACATTTACCATTTGGATAGAAAACCCTGAAAGCCAGATCTCTCATGGTTCTGCTGTGAAGGCATTATGGGATTAAGAAGGAATGTAATTACCTGAGTAGTTCGGTACGAACACTCAGGAAAAGCCTTTGGTTATAGTCGATTGACAGCACCATATTTTCTGATTAGCAGGATCATGAAAATTAAAGTAAGAATACATATTCTTGCATGTTTTGAAGTCTCTGTCATTTTTTTATCCTCCTCCCTAGAGCCATGCTGGCTATTCGTCCTTCCTCTTCAGATTAATGACCACCCAAAGCTGAGTGCCCCCATAGGCATGAGCAGGTTGGAAAAAGCTGCTAATTTTTTACTCTCATGTGCTGCTTATTCATATAAAGAATGCTTATTTCAGTAAACATTCCCTTCCACTTCTGATCTCTGTCAACCACATCAAACTGGAGGGAAAACCATTCGTTCCTAGTCTATCAGCTACATTTTGGGATTGACACTGGATTGCTTGACAGAGACAGTCATTGCAACCTGAGCTGTCAGTTCAGAACTGTATCTAAATGCCTAAAAAGGGGCAGAGAGAAAGGAGGCATTATGTACAAAAAAGAAATGACTTTGCTTCTATACACAGCATTTTCAAAATTTCTACATGAATAGATTCTCTATGGTTCTCATAGGTTTTGAAAAAAAAACACAAAGCTTTTAGGACAGCTGTCAGAAAACCAGTCTTACAGTGTGAGCCTTGAAGAGTACAACATAACTTAGCAAAACAAAAGTTGAAAGGTGCCTTGATTGCTATATATAAAATTTTAGTTGTAGTAGGGGTGTTGAAATTGTGTTTGTACAAAGATATGGAAGATGCAAGGTTTGTAGGTCAGTAACTTCATGAGGCCAGATGGCACAGTCAAAAATGGTGCACAAGCTTCTGTGCACATAGGCTTTTCAACAGGTCACTGCAAATAATCAATTTTTCATAGACACTTATTCAGCAAACATATCTGGGAAAGGGAAACTTTTCAGTCTTACTGACAAAGGCATAGCAAAAGGAAGACTGGCAACTGAAATTAGACAAATGCAACCTTTCCACAACAATGCAATTTCCTAGCACTAAGGGTAATTAAATATTGGAACGGCTTACCAGGGGAGCTGGTGGACTCGCCATTGCTTGGAGCTTTAGGACGAGATTAGATATCATTGTAAAAGAGATGCTTTAATCCAGCTTCTGGAAGTTCTCAACATGCCCATAACACTTGCAGCTCTGCATTAAGACAATGACTATAATCAAATCTCGTACTTTAGGGTTTCAGCTGATCAACTGCAAGGGTTATAAAGAATTTATTTTTCCCTTGACATAAAAAAACAAACTTTTTGGTGTGGCTTATGTCCTGATCTGTCTCTGAAGTAACAGAGATTGCCCACATCTACAGAAAACACGGGGGAAGCTGATGTAGTGGCTAGTGGTGATAGGGAAAGTACTTTTTCTTAGTCCAAGCAGTCATATCCTAATGTGAGCTCACTTTGTTTGAATTTGAAGCCATCTGGATGCAAACCACCTCTGAACTGGGAACTATGTGATCAGGTCAGTGCAGACCAGGTTTAATCTGTGTGCCCAGCTAAGGGCTTGGCATTCATTCCCGCTCAACACTGTGCTAACGCAGCTACGTGACTTTTGGAAAAGAGCCGCTTCATGCTTGGCCACTGCAGAGGACTGGCAGAGGGTCAAATGAAAAACTATTGGCTTACCATACCCTTCGAGGTCTTGTTAATAAATCTTATTGGACTGGCTCAAAGGGAGTGCTTTCCCCAAGGTGAGATAAATAGAAATCTCAACTGAATTTATTTTGTGTTTGTTCAGCGTGAGATCCAAATCATATGTTAATACTCTAAGATCATCTGGGCATATCTCATCTAATTAACTCCTTGATATTGAAGAAGTGTAATTAACACCTTGATCTCTTTTGTCTCCTGAAAATTAACATGCTTTAGCCTAACTAGTTATAATACTTATGCACAGGTATCAGGATGAATTTAGTGGTCTGTGATTTCCATTATAACTAGACACCTAGGCATCCTTTTTGGTGTTTAATTTAGTTATGTCTGTAACCACACAATCTTCACTATTTTAGCAGAATACTGTCATGACTTAATTATTAAAGGCAAGTAAAGCTGAAGACAAGACAGGACATTCTGCTGCTATTATACTTTTGTGTGAAAAGAGTATGTCTCAAGTCTGTCAAACAAAGCAGAAAATGAGAAATGGTTCTTCTAGTGATTTCCGTGAGTTGCACAGTGGCATGTTCACTCTGTGAGTCTCCAAGTGAAGATCTATTTAAGTCAAATCCGCATTTCCAGGCTTTTATTCTTCACAGCTACCTCTAGTATTCTTCTGCATCCCTTTGTGACAAAGAGTTAGATTCAAAGATATTTCTGTCTGTGCAAGCCAATGGGCCATTTGATGGAGCTGTGCACAGCTACACCTGCAATATAATGCAGGAATATAATTCTCCTATCCTCTAATTCAGGACATTTTCCATATAGAATAAAGACGATTTCTCTTTCCCATAATTCTCTAGTATACATCTTAGTGTAAGGCTCTGTTGTCAGGATTGGTCATTATGTTAGAACTGCTGTATTTCAAAGTAAGAATCTCACACACCATGATAGCACTATCTAGTATCATAAAATACTTATGTAAAAAAAATAAATAAATAAAAACGAAAGCAGACTCAATTTTAAAAAAGGAGGGGAAAGAAGAGATGCACTCATGCTGCTCCTCTCAATGTCTCTCTTGGTGACACATGCATATTTGACAGCAGTCATGAAGATCAGATTTATATGTTAAGCAGTACATTATTCCATGAGCATCCTTACTCAAACCAAACCAGACTCAGAATAATAGTCTCCTCATCTGGGATGAAAATGGCAAAATCTGCACTTACAGAGTTCAGATTTCTCAAACAGACTTCACTTGGTCTGTTGCTGTATTTGAGTACAAATAGCCCTCACAGACTGTACTGAGATCTGGTCCACACTGCAAACAAATGTCATGATGAACTTCTAATTTTATTTTTTTTTGGATCATTTGTTCTACTGAGATTCTTACAGCATACCCAATGCCTACAATGCAGAAACATTTGGAAAACCTCAGATACAGCTACTGTCCTGTTATTTTTATAGACTACTGTTTAAAGGGCAACTGAAGGAGGAATATCATATTATGCAGTAGACAAATTAGAAGCTAATTATATAATAAAGACCAATAATTTTGTAATGACAAATATCTTCACAAATTTTGTTTTGAAAACTCATTGGAAAAAGAAAATTATGCTTTAGTTTTTACTACCTATTCATTTCAAGGAAATTCAAGAGAGAATTTTGAGTACAGAAAGCATCTGCATGTTTGCAAAACATGAGACTTATCACAAAGAGCGCTCATTTATGTTCTTCCTGTCCACAACTTTGACTCAAGAAACACAGAAGTTCACATGATCACTAAGCATCAAATTCTCCTTTCCTGTATTTCTGCTGAAAAATTCCAAACTCAAAATTTTTGAAGTTTTTAAGTCATTATAGGTGCAAGAATCTAAAGTTTTTAATTAACTGAGTGGACTGTTTTTAAAGTTAATTTCCACACAGCATAAAAAAATGGATGTGTACAGTAGAATTAAGAGAATAAACATAATTGCATTATCCTCTGTTCTTGATTCTCTACTGAAAATGATGCTCTTACTGTTCAAAACCTGTTTCCTATACATTTCTAGTAAAAGAACTTGAAAGTGTCTTATAATTCTTGAATCTTAGCTTTGCTTAGCCATTATAGGGTGTTTTTTATTCTTCCTTACAGAATCACATGCCTGTTTGAATAAATTTATAAAATTTTCATTGGAATTTGATATTTTGTATCATTGCTTTTACCCCCTTAGTTGGTTTAAGATTAAAGATACTACAGTTAACAGGTAGTTAAAGCAGGTTTTCAACTCTAATTTTAAAACTAGTACATGTAATATCTCTCTTCTACATTTATCTGAAATTAAAAAACAACTATCAAGACAATTTTGACATAACAAAATGCTGTAAGAATCACACCAATTAAATTTTAATCCCCCCAAATAAACTGAATAAACTCATTTTAAAACATGACATTAACATAATCTAATCTAACTGTCCACGTTACCTGGAAATGCATGCCCTGTTAGAGAATCCAAATCTGAAATTAAAACAATGAAAAAATAATCTTTAATTTAATATTAAAAAAACAAATCCACAATCAAATCTGGCACCAAATATCACATTATCACCAATATCAAATTTGAATCAAATATATGAAAACCAAAAGTAGCACAGTCATCATTAGAATATGGAATTTTCCCTCTCCATAGTTTAGTACAGATGTAAAATAGGAGGTAAAACTGAAAGTCCTGAACATTATGAGAAGCTAATTTACTTTACTATTATAAGACAGACAATGATTTTTGACAATTTTACACTTTTTTAATGAACCTGTTCTTTCAGAAGCTTATATCATGAGTATAAGCACTTGTTCTAAGGTTGTACATATGAGCAATAATTAGAAATCTGCTGAAAGCTCTTTAAATCATACATTTTGAAAGGAAGATTTTCTTTCTTGTCTGTAACAAATAACAAACCTCATTTTGTCTATCCTACTGCTCATTCTTTCAGACTTTTTCCAAAAACTATCCGTTTTAAAAGCAGGAGCATTAAAGAAAAAAGAACTGGAGGCATTCCCACTGACCCAAAAAAACATAAATTAGAACTTCACTAGTTGACCTCACCTGAAGAGAGAGCAGGCAGGCACACCAGTGACACCAGCACAGCTCCTCCCCAGCTCACACTGGGACCAGAACTGCAGCTTTGTAGTGCGCTGCCCCACCTTTTGACATTCCATGATCTTACCAGAGACATATTTAGTAACTTTGAAGAGTTATACTCAGAGATTCACTTTTAAATCTATAGCCAGAACTAAAAGAGTTGTTAGCTCTAATAAGGTACATTCACAATATCAGCTAGGATTGCTATTTCATAACGAAGGTGTAAGACTAATTCTTAGATACATGCATCCAAAGAAACTTTGTTAGGTGGTGTACTTACATGGAAACCAAGCTCTGGAGCCAGGAGCAGTCCACCAATAACCAATTGGCTTACCAAGACAGGATAAAGCATGTGTGACCTTCAGACTCTGCTCCTTCCCATCTCACAAGCAGGATGGGAGAGGGATGCAGTTGCTGGGTTCTCTTGGGAGAGCACAACAGGCAGATCGTGTCTTACCAATCTAACCTAACATATGTATACATGAGCTCACTTGACTTTTGTAGGAATTGAATGTATCTATAAGCACTGCCTGGAAAAAAGTAGCTGGGCAACCTCTGCATTTTTTTAGAAACTTCTTGTACCATTTTTAAACTGTCATGGTTTGGCTGGAATAGCCAATTTTCTTCATACCAGTTTCTATGATGCTATGTTTGGGATTTTTAATGAAAATAATTGTTTCAGTTGTTGCAGAGCAGTGCTCACACAGACCCAAGGACTTTTCTGCTGCCCTGCCAGCGAGCAGGCTGGGGGTGCACCAGGAGCTGGGAGGGGACACAGCCAGGACAGCTGGGGGAAAGGAGGAGGAAGGGGGGGGGGGGGGGGGGGGGGGGGGGGCGCATTTTATCTTGCCACGAAGAGGAGAGATGGCGCTTGTCTTTCCACAAAACCTTTCTGTGTGATGAGCCCTGCTTTCCTGGGAGTGGCTGACACCTGCCTGCTGATGGGAAGCAGCAAATTAATTCCTTGTGTGGCTTTGCTTGTGCATGTGGCTTTTGCTTTCCCTTGTAAGCTGTCTTTATCGCAACCCATGAGTTCTCACACCTTTACCTTTCCAATTCTCTCTCCCATTCCACCTGGCTCCCCAGGAGAGTGAGCAAGCGGCTGTGTGGTACTGAGTTGTCTGCCAGCATTAAACCAGAATAAACACTAAACCATCTAAAACTAAACCAAAAGATTTTCATTTCTTGTTGGAACAGTCAACAGAATCAAGATTCTTGGTTACTGATTGATTCCACAGAAATCCTGAATTTCTTGTAATACAATTACTGATTCTGAATATCAGTGAGAAAGTATTTACCAGTGAATCCTTTGAGGCAGGAGGGACGTGTGCTTGGCTTTAATAATTTATAAGCGTTCAAATGAGATAAATTTCCTGAGGGCTGAGAACATGCTCAATGTTGTAAGTGAACATGGGGGAAAAACAACCCAAAATGTGATAAATATACTTTCCAAACTCCAAGATAGTGAACACAATGCACTATCTAACACTCAAGCACGTGGGGTCACAAGCTTTATCATGTCAAACTTTATCCTAACCTAAGCTAAAAGAAGAACAAATCTCAGCGCTTTTCCTTCCAGAGCCTGAGATAAAATAATGTTGTGGCCCCATAAAAACACAGATTATGCATAAACGGAGTAAATGGAGCCATGAGGTGATTGCTGTCTGTAAGTACTGAGACTGGATGTGGCCATCACACAAATCTGAGCCATACCAAACAACCTTTTAATACTTGAATTGCCCAAACTGCTGTCACCGCGCACGTGCTGTGGCTGCACATTCTGCCATGGCATTAATGTGTTTAAAAACATCTGTTCTATATCATTTTACTCATGCAAGTGCCCCAGTGTAAAACGTTAAAAATCTAGGAAAACAAGCATGAAAAAAAATATAGTCTACCTATAGCAGTAGAGTAATATCTACTCAGACACTGGGACTTAAAAGAAAACCAAAAACAACAAAAAGTGGGATTTATTTCTTAAAAGTGAATGAAAATATTGAGACTTGCAGAAGAAATCACTGCAAAAATGTCATTCTGAAAATAATGCAGGTGACAATGTAAATTATTTAAGCGCTTGTCCCAGCATAAAACAGCACTCCTGTATAACACTACACATCAAGCTGAAGATCTGAATTGTGGATGTGTTTGATTTCTTACAAGTTAACCAACACAAGGTGAAAATGAGGTAGTTTTTAACCCAAGCACGTGTCCTATGTGAACTGTTAAATAAAATCAGACCTACTTTACTAGCTGAAACCAAGTTTATGGGATATTGAACTCAAAAATCATGGTCCACATGGCCCATTTCCATCACTGCATTTCACTAAGACTGATATGAGCTGACAAAGCATAGGCAGGCCACGTAAAGTTTCCCATAGAAAGACAAATACAGTGTGCAACATTTCCCTGCTAGACTTCAGTGCACGCAATTACTGCAGTTACAATGGAATCAAACCTTTGCTGTGACTGAAACAATTGGGGCATTCAGTCTCTGCCATAAGATTTCTTCTACTCTTCTACACTCAAAGAATGGGAGAAAAATCAACATTTCCTGTAATTGTTCTGAAGGCTTTTCAGTTTCTTGAACTGATTTTCAATTAAGTCTGGTCAGGTGGAATGCAATTTTCCTCCATTCCATTTATCTAATGAATTGCCCTGATTTTGCATCATCCAATTTTATTTTCATACATAAGATTTTCTAAGCAAAGAGCAGGAATATGAAATGGAAATGGAGAACATGCAAACGAAACACATTTCCATCCCCTTTTTAGGGAAAAATAGGTACCATGTCCTCAGTAGCAATTAGCAATGAATTGCATTCATGCGATCCATACCTGATTCATACTATAAATCATTTATATAAGTAGAAAAAGCAGTGATTTGAAGACAAAGCTGTCTTCCAGTTATATTATATAGCATGTTTTTTAAAAAGGGAAAGAGGATGTACTTCTCAGCAGGCTGTATCTTTGGTATGCCACAGTGATTTCATTAGCTCAGGGCAACAGACATTGGAGATGGTACAAGCTTTTCATGCCAATAAGCTAATTGTTTTTTCTCAGCGCTGATTAGCAAAGATGAAGTCCTGTCTATGTTTTGCCTCCAGGGTCCTGTTCCTCCTATTTAAAAACAACATACACTGCACAATCATCCAGCACACAACCTTTGACTTCCACTTGCATGGTACCCTTAGCGCTGTGCTTACAGCAAAATACCAAAGCACAGTGAAGCTGCCTTCTGTGACAACAGTACCATTGACAGGCATCAGGGGAGTATGAACACAAAAGAATTGGGATGGACAGTTTTTAAGTTACAAGGGAAAACATACTTAAGGTACAGAGCACATTTAAGTCACTTAACATCAAAGACTCTCCATGGGATTGTCAGGGAGACGATGAAATACAAACTACATCTGGGAACTGGTACATGCTTATAAAGGTTAGGAGAAGCTCTAAACTATGTTCTTTCAAAAACAAAATCGTCTTATTTCTAAGTGTTTCAGATATATTGCCAGCAGGAACTGAATGACTCTGCTTTGCTAAGCTTCCGCAGTTGGACTCAAACCTTATTTCACTGAAAACCCACAACTGGACAGCAGAACTTGGGAGCCATGGTGGAAGTGCAGAACACACAGACCATGAATACTGCAAAGCTTGCGTCTTCTTTAAACCAGAAGAGAGTTGAGAAGTCCAGCCCCTCATAAAACTGAGGATATGAAGGAGGGAAAATAAACAGGCTGATCACAAAGAAGAAAGCAGAGAGTTGACATGCAGCTGCAGTGGGTAAAGATGTGAGATGGTTTCCATTTATCACAAGTTGCAAGTGTAGCTCTGACAATTAGCTCGGTGAAAAACATTGACATATAATACCTAGTGTTGAATTGGATTGTCAGTTTGGAAGTGTCCAGGTTTAATTTGTCATTACCCAAAACTAAAGCCAGTGGCTGAACTAGAAGTAGATAAGCAGTTCTTTGCATTAGCCTCTAGAGGGGGAAACTTCCCTTCCACTTCAAAATTTATGTGCATTATTCACTACAAAGTTGTTCGCGAAGGTAAAGCAATTCTTATCCAGCCTCCTTGCTCAGACTGGGATCTGCACTGCTTACATTACCTGGCCACTGTGCCCTCAGCCTACTGCAGTAAAACTGTTTTCAGCTCTTGCTTATTTTCATTGATATATTATTGCATTCATTTGCCTTTAATCTTGTTAACAATACAATTATCATTTTAATGTGAACATAACCTTTTCTATGTGTATTTCCCAACGATGAAAAAAGGGATGAGCTTAAAGATTGCACTCAGGAATTCATAATCGTACAGTCACCATTTTACAACACCACTTCTCCCTTGCATTGGTTGCTGGAACTGGTTTTTACTGTTGGAGATAATTCAAAGAAAAATACAGGGAAACAGATGAACATATTATTATGAAGATATAGTATAGTGTTAAAAAAAGGTAAAAAATCATTTCTCTGATTCAACCTTTAATCTATTGATTAAAATTTGCATCATATTGAGACAGGTAGACCACACCTACAACATTAACCAAGGTTTATTTTCTTTTCCATGATATCATTAAGAGTGAGGTTCAAGTTTACATTTCCTCAACAGAGGTGTCAACATGTCAGCAAAGTATCTGAGCTTCCATTAGCTTCAATGAAGAAATAGTTGAGATGCAGTCGATTCATTACATTGAAAGCTAGAAATCAGATTTGGTCAGTGGAAGAGTTAGAACAGCTCTGGTCATTGATAAGATCTCTAATAATTCTAAATAGTGAGAGTTCAGACATCTACTTGCATAATCTTTACTGTACTGTAAGTATTTGGAGCTGGATCTCAACATGAGAATATCTTTAAGCAAGGATTTCTAAACTAAGACACATGAGTACAGTATGTGAATAATTTGGGCATGGAATTCTAGCTGATCTGCTGTTGGTAAATCAGATAGCTGCAGATTTTGAAATAGCTAGTTAAAAAGTCCTGAACAATAAAAAATACTGTTCTGTCAGCCTCCGAAGCAGAAGTCATTTTCTCCAGGTTCTTAAAATCATGGGATAATTATATAGGATGATGCTTGTAGTCTTAAATTTTGCCTTCTAGTTTAATATTGCAGCAAGAACTTTAACAATGGGCACAAACTGAAACACAGCAGATTCTGTCTAAGTATCAGGAACTTTCACTGTACTGATGACAGAGCCCTGGCACAGGCTGCCCAGAGAGGCTGTGGAGTCTCCTCCTTGGAGATCTTCAAAAGGCACCTGGACATGGGTATGGGCACCCTGCTCTGGGTGGCTCTGCTTGAGCAGGGCTTGGACCAAATGGCCTTCATAGGTCCCTTCCAAACTCAGTGATTCTCTGAAATAACACCAATTTTGAAAGAACCAAGAAATGAATGTCTACTTTGTTGTAAATTCCTTTTTCCTGATGTGGGGGTTGAACTGAGAGAGACAGGTCACAGCCAATATTTATTAGAAGAGCTTTTAGTAAAGCAGCTCTTATTAACAGAACCCACCCGCTATCATTAATAGCAGGTAACCCTCCACACTGCCTATGTGTGTCTTCACTCACGCAGTTCACCCTTGCACTTGCACATCCACAGTTACCCACTGGCACATGGCTGGGAGGCCAACCCCAGCTGTTTGTGCCGAGGCACAGCATCGTACTAACTTCCTGGTAACTTCCATACACCTAGGCATCTACAGAAACCATTCACACAAGCTCACACAGAAGGCACTTTTATGGCAATGCAGCCTCTCCCATCCTGTGCAATATGCTTTAGCAGAAGCAGCGAGTGGCAGAGCTAAAATCCTGTTATTCCAGATGCAAACCTATCCAAATATAGGAGTTGTGAAAAATCACAAGAGCTGGTAATACTACCAAAGGCAAAATATCTCAAAAATATTCTATTCAAAACAACGTGATAAATGAAGAAAATACACTTCCAGATTTGCTAAAGCATCCTATTAAAACAAATGCTCTCTTAAAATACAGTTAACTTTTTGGCATCCTCCTCCATTGGATAACAAGTATTAATTAAATGTATTGTCCTTAGTTTCCTTAGAATAAATTAATTTCTGTGTTCTTGGAACTGTATTTATTATTTTGTCTTAAAATGCCACCACCTTCTGTAAGGAATAAAAGTTCATATCACATTCATAAAAAAAAAAGATTACATCCAAAAATATTTGGAATAGTGGACAGAGTTGATCGTAAACATATCTTAAGTCTAATTAGTCTTGACTGAGCTCCTTCAGTAGGGTCATAGTGGGTAACATACTTTGAAGGAAAAAAAAAGGGGGGGAGGGCGGATATACTGACCCTGGCCAGTTGAACTAGCTTGTGGTCTGCTTGTCTTTCTCCACAACTTCTGTTTTCCTCAGTTCTTTACTCTGTCTCACTTTCAAAAAAAATAAGAAAAACAACACCAATAACAAAAACCATTTCCTTATATTCCGAAAGCCATCATTAATCCATTTTCTTCTTTTGCTCATCTTAAGCGAGCTGCTTACTTCTTGCTTCCCAGTATAATCATGGCCTCGGGACCGCTTTATCCAAACTCCATACAGGGTTTTAAAATAACATCTTAAAATATGTTGTAGAACCTACAGCTGCATACAGCCATCTCCAGATCTGAACATTAATGCTTTCCAAAGTAGCTCTCACCAGGAAACCCAGAGTACATTACGGCAGAAATTCCAGCCCTGCTTTCCTGCCGTGCTGTGTGCTGTGGTAGCAGCACCCACTTCGCCCTGCTGCAGAGCTACTTAATTTAGGCAGCATTCAGCAGCATTTAGATAGCAGCGATGGAGGACATGTATCACCCGTGGTAAGTGTACTGTAATTTGGAACCCCCCACAGTTCACCACGGATGCCCTGTGTCAAGCCAGAGGACTACAAGAGGTGTGCTATCCTCACCACTTGTAATAAACCCAGTGCCTTGAGGAAGGCACGCTTTGACTGCCAGTGCTACAGCTCCTAAAGCCTGCTCCAGCCCGCAGCGTAAATTTGTGAACCAAACACCCACACAAAAAAGTTTCTCAGAAACATCAATAAAAATAATATTTGCACTTTCCCCTTCCTCTCATGCAGCTGGTATAGGCATGAAAGACGTGAAAGAATTAATTTCTTGATGTATACTAATTTTTTACCATGTCTACAAACATTTTTAAGCTAAGTAAGACTTTTGAAGCGATGCACAGCTGATCATTGAACAATTAACAACTGACTTTTGAGAACGGCTTAATTCTAACCAAGTTATTTTAAAGACATTTGTAAAGTAGGTGCAGTCAGGCCAAATTGAAAATCTGAACACATCCAGGATCTGTGGTGCAGTGGTTACGCATTACAGCATTATTCTTGAGCTAATAACCTAAGCCTGAACTTCAGGTCTGAGCTGATTTCTATCTCACTGCCTGAAAGGGCGTGTATAACCCTTCCGTATTTGTCTAAAGACCACCACACGGGCCTTTGTGTTGTATCCCACAACACAATTTCCAAATTAAGGAGGCTGCTAACAGACAGCCGTGGGTTACTTACACTCGTTTAACCTTTGAGAAATTGTTACTTGTAGGTGGAGTTTCAGTATGTGACAGCAAATAGCTGGTAGAGTTTTGAGTCTAGGTGAATCTGACCTATGCATTCAATCACGCTCTATTCCCATATGAAAATGTAATTATTTTTTTTTGCATTAACTTGGAATATATGCATTCCATGACCATGGAGAAGCAATGACATTATACACATCATGATATGAGGATATTTTGACTTTCAGAAATATCAAGCTATTAAATTTTCCACACCAGAAAACCATGTAACAGATTAAGTAAAAAAACATGTTAAATTAAAATAAAGAAAAAAATAAATAAAAAATTAACTCATCTGTTCATATAAATACTAAGAGGTTTATAAAATCTTCTGATGAAATTCTGGAGGCAGGAATCTCACACAAAGGTTTAACAATACAATAATAAAAAAATGGTTTCCTGAGAAGTAAACCGGAAAATAATATATCTGCTCAGTTTTATTTCAGACCCTTTCTAAATCTGCTTTCTGCATGAGGAAGGCAAGAAATCCTGTGAAATGCAACTGTTCCACTTCATGCTGCTATTCATGTCAAACACTCTGACATGTCTTTCAGAAGGTGCTTCCTTGCGTTGTCAGATTCTTTCAGTTTCTTATTTCCCCCCCTTTTTTTTTTGTCGTCTAGAAATGCCTCTTCTCTGGCACTTCCCTGTTTTTAGTGACTTTTTTTTTCCTTTCATTGAAATTTATATAAATGTAAGCTCTTCAATCAGCAACCATTTCTAACCAAAAGATAATTCTCTAATTTTCACCTCAGCATCAACTGCCCTTCCTCTAACTCATGTCTGGTTACTTTCAACTTTGTGCTCAGCTTGTCCTGGTCTTTCATATATCATTCATTATCTTCTGTTGGCCAAGCCATGGGTATTCTTTCATGTTCATTCTCCTGTCTTTTTTCCTTTCATTAGATTAAACCAAGCACTTGTTATTCTTTCAAGCTTTTGATGCCCTGGCTGGTTTCAGAGGGACTAAATAATTATTTTTATAAATTGACATGTAAAGCATCAACTTCAGACTTATATGACACAGCTGGCTCAGTGATTTACTGAATATTATGGTAATTCCTGTTATACTAAAGAAGCTGAGTCTTCAAAGTATGTTGGAATTGCAAAAGTCAGTAGGAAAAAAAAATAAAAATCAGCTACTTAAGTACTCAAAGAAAAAAAAATAAATCATTAAAAGTGTAGGCAATGAAGCGTTTCAATGAGGCAAGCCCAGGAGTGTGCCAACAGATAATGTCTTTTCAGAAGGAAAAGTCAGAAGAAATTTGGCACAGTCTATGCATATATTTTTGAGATGTGCAAAACTGGTATATTAGAAAGACTGATTAGTGCTAGAGGAATGCTTCTACATAAGACATACAGAGAAAAAAAGGAAAAAGAAAAAAAGTTGTTCAATATTAATTTAAAAAACCTACAAATTTTCTGAATTTCTACATGTAAGACAAGTCTATCACCAGTTTAAGGACTAAGGAACTTAAGGACTGAAACTGAAAGCATAAGAAATCTGTTGTAAATGGTACAGGAGTTGAAACCGATAATTTGAGAACTACACTAGTGAAACTACACAAATGTAAGTAATGCTATTTGGCATTAATTCTGCTTCCACATTATTTGAAAGAATAATTGCACAGATCTCTCAGGGCTTTTAAATCATTGAAGCTAAAGTGGATCATTTTGTTATTTAAAATTAGTATTCTGTAGGAGGTTTAGAGTTTATGTCAGGTCAATAAATACTTGGACTTCATTTCTTTGAGAAGAACATCCTTTTGGGGTCCAGCTGTATGATGTGCACATGCATGAAGTCAGCTTCCATTGCAAACTGAGTATTTATCTCTCACCTGGATCTTCGTTTAGAAAACTAGCATGCTCTGGCAACTGCTCTGTGCACTCTGGAAACGAAGGATGTTTTTTCTTAATATTTATAAAATTATCACTTGACATAGATGTTAAAAGATCATGCTGCAATAAGATGGTGACTGCTGTTTTGTTTTTACGTTCTCTTTACTGCTCACTGCTTCTTCAAACTTTATATTTAGTTAAACCTTTTCAAGCCTGTGGCAATGTCTGAAGAGCTTGTGTTAAAATTAATTAAATCTTTGAAAATGTTTAGCCACAGTCCTGCTGTTATCAAGTTTTCTCAAGAGTGACATCAATAAGAAGAGCAGCAGGTACAGGTTTTCCTCGTGTCCTATCATATCACAGTATTCAAGATATAGATGGATTGTGGTATAGGTTTGTGAAAGACAACTTTGTGGAGGAAAATGTTACAGAAACTTTTAATTGTAAAATTGTTATGATTTCACTGAAAAAATAATAAAAAAGACAATGTATTTTTTCCCTGCTAGGAGCATAAAGGGCCTAGAAGGAGTTAAGAACCGTGTAAAAGCCACATACCACTAAACTTCAGAACACGAAATAAGCTACTCCGTTTTACCGATTCACTCCATGCAACAAAGAGATGTATGAATTAGCCAAGCTGTCAAAGGAAGCAATGGAAATTAGGAGAGTTTATTGATTCCAAGCAATGTATGTGGCAGTGTACAAGAAGCACGAGCGTGCCTTGGCTTATTAACACCGGATACAGGAGCAAAAGCAAGCACATTGCAGAGCCCCTTTGGCTCCACACATACTGACCATAAAGTAGTACATTCATGACACAGTGCATCCAAGCCAATAAGCCATTTCCAGATTAATAGCTGTAGTCCAATGCCATCTGAACATAGCTACAGTGCTTCAGGGCCTGAGTTGACAAGTCCTTATATTGCCAAGCTGTTGCTTTCTTTGCATATCTTACCCTGAGAGGAAGCCTCTACTGAAATTAAAATAAATAAATAAATAAATAATCACAGAACTTGCCTTCTTAACTAACTGACCTCTTTCCACAACCAGAATGGAGAGACAAAGGGACGACAACCATTTTTAAAAGGACTACAGGAATGGGTCAACAACCTATAATGCAAAGCAGCACACAATGAGTGCCACAACAGTGTGTTGTTCCTGTCTTGTTCACTGAACAATATTCAGCTTCTGAAGTGGTGAGTTAAGAAAGTTGTCAATGTTTCCAGTGATGGATGCCAGAGGTGGAACAGAAATGACTGCAAGACTCCCTTTGATTTCATAAGGGTAAGAATTGCACTGAATTCAGAAAGAAAAAAATGAAACGGGAGTGGATTTCATGGGAAAAAGTTTGTGATAATATAATTAAAATCTCTATGCACAAGGGAACAAAGTTAAGGATGAATTGGCTTTTGCCCATAGGCATTTCCAGATTTGATTGCTTCACTCGGTTGGTTTAGCATTCTTTCAGCTGAGTTTTGTGCGAGCATATTTTCAACGTTTTCTCACATGGAATATAACCAGAGGAAAAAAATGATTTCAGTATATAGCTCAGTGAAGTCAGTGGAATTATTCCCATTCAGGATACGGATCACCATCAAAAATAGTTGAATATTTAAAACCTGTAGAAATCAAACATTAGATGAAATAACTATTTAATAGTAACCTAAATCCTGGGTATGACTCTTCTGATTGTTACTATAAATTGCATGGATTCACAGGTAAAACAGGGCAAACAGTTATCATGTTATCATACCTAAACCCAGGATATATGTCTATGAGATGCACATTAATGAATAATTAATGCAATGAAATGCAAATAGGCAAGCAGCCAAATTGTCATGGGTCCATTTCACTTTGACTAATTCCATTTTGTCCTCAAAAAGCTTTTCCAAGGAAAATGCCACTGCAACTGCTTTGTTGTATGGGATAGGCAGTCTTGAAAAATCAGCAGTTTCAAATGGAAGGAAAAGGTTTATCAGAGTATTATAAAATAACTATTTGAAGGCCAAGCCTGGTCTGCAGTATGTAACTTGATTTCACCTTCTCTAAACGACAAAGGCTTTCATGTAAAACTACACGTCTATGTTATACGTAAATATATATGTTCTGTACTTAACAAAACACCTAAAATAATAATAATGAAAACTTCCTTTTTTTTTTTTTTAACAACTCTGATATGGAAATAGATCTGACTCCACAATGAACTGGATAAACTTCATAAAAGCAATGTCCTTTCATCTGGGTATATTATTAATATGAAATTTCATGTAACATTAATTTTCATATCATGACAGTCATAAAACAAAACCAAACCAAAAGAAAACAAACAAAAAAAATAGATCTACAACTCTGGAGGTGAGCCATAAACAAATTCTGGATTTTCCAAAATGAATAAACATTTTCAAAGTTGATTGTTAAGGATAGCAACACTTGCTTCTATTGGCAATGGTAACTGACTTTGGTAGCATGTTTCTTTCATTTTATTTTATAGTGGGCCTGTCAGGAATTTTGGTTAAAACATAAAAATGTAGAAAGAAATAAAAACAAGGAGAAAAACAGCCAAAAAAACTGCTGATTCTTGTCCTCACTTTAAACTGTGCATTTAACCTGATACAATTACGTTCTTTGAGAAGGCCTGTTGTTAATATAATAAAACATGTAATTTTTACTGCTCTTGTTCAAAAAGATTCAATTGTTTTCAGGCACTTATTATCAATGAAATTATTTTCAGGAAAGGGAGCTATATTTTGTGTGTCCTACAAATCTTGCAGTGATTTAGTTGTTAGAAACACTATTGCACTGATGTAAAGTGGAGAGGATAATATCCTTCTTCCACATTTCTTAGCTTAATTGTCTTACTGCAACTGAATATGACACGCAATGTAAGAGAGATTAATGATGAGAGAAATCTAAAGTCAGCAGCCTCAGGCAAGATAGTTTCTCAGAACTGGCTTTACAATCTCAAAAGAGACACGATTAACCTTAAAAGAGTTTGATTTTTTTTTTTTAACCTCTTCCTTCTTTTCTGAGGCAGCACTACAAAACTTGTTTTTCAAATCCTTCCATACTCTGAAGAAAACTTCCAGCTTTCCAATTTTTGAACGGATTTTGAATTAATTTAAGCAGCATTTTAGCCAACCATGTTAGGCAGTGTCAAGAATTTGCTAAAACTGGTAAGGTTTTTTTTTTTTCCTTTTTCTTTTTTTTTTTTTTAAACTTTTGTTGAGAATATCCCTATCGCATCTGAAGTTTCTTCACTAGATTCAGCTCTGTACTAAAACAAACAAAATGGGATCTAAGCCATTAAGAGCATCAATAGTAAAAAGTATTTTTTTGCTCCTGTCCCTAGAGACAGACACCTTCTGCCCCCACCCATTTCTCTTCACAATGCACTTCTGTTGTTCCTCTTCCCTGGTAGGTTGTGCCTAGTCCCTGGCCCCTGCTCTTCCTCTTCACACATACTTCTAAATCACACTTCTTTTCTCATCAGATAGATATTAGGACATTGACAATTCATCAGGTTTCTCTCCAAGTCTCAGCTACGTGGGCAGCCCACCCAGGTCTTAAGAGAGCTAAGCCTGAAAGAGAATAGTTCGGTGTTACGGTAATGTGAGTAACAGACTAGCTGAAGTGATGGAACAGCGGCTTCTGACATACAGCTCAGACTGCTTCCCCGGAAAACTAATCCTGGAATGGATCAGATGTTGCCCAGAGAGGTTGTGAAGTCTCCTTCCTTGGAGATCTTCAAGAGCTGCCTGGACATGGTCCTGGGCAACCAGCTCAGGGTGGTCCTACTTGAGCAGGGGCTTGGACCAGATGCCTCCAGAGGTCCCCTTCCATTTTGTCTTTCTGGTTCTCTCTCTGTTCCATTCTGCCCCTAGGTTCTACTGAAGGATATGTGCCCTAATTCTCTTCCTCATAAGGTTTCCTAATTTTTAGCAATATCTTTGGTATTGTGTGGAGGGATTCACCTCATTTAAGCAATTATTTGATTATGTTTTGCTTTATACACAAGATACTAAAAATTCATATAAAAACCTTTGGAATGCTGAGAGGCTTTGCAAATATTCTGTCAAACAATTTTGAAGAACAAGGGACAAAATACTTAAAAATAAGAGAATGAGAAAATAATATACTTCATATGACCTTCCCCCCCCCCCTTTTTTTTCTCTCCAATAACCTTGTTCCACATTGGCCAATAGGAAAAAAATAAAAAGTATAATCAGTTACATATAAAGAACTTCAAAAAGCTGGAATCACATTGATCTCCATTAGTATAATTAATATATACTATCTCAAAGTCTAACTGTGAGGGCAGTTTTCAAAATGGTATCTGGTAATTTGGTACCTAGTACTTAAAGTTGGTGCTGGAATCAAAAATAGCTTTAAAAATAAAATTGTTATATTCCATTACATTCAACATTACCCATATTTTTGAGTCCTCAGTCTTGGAGGAGAAAAAAAATTCTATGCATAGGCTTAACAAAGGTCAACAAATTTTGAGATTTTACCAGCATGTTGAAGCTCTCCTTTGTAATACAGTGTAAAAGGAACAACAATATAAAATATAGAATGGCCAGATCAAGGAATTCTCTGTTACTGGCCTGCTCAGGGAATAATTAATTGCAAGATATTAGGCACAGCAGTTCTGCCTAAAGCATCTGTTCTATAGAAAAGTGATCTGCTACTACAGTATACCAAAAGTTAAATATGAGACAATATCATGCTATCTGTGGAAAAAAAAATAAGCTCTTTAGTGGAATGTATAAACAAGAACATAAGGTATAAGATATGGAAAGTCATTCTTCTTCTACATCCAGTGAAGGCTAAGGCCACACCTGTGTACAGATTCAACTCTCCATGTACAGAGAGTACAGAGGAGAGAGTGATCAGAAATCTAGAAAACATGACCTATGAGGAAAGACTGAAAGAGGTATTTTCCATTATGTTTTAAAAAGATAAGAGTAACAGGGCACAACACAGGCACACAAAAGGTGCTGCTAAAGGGAAGGAATAAACTATTTCAGATTTCATATGAAAAAAATAATAAGCTTACTGCGAAACAGGGAAGACTCAGGTCAAACATTAGTTGGACTTCTTAACACTAAAGATCATGAAACAGAGGAACAGACCTGCAGGTAATCTTATGACTTTTCCACTGGAAGAATTGAAAACCAGGTTGAAGTAAACATCTTCTCAGGATCGCTGACCCTGTAGGGGCAGGGGACAAGCTGGGTGTTCTGTGCAGTTCTTTTCTTGCCTTGTTTTTTTTCTGAAAGAGTATGTTCTGTTCATTACAGTGATCTATTAGCTATATTGTGAATGAATGTTAGATTGGTCCTCATTAGTTAGTTTACAAATCTATGTATTTTCTAGTTTATCAGGATAAGAGGAATCTCAATGCAGTACAAATAGCTTAAAATAAAAATAAATACAAGTTTAAAAGGTCCCTTAAAGAACTCATGAAGGAATATTTCAGGACACATAATGCAATACATATTCAAGCAATTCCTGTGCTGGTTCAGATTAGACCAAATGAATTAAAAAGGAAAATGGAATATCATAATTACAAGCAATAATGAACTTCAGCGAGCACTGTGGAAAACACCAAAACCTAAATAAAGTACCTGCATTGTTTAAAAAAAAAAAGATTCATTTACAGACTACAGCATGATGCTTACTTGAAACTCTCTATTAAAGTTAAAGCAACGTGAGACCAAAAAGAGCAATGTTGGATAAAAAATTTAATACCACAGCAAAAGCAATGGACATAAAAAAAGATTTTTGTATGTGCAATTCTGCATTTTATTTTTATAAGCTTAGACCTGACTGAGATAACAATAGAAATGCAATTTATCCCTTGCTTATAGACAGGCTGTGGAAATAAAGCCCTGGTTTGCTCTTTCATTGGCCTTAAGTGATTAGCATCTACTAACACAATAATTTTGTTTCTAAGCACATCACTGATGTTATTTCTGAGCACACCACTGTTGTTATTTTTATTTAGAAAGTTTCTCTATTCCCAATGAATGCAACTGTGACTTATTAGAAATACCAAGTTTCAGTGAAGCTTGGAATGCTACGGGTGGTCTTCACCTAAGGTGAGCAATAAAAACAGCTATTAGGATGTCCTTCTTTGGTTTATCTAAAACAAAGGAAGACACTGTAAAGATCATCATGATAAAAGCTGTAGTAAGAACTTAGGTAAAATATGAGGGTTTTTTCTTTTCTCCTTGGGAGTTCTGCCTGGGTAGTATTCCTTGCAGCCCTTAATCACAAATGATGGAAGAAAAACAGAACTCTGAGGAATTGTAACAGGATTGAAGGGAAAAGAAGAAATCAAGATAATTTATTTACCTCCTCCCTTGGACTATGGCTTGGACAGCAGTGGGACACCCACTAGCATTTCATTCAGGAATGCTATCCCTTAAAATATATAAGCTTAACACTTTTAAAAATACACATTATTAATATTTAAGACAATTTTAGTAAAATGAGGTACCATGAAAATAAGGTACAGGATGAAGAACTTTCTCCCTAGGACAACCTTACATTCTGTTTTTATCACAGTTAATGCCACTGAGCTAAGAACTCAGATACTGCTCACAACATTTACACTCCAGTCAGCCCCATTTCACCAGCCTCTCACTGCTCCTGCAAAAGCATACAGAAACTGTGCTGATTCTTCTGACTGGAAAGGACTTTGAGACCACGCCTACCAGCAACAGAAACTGTGTGAACAGCTCACATGAAACCCGTGTATAAATGTTTCAGAAGTACGTTATTATTTTAATTGCTAAAACACAGCAAAGCTGGTAAGAGATGGTAACTGAGAGGTTTTGTGCTGAAAGAGTTGATTGGTACAACCGAGGAGACAGCGACTGATAGTACTGTGACAAAATGAAGCATTCAGGTGAGGAGGGGTGGCTTTAATTCCAGTGGGTCCCCAAGGAAAACCAAACACTGCATAGCTCCCTAATTTCCACCTAGTGAATCATCCATCTAGAAATAAGCATCATAGATAGTGTCAAAGAGGTAAAATCCTGGACTGTCTTCAGTGACACATGCTTCTCTCTGTTGCCTATAAGTACGGGACTCAGATACTTTAAAAAAAAAGGAATTTGAATCAGAAGTTGTGATTATATTATACTCATAAGACAACCTAGGATCATCCTAAAAAGGTCAGTGTATTAATTACAAAGAAGAGAGCATACTATGATTTTCAGTTTCAGAGTCTGGTCCCCAAACCATCTGCTGAACTTCCCTAAAGAAAGGAAAATCTATTTGACTGTAACGGACAATGCCTATTTTATTTGTCTACTGTATGCAATGTTACATTCTTTTAAAAGACTTTGGTTGGGCAGATGCAATGATGGAAGAAAACTCCTGTTTGTCTTCTGGTGGCTGCACTATCCACCTAGTGAAGAGCATGGAGCAAGGGCAGGACTTGCTCCCCGGGGAGCACAGAGAGGCTTCCAGCATGGGACCAGAAGGGGGACAGACGGACGCGGTGAGGTCAGCTAACAGCCGACGGTAGTTAGGCCTCAGGCAGCTATGGCTGTCAGAGCACAGACATTGTGGCAGGCCCTAAGGAAACAGACCCCCCAGGGATCAAGAAGGCACGGCACACAATTGCTACAGTGCAGAAGTCAACTGAATATTTCCTGGCCTGGGTGCAAGATGGAAGGAAAGTACCCCTGCCACCTGCAAGGCCATTGGAGCAGGAGGGAAGTTAGCTTGGGAACTCCATTTGTTTCAGTCAAATCACTTCGACATTTTTATATTTTCAAATGCTGTTTGCTCTAATATCAGGTCAGAGAAAGCTAGCTTTACAATGTCAAGACCCTTGACAGCATTTCTGAGGTTCCCATTAAAGGTGCAGTATAGGTCACAAGGTACACAGCAAAAGGTCTGATTGACTCAAGTCCCTGAATCTTTCCTCTCCCTTTCCTTTTCCAACTGATTTTGCGATAGCATTCTTCTGAAAAATTGCTTAAGAAGCTACAAGGTTATACATATACTTCAGTAAAAGCTATTTTTTTGCATCAGTAAATTTCTCTACATGAAATTCCAGAGTAAAAGAAAGGTACTTTCTTTGAGAAGATTGACAAAAAATATTGTAGTTGTGTGTAGTGTGCCTCTATTTAAAGCTCTGTTCTTATTCTAAAACCATGTTTTATGTTAGGTTTTGTGATTTATGTATGTTATATATACATTTATATTTAGTATATATATTATATATACTATTTATGTATATTATATATATCTCAAATGTTTTGTTTCTACTATAACTATACTCCTCCAGTGTGAACAAGGATTTTTATGTTCTCAGTTATTTGGAATTTCTGGGATTGTCTGCTCACTGTGGATGTAGAGAAACTGAAGAATTATTTATTGTCACCTTGGTCACCACATTCAGAAAATACAATGAGAATCCGCGATAGCTGTTTAACAGAATAATGAACGGTTTGGAAGAACAACTCTAATACTGTGAGCTTTCAAATACTGCATCTGGAGGTCAGTTTTGCAGAGAATGTAAATAGATAGTGTGTGGAAATCAGCAGATTGTTAGCACAATCTGGTCTTATGTATTTATATATAAAACTGTTCATACATAAGAGCTCTTCAAACTCTCAAACATTTGTGGAAATGAAGTGATACTTCAGAAGTTTTGAGATAAGAACTTCAAAGGCATTGAAAAAACACTTTGCCATACCATACAAGAGCTTGTAACTTCCAACACGTGCATTACCTGCAGAATCTAGAAAAAACAGCTTAAGGACCTGTCCAAGACCAGCCACTTGAATCGTACTAACACCAGGAAGAGGCCTTCAGCAAACACAAAAGATCTGGATCACATTTTACCCACAACAAAAGCAAGTATGCCGAAAGCTCCGAGACAGCATAGCCTTTCTGCTCTACGAAGTCAACACAAACAGAGGCTAAACAAGGTGAAGATTTCCTGATGTACAGCAAGGCCCAGCACTGATCCAGCAACAAGAAAAAATATAACCAGCCACATTTTTTCAATAGGTCACCCTAAGGTAGGAGGTTTGACAATGTCTCACATAGTTGGTGAGAAAGTTTCCTGTTGATATTAATTTTCATTTAGTACTTCGGTAACTTCATGCTATTTCTGGTGTTTTCCCGCTAAAGCATGAACAGCTATGTATCTCTGAAGAACGCAGAAAAACAAATGAAAATGGGGATTTACTGTCATTTAACTAATGGGTATTTCTAGTAGCTTTTATCAAAAATAAAGTTTAAATATCGCTACTTAAAATTAAATATATACATATATACTATTAGCATTGTAGAAACTTTGACATCATTCTAAGCAAATTGAGGTGTGACAGAAAACTGAGAAACCCAAGGAAATGTAAGCAGACATTTAAATCCCTCTTATAAGCTTGAGGAGCTTACCTAGCACAGTAATAAAAGAAAGAAAGAGAAAAAAAAGACAATTGAGGCAGTGATAGGAACAACTGTGCATTGTTAGGCAGGATAATAAACTCTCTAGTAGGGAGAAGAGCACACAAAAAAGCTTTTTCTAGATGGAGTGGGTGCCAATATATTGTTTTCCTTCAGGTACCTCTTACTCCCTGCTGTAGGATACAGACTTAAAACGACTGTTGCTCCGATCAAGCAGAACAGCTCATAGGTCCAGAAGCAATGCTCCATAGATTCAACAAGAAGCATCAAAAAGTTTATCCCTCCTAAAAAGCAAAACCAAAATCTGTTCTTTTTTTCTCCCGTTGATGTTTCTTGTGACATGAACTCGTGCTGTGAACGGTCCTTCTGGGAAATACTTGCAAGAGAGCATAGAAAGCAAGCAGAGCAGCCGTAACTATAATCACCAAAGAAAACATGGTCATACTGATAGTAATGCCTTCTCATTTCAGTAATCCTGACTGCAGAAGCTTGAAAAGGTGCAACAGTTCCTGAAAAGTCTATTACAAAACTGAACCCGTCCTGCTATCTTGTCACAAAGGGGGAAAGTATGCAGTACTTGTCAGAGCCTATGGCAAATTAAATCACCCATTAGCTTCTTCCCAATCCATCCCTTGACAGAGTTCTTGCCAGCAAACACTCAGATGTTGAGTAGCAAGGAAAAGAAGAGCAAGAAGAGGTCTTTTAATAAGCAAGGTATTTTGCCACCACATTTTAATAAAGCCTCTGACAATTTAAATTACTACAGGTGATTTCAGTTTAAATCCAGAGTTTTCAAAGTAAATGCATATAAAGCACTAATCCATCAGAATGAGGTTAAAGGGGATAAAAATCCTACAACTGCAGTTTTAAATTACTAATTAGCTACTTAATAAAACTATTGCAGCTGTTCTTTTTGCTAACCATTAAACTATAAAGATATGAAGACAATGAAAGGAGAATGACCTTCTATATGTCAAAGAATATTGCTGAAGGCATCTGCAGCTAATGGGCCTGTGCTTGCTCGTGCAGAAAGAGTAAATAGGTTTATTAGCTTATTCAGCTGGAAAATGCTTAGCAGCTACTGGTCATCTGATAACAAATTTAATTCATAGTTCATTTAGCTATAAAGGGAACTGATTTTTTTATACTGTTATTCAAATGTCCTGAAACATAATCTGTACCCAGAGGGGGTTAGACAGACTCATGAACCCTGGAACAAAATGTTATCTACTTATTCTGACCTAGTTTGCATCCTGTACCACCGCATGTGGGTTTCTTACAATTGAAGCATTGATTTCCTAGGAAAAGATTAGCTTGTATAACTAGAGATAACAAATGGAAAAATTGAAACCTTCTTGAAATCCATACAAGCCTTGTTGTAAACATACATCACATAATTATGGAATTTATGAAAAAACAAACATTGTGTAAAAATATTCTGTTGTTCAATTTAAAGCAACGTATTTTCAGAGTACAATTTTCCTTCCTTTCAAAAAACACTTTTTTGATTTTGTTTGAAATTATCATCCTTATGTTAACTGTGTTGTACTAGATGTTAAAACAAGATAGGGTCATGCACACAAATGTTTGCCTGTAGCTACTTCAGTGAACCCTTCCCAACCACTGATCTTCTTCTGAGAATTTTTACTATACACTGAGGAAAGAACTACTGGTAAGAAAGGGGAAATGAACACTCAGGACAAAGGTACAAATTTCTCCCTACTCAAAATATCCTCATAAATTAGTCACAAAAATCAGTGCTACAAGTTCACCTGTGTTAATTTATTCCCTACAGAAGCCAGGTCAATGATAAAGACTAAAGCAACGAGCGAAGTTTTTGATAACAGAGTTCAGATGTCACCATGTTATTGAGGTACCAGAAGACAGTCAAAATCTATCTAAAACTAGTGCTAAAGCATATTTTTTTTCATACCATATATTGTTCATGGTAGGAAGGAAGGGAGAGAAAAAGGAAATAATCCTATCAAAGTAATGAGTGATTTCCTTTACTGACTTTTTTTTTTTTTAGTTTATTTTTTTTTTATTAAAGACATTCATTTTTAAGCCAGGTATCACTTCTCCTAGTCCAGTGAAATCTTAAATGTTCACTTTTTGTTCCAGTAATAGGTTTGTTCATTACTGTTTGCTTCTTCTATAGGCTTTTTAATGTCAATAATAACTCACAGAATGGGTGGAAAAAGTAGAAATATTTTTCTAAATTTCCAGAATATTTACAAACTACATTAATTAATTCTCTGGCGTAATGTATCAATAGGATTTTGTAACTATCTAGTATTCTGGCAGTTGAACAGCCATTCTGAATGTTTCCACATTTATCCTCATACCCGTCAAGTAACCCATCAGAAATTTTCTTATTCTTATAACACAGGAAAGAAAATCGGGTTTGCTGAATGAAACTGCTACTGCTTATGACAGGCATTTTTATGAAGGATTTATTTCTACTTTATTTATCATAGCTTTAAAACAATTGAAGGAAGACCCTTTAATTATCTTTACAAAACTGTGTGAAAAAATATCCCACTGATAAATGAAACTGAGAGGTTGGATTACAATCAGTCTTCAGCACATCTTTAGATATCAACAGTGCTGAAACCCGATGTAACAGAAAGGACAGAATTCATTTGTCACCCTGTTTGTCAGAGCCTGATCTTCAAACAGGGAACAAGAGGAGCTCTGTCATTTTCTGGTTTAGCTCAGAACAAATCTAATAATGCTAGTCTCACAAACCCTGTGGCAGTGTGAGCCCTTTACATGGGTTACGAGGGATTGAGCCCTGCTACCGCAGCCGTATTTCCTTTGGTTAAGTTGGATAACCCACAGATCATGGTCACCTAGGATGTTCTTTAATCTTCACTCAAGAAATGGCATGACACTGTTCTATGGCAGTACTCTTTTTAGATCTTAAATGGGTATATGCGCGTGTATTTTCTTTTCAAACGGCTGCAGTAGTAACTCATCAGAAGAAATGAAATGTTCAGACTACAGCAGTGTCTTTTATGTGCTTTTAGAGATGTCTCGTGGCTCAGAGATGTTTTGCATGCAGACTGCCAGGTTTAAACGCCCACATGAAAAACATAGTTTATATGTGAATCACACACTGCAGTGGAAAAAGCTCATCAGATTTCTAAAAGGGATTGTATTTTTGTAGAAGTAAAGATGCATTAGTCCTAAAATATCAGCAGAGGACAGTAATAAATATATCCTATTTACACACATCGCTCCAGCTCCACACAGCCTGAAGTCAGTCAATGCTCTGGTGCTTGTTTTTCCTATTAACTACCTCTAAATGAATAGCTTCCCACCAGAGGAACTATAGCTAAGAGGAAATGGCAGAGTCTGAAGTGCAGATACACCTTAGATTGGCTGACTCAAGAAGAATTAGCAATAAGCTAGAAGCTAAGGTCTCTGTTCACCAGCAGAAGCCTCATCTCTTACAACCTCTGCTAAGGGAATGAAATGTTAGGTGTAGCATAGGTATGAGCTTACAGAAGAGAGATGAATAATATAGGAATTCAAGGAGTGGAGAGCTGAAAGAGAAAAAGAAAAGGAAAAACTTCTCTGAACATGATGAAAAGGTGAAGAGGAGAAGAACAAGCCAGCCAAAGAAAGAAGGAAGGTCATGCCATATTCTGTTTATTTTCTGTTGGAAAAAATAATCAGAAAGACACTGTGAAAAGAGAGAGGTGGAAGCTTTGAGAAGCAATTCAGAAGCATAAAGGTTGCTGGAACTGCGGGTATGGCATTCATGTGTGCTGAAGATGTAGAGCTACTGTATTCACATGCATTTGATCATAAAACTCACAGAGCAATAAAATCTTTTTCTTGCTGCACCCTGCCCTTTTATCATACCTAGAAATGTATTTGCGTTTGGTATTTTTTTTTTGGCTTATTGCCTTTTGGCTTATATATGTTAGACAATCTTTATTTTTTTTCCCCCTTCATCAACCTGAAAGCCTGAAGAAGCCCAAAATTAAACTGATGTGGGAGTTTCACATCTTGTAAACAAGCTAAGCATGCGGTGGTCCTTTTTAACTCCCCCACATGTTCCCTGAATATACTTTATGGAAAGAAGAAGAATTAGGCGAACAAAACAGCTGAGTAACTACACTAGGAGAACTAATACCAGGCACAGTTTGGTTCTCTGGAATCCTTAATAGAGACTACTAAAATATAAATACTTAAAAATATTCTATGTAGCTTGCTTGTTTTAATTCACTTTCTTTCTCAGTATGAAAGATTTTTTTTCAGTCTGATATGAGTAAGTATTTGTTGGACTCCGAATAATTTAATCGTCGTGTGAGGCTAAACACTGAGGAGCAGTAATAACTACTAACTAACTATTTCACACTATTTTCTTAATCAGAAGTTTATTATTGCAAACAAATCTGTTCTCCTAAAAAAAAAAAAAAGTGGAAAACAAAAACCAAGGTATTTTAGCTTTGGCACTGTGTATCTATTTACCAGTATAATGAACTGTATTATTGCAAAAATTTCAGCTCTCGTTAAAACACTGAAGTAGAAAACAAAACCAAGATATTTTAGCATTGGCACCGTGTATTTATTAACTAATATTCTGAATTGTTCTTATTTTTTTTTCTTAAATGTTTCTCATGACAATTTTTTCCCTTGTGGCAAAAAAAATTTCTTGCCCCAGTCCAAATCTTGGAAGTTCAGTGCATTTCACACCAAGCTGTTGAAGAGTTATACAACCACTGTTCAAAAAAAAAAGGTCCATAAAAATTACAAGTAGGCAACAAAATCATAGGCATTTAAATACAGTCAGCTGGCTCTCAGTCGATGAGAACCTTTATTTTCCTTGGGGTAAGAAAATGAGGCTACTTATCATGTAATATTCAGTCAGCTAGGGCTGAATATTTTGAATGGTATTTCACACAGCCTTCAATAGTCTGAAAACCCAACTGAACCGAAGTAGCACTGTTCTGAGGATTAAGAATTTATGAAAATAAAGCCATGGGATAAGACAGTAAAGACAGAAACTCCCAGAATATAATTGCCTTTCACAATTGGCTAGACAAAAGAACACTGGAACTTACAAAACAGAATACTGGGTTCTTATCAATAATTTGAGCATTATACCAGACTAATTTCACAAGTTTTGTTCTGCCAATATATTCCACTAATTTTTGTGAAACTGCAAGAAAAACAGCTCAACGTCCAAGTGATGAGTGGTGTTCCTCAGGGGCTGGTATTGAGACCAGTGCTGTTTAACATCTGTATTGGTGGCATGGGCAGTGGGATTGAGTGCACTCTCAGCAACTTTGTCGATGATACCAAGCTGTGTGCTGTGGTTGACACACTGGATGCCATCCAGAGGTACTTGGACAGGCTTGAGAGGTGGGCCTGTGCAAACCTTGTGAGGTTCAGCAAGGCCAAGTGCAAGGTCCTGCATCTGGGCTGGGGCAATCCCAAGCACAAATACAGGCTGGGTGGAGAATGGATTGAGAGCAGCCCTGAGGAGAAGGACCTGGGAGTGTTGGTTGACAAACAGCTCAACATGAGCCGGCAACGTGCGCTCGCAGCCCAGAAAGCCAGCTGTATCCTGGGCTGCATCAAAAGCAGCGTGGCCAGCAGGGCAAGGGAGGTGATTCTCCCCCTCTGCTTTGCTCTCGTGAGACCCTACCCAGAGTGCTGTGTCCAGCTCTGGGGCCCAAAGCACATGGAATATGTGCACAAAGGACATGGAACTGTTGGGGTGAGTCCAGAGGAGGGCCACAAAGATGATCAAGGGGCTGAAGCACCTCTCCTATGAAGACAGGCTGAGGGAGCTGGGGTTGTTCAGCCTGGAGAAGAGAAAAGTCCAGGGATACCTTATAGATATTCCTAAAGGTACTGGTACCAACAGAAAAGCTGGAGAGGGACTCTTCTCAGAGACTGGAGTGATAGGACAAGGAGGAATGGCTTTAATCTAAAATAAGGTAGATTTTGATTAGATATAAGGAAGAAATTCTTTATTCAGAGGGCAGCGAGGCACAAGAACAAGTTGCCCAGAAAAGCTGTGGATGCCCCATCCCTGGAAGTGTTCAAGGCCAGGCTGGATGGGGCTTTGATCATCCTGGTCTAAGTGGGAGGTGTCCCTGCCCATGGCAGGGGAATTGGAATTAGATGATCTTTAAGGTCCCTTCCAACCCAAACCATGCTATGCCAATGAAAAAATGTTGAAGGAAAAAAAAAAAAAAGGCAACACAAAAAACCCCAACCATTATTTATGAACATTTTATGTTTCAAAACAGTAAGAAGTACAGGGAGGCAGTAATGTCTCACATAATGGAACTTTTCAAATATTTTTATAGACAATGAAAACACACACATGATAGAGGTATTTAAAAATCTTAGTCTTTTTAATGCAGTATATACTGTACCAGAGGGAAGATTAAGCAGAACTGTGTCTAATGTTACTACGCAACACCCTGCAGAAACAGCCTCCTTTTGCCTAAAATGAATTTCTAACCAAACAACACTTGAAGAAAATCTGAAAAAGATGTGAGTATGTGGAGGTTTTGAGGAATTATTTGAAGGTCTATGTGGTGTCTTATGTATTCACCTCGAAAAAATGCAGTCCTCTGAATGTAATACAATTGCTACTATAATGAACAGAGAAACATGGCCACATTTTTAAGAGCACAATATAACCTTCCATACCTCTTCCAACCACTATTGATTCATCCTACGTATTATCCGTTGGATCACTGGCAGGATTATTGAGGTCTATTACCAATTTTAAATGTATAAAATTAGGATGGTTTAATGGGATAACCAAAGGCAATGCCCTGTTTGTGGTGTGAAAACAGTTCTGAAGACTGATAATAGTCTGGGTATATAGAGCCTCAGATTAGGAAATTGTCAGGAAAAAGTATCCATTGATATTTGGAGGTTGTCTTTAGAGGTCACTCTGCATCACCAGGTTAGCTATGTCATGAATTTTCTGGATTGTGTCAGAGAGAGTGAAAAACATGAAAATGTATTTTTACAATAGAACTATACCTACCAGGTGTCTATTCCTGATTGAGCAATCATGATTATAGCAGGTGCCTTTCAGGGTTAAAGCACAGGAGGATAGCAAAAGCCTTAAAAGACAAGCACAATGTGGTATGAAAAAGCCCAAGGGTAGGAACACAAAGCACAAATGGTAAATTAATGATCACTGAAGGAATATAGCTCTGAGAACAGGGCTGAACCAGTCTTAGGCCCTAACAGAAGACAAGGAAGATGCATCCAAGACACAAACAACCTAAGTTTAGTGAAAGTACATGGAGGTAACAAGAATGTTTGAGAACAGGCTGCAAAAACGGGAGCAGAAGAAGAGGGAAGATGAACTGCTCCAGCAGTGCCTGTCCTAGTTAAGTCTGCTTTGCTTGATCAGCACCCAGAGGTCTTCCCTCCCCTGTGGCAGAGAAGGCAGCACTGCCATTCACCACATTTCACTGCTCCAACTCAGCAATTGTATGCTGTATTATCTTTTACTATATAACTGGGCTAAGCAAACAAGAATTTTAAAGAGGAGTGTGCCTCTGTTTTCTGCTTCAATTTTCCCACATGACAAAGTAATTGATACTATGGCAGTGAAACATAGTAAGGTGGGATGCAACAGGTGAATAATGTTGTTGGGTTACTTATGGAGTCTATTTATCCAAGGACTTCCTACTGCTCTGAATAGTGACATCTGCATCATAACTATGAAATCATACCTGAACAGCACCTAGATCCTCAGTCAAAAGATATGGAGGTGTTAGTAACTGCAAATGGGGATTACCACAATACCTGAGCCAAAAAGCTCCTTTTTTAAAGCTCCTCAGAAACCACAACAATAACTACAAGGCAATTATTTTACCCTGAAAGCAATGCAAATAATTCTCTTGTTTTTGTCAAATGTCAAGTTTGCAACTGGACCTTTGTGAAGTATTCACAATAGATGTCTTTAGGTACCCAGACTTCCTAAACTGATCGAAAGAAAAATAGGTACCTGAATTAGGGTCCTCCACCTAGCCTCTAGGAAACCAGCTCTATTTCTTGACAATGTTCGAAGAATAATGAAAATAGCTAACTTAGGCACTTAGAAGTCTAATGTTAGGTCCTAGGAATACTGCTGTATGTTTCCAGGTTAGAGTTATTATTAGTTCAATGTATACAATATAGAGTATTTGCTGTAGTATATGTGCAGTATTCTTTGGTGTCAGTCTGTGTTGTCAAACAGCTATGGATCGATGTTTCTGCCTTTTCTGAAAACACTCTCAGGAAAAACGTGACTAGAAAATGAAAAGCAAGTTTAATGAGCAGATTTCTCCTGCATCCTTCAAAAAAAAATAAACTGATCAAGTCACAACACCAAAGATGACATTTTAGTATTCCTGAAAAAATAAATCTATCTATAACGTGCCAGAAAACAAGAGGGTGCCATTCTACACTTACTCAATCACAACACACTGTTTCAGGGTCACTTTTTGTTACCTGAACAAATGAGGTTTTCTGGCTCATCTAGCTGAGTGTTGAGCAGCAATATACTGGAGCTTGAACTGAGGAAGATTTTTAAGGGTCTAAGTTTTGTGGGTCTTCTTAGGTAAGTTTTTTATTCTAATTTATATTGAGAACTTTTCAGGAATTAGTAAGAAAATAATTGCTACTTGCTAGGAAAAAAAAAAAAGTATTGAAATCTCTTTTGTAAAAGGATGGGTGTCTGAACAATGAAGCATGTTGTGTTGAAAAGTGGTACTAAAAATTACCTTTAGAAGTACATTGCTGTAAGTCACAGTTCAGCTATGAGTGTTCCTGCAAAAACCTACAGGTATAATTTTTGTATTGCAAAGTGATCTTAGTATATATTTATAATAATTAAGAGTTATCATGACAATACCTAAATCTCAGAAAGAAATGCCAAGGTTACAAGATGTGACAGTGAAAAATAAGCGGGCCAGATTCTGCTATTAACACCAACTTTGGAATTACCATGAACATAGGCTTTTTGTTTTCAGTGAGCATATCTCCTTAATACTGCACAGCAAAACACAAATGATTAACCTGATCTCACATGTATGTACAAAATTTTAACACATTTTCCTTTAAAAGCAATATACTATAGTTCCTCTAAGATACTGGATCACCTATTAGTAGCATGCCTCCTCTTCTACTTACGTTTCTCTCTCTGAGAAACAACTGTTGCAGAAAGTAAAAGAAATGGCGCTCAGAATCTGTATTTCTATCCCCTCTGTCTGTGTGCAGGGCATTGGTGCAGGACAGACTCTTGTTCCCTGTCTTTTATGTAGGAATCTCCTTCAAAACTTGAGGGCCTTAGAGAAACTGGTAGGACTTAGAGATCTACACCAGTAAGTCTGTCTTTTGGAAAGACAGTGATTTTTTTTTTGTCATATTGATGCATCAAATGCCATGGCGTCTAAAACTGTGCATTGTCTCTACTGGGAAAGGGCACAGACGTGGATGCTTCCACAGAACGTTTTTTTTTTTTTTTCAACTAGTTGGCTGTTTTCAAGCTATTCTTCCATTTACACAGATTCTTTGTGTCTTCTACACTAACAGAGACGGCTTTACTCTAAGTGAATGCATTACAGGAAAGAATCCATGAAGAACATAATGTAGTTAGTTATATACCAAATATATACCAGAATTTGATATTGAAAAAGAGTAAAAATAAAATGACAGTGAACGTTGTTGGCCATTTGAAAAAAGTGTTAGTTGCCAGTAGACTTATTTAAAAAAATAATCTGTCATGTCACATTAATATTGCCTTTTTCCTTGTCATTTGCTTCTGAACAGTTGGTTAATAGAAATGAATACAGCTTGCTAAGCATCTTCAAGAGCAACAAGGTGAAAAAAGAGGTCAAAAGATGAGTAGGAAAAAGCCTTAGGTACTATTCACCATGGAAGAAAAGGATGATTTTCTCTTTTCCATGCCTGAATATGAAAAGGGTTCCACAGGTTACAGTTACACAGGTGAGGAGACAGTAATTTGGACATAGTGGAAATCTTATTCTACAGATGCAATAAAATCTCTTGTATACATGCAAATTAGGAAGGAGAGCAGAATGATGTTTGTGATTTTGGGATTAATATATTTTAAAGGAAACATGCCGCTCTATTAATTTGAATTTGTGTACTGATTTATTTATTTAGCCCATGTGGTTGCATTGCCCAAAACAACCCAATGTGTTCCTCCTCCTTCTTCCATTCCTTTCTCAAAGATACAGGATTAAATTTAAGCATATAGAACTCAACAAGCTATTTGTCTGAACAAGGAAATTAATGAGCAAATAATCTTTCATTAAAAGCATTTCTGAAATTATATTAAAGATTTCTTTGACAATATTCTTGATTTGTGTCAGTTACAGCTTTTGCATCCTCAGCTGGCAGTTCATTAAATGGGGAAATCACACAGTCCGTCAATCGTTTGACTGAAGGAATGAAAAATGGCAGGCTGTTATCACATCTGTTTATTATTATTTTAATGTGGAATGATCAGCTGCACTGACAAACAAAATTCATTGATGGTTAACATGAAGAAGGCACAGCTTGTGAACAGCTCAATAGGAACATTTGGGGATCGTCCTTGCTGCCATTTGAATTAATGAAAATTTTGCCATTGAGTTCAATAGAAGCAAGACCAGATCCTATACAGTGCACTCATAATTATGCTAATATAATTTGAAATTTCAGTGATAGAAAAGTAAATAGCATAGTTAAATTGGTTTAGCATGGATAGAAAAATGACGTACCCTCTCTTGAGCTCCTAGAACTTCTGCTAATGAAATACATCTATCTACTTAACTAAATACATATATATATGTGGATTTATATATTATATTCCAAAGCCTTCCAAATATTTTTGTTTGTTTGTTTCAGAATGTTATCACCTGAGATGTAACACTAGATTACATTCATGAACATTTTTAAATTTTAACTTGTCATATTCTGTCAAGGTCAACAGAAACACACTTTTCCAGAGAGACGATACCACTGCCATGAGATGGAAACCACTTTTTCCATTCCAGAATTGAGTACTATTTCTTTAAAAGGTCTGTCTTTTCTTTCTCTTAAGGATTAAAATCAAATTTAAGAATTGGCTAGCCAACTTTCCACAATACAGTTTTATTGGTACAAGACCTTACAGAAATCATGTCATATGCAATAAGCATAGGAATTTCATAATTGTCACAAAGATGTAGAGGTAGATTGCAGCATTTTACAAAACCAGTTAAAATGGTTGCTCAGTCGTGCATCTGTGGCCACTGTTTCTCTGCCTCCAAAAGCTTAGGCCTTTCAAAATCATCACTGCTTTTTCTTTTTTTCTTTTCTTCTTTTTTTTTACTCTTTTTTTATTTTTATTTTTTTTAATGCCATCAAAATACAATTGCTAATCTCACACTCTGTTTTACCACATTCCTCCACATACACCCTAATTCTCTTCCTCTTCGATCCTGTTTCATACTCAGTTATTTCTGTGAAACCAAAAGGTACTGAAGTTTTTTTATATGTTTTAGGTCTTATATACAGGTCAGTATAATAGTTGACTGCTGCTAGGCAATCACCAGAAAGGATGAAAGGATGGCTAGTTTCTAGAAGAAACATCTTTCTCCACAACAGGTGAGCAATAACGTAGTCACAAGCCACCTAATGAGGTAGGTGAGATAAGAGGAGTGAATGGAAAGTTCCACCAAGTTCTGTTTTCTGTTTTTTAGTCCCATGCAGACTAGAGCACAGGAAGCATACCAGTTTATTCACTAATCTGCTTACTGCTTCAAAGATACATAGGAGTATGAATACGGTAACTAGAGAGAAATGCTGAACAGATATTCAGAACAGAGCTACATTCATTTCTAAAACTAAAATGTATTTGTAGACACAAATTAAAAGACTTTTATGAAGAATACTGTAGTGAAATCAAACACAGCAGTTGCTAGCTTGAGAAAGAGAGAAGTTAGGTTACTTGGATTTTATGATTGTTGTGTCTTTGTGAGTTTTTGAATTTATACTCTTTCTATTGCATTAATTCAAGATAAATGTGCATTTTCAAGTTGGATGAAATGAAAGGCTTTTTTAAATCACAAATTAAATTAAAGGAAGGAAACTGGAAGTACTGTTCTGGATACTAGCTTAACTGATGGCTGCCAGTTTTTCTGTTCTTGCGTATGTCACTTGTCTATTGAGTTTTGCTCCCTCTGCTCCTCAAGTTAATGAAACAATCAGATTTTTCTTTTAGAAATATGACTGAAAATATAGTATTGCCTGGATCTACTCATTCATTTTCTCTTTCAAGACGTTCAGGTGGTTCTTTTCTGTCTTATGGTTATTCCCTAAAATATTCTCCCAAAATATTCTAAAGACTCTTTTATGCCCACCCCCCCAAAAAAAAAAAAAAGTAAAGTTAACTATTTTTGTCTTTAGATTTTCATTCCTTAGATAGTTTTTGATGGGATAATTCAAAAAAAAAAAGTTGCTCATTTAGAAGCAAACAAAAAGTATGTAATTTAGAGGTGCATTTAAAATAATGTCATTTTCCATCTGCAAAGACCTGGTCACTATTACTGTGGTAGGAATGGGAAGTCATAAGGAACTCATCTTTCACTAAAGAATAGCCAAATTAATGTGAGTAGAGCAGATGTCTCAGCAGATCAATAATATCCCCTTGACAGTCACTAACATATGCCAAAACATAACATCTGAAAAACAATGAGGAAGAACAAGACAATAAGCACCTGTTACACTATCCCAGTTTTATCGTTAAGGTGACACTTACCAAGTATTTCAAGCTGAATACAAATCATCCAACAGAAAACTTGTATATTCTGTTTAAATATTTAGTACAAATTTAAAGGAATAAAATTCAAAGACTACCTTGGAATTTACACCACTGTGACATGGGAGGCACAGATTCAGTAGCAAGGAGAAAAATAATATACTATCATGTTTTTAAGAGTTTAAAAACATTAGTATACTGGAGAACAGATTAAATTCAAGTTGATGTGAGATTCTGTCACTCATATTATTACAAGGTCCTGATTCTGCTGCTCTTACATTAGTTTTTCCTTTATTCATCAAACCTATATGCTAATATGGGGAAACATCGGTAGAACCCATCTTTAAAATAAGTAATACAATCACACTGGAGTATGTTCCTTGATGGAGATATGAACAAGGACAGGTGATAAGAAAAAACTATAAGAGTGACTTCCTTAGAAGACAACAGAATAATTTTAATTTCTCCACAAGTGTCTATTACAGATAGTAGCTAATTTTTCAACACCAGTACCACTGACAACTCCATCTGGATAACTATACTGGGCTTGCCAAAACTAAGTCAAACAAAAGTTCTCAACATTCATTATTGCTTATTTATTTTTAGGAAAATATTTCTAACTTCATAATTTAATTTACAAAATAAAAATCAGTTATGAACACAATGCAGATTTGCATGCTTGGAATTCAAATGCCCAGCTTCTGAAGAGAGTGTATAATTACAATGCATCTCAGTGTCTACCAAGCCTAGGTTCCTCAAGAAGAATGAATGGAAATCACATGCACTCCTCTAAGACCATTTTCGTCAGGCCACTGAGAGCACTAACAGCCCTTTATGGCCTGCCCAACATCCCGTGTCCTTGCCCCATCCCCTGCCCCTGCTTCTGCTCAATCCCAGGCCATTGGTCCCTGCCTGTGCGATGTTGTAAGTGTGTGTGTCTCCAATTCTGTCTTCTTTATAGGCCTGGGACCTGAGCTGTTGGTAACTCATTTAATCCATGGGCCCTTTGTACATATGCTGCAACTTGCCTGCAGTTCTGACTTTGGACCTGGCTCCTGCGTGGACATTGGACCAATGTTATAGCCCCGTCTCTGGCCCTGTCTCCTCTTACTCCTGGCTAGAGCCTCAAGGCACACCCTGAACTCGATTCGTTGCTTGTCTTGCCTGTGTTCAGCCCCTGTGTGACTTCACCCCATGGATAAAGGGGCAAACTCTGCTGGATCTCCCTGGTTCCCTGGCCCTGAAGAAGCAGCCAGCCCCCTGCTCCCTGACGATTCTGTATCAACCGCTATATATGCAACAATCCCTAAACAAAAAATGTTAACATCCTATTTGGTATCTAATTCAGCTATGTTCAAAATTGAACTTATGTTCTAATAATCACAGAATAATAGAAAAATGGTCTTGAAAGAACTATGGGATAAACTATAAAGTTTATCTACTTAGCCCGCAGGAAGGATAAATGATATCTACATTGTTTCCAATGTTACATCAGGAATCTGGAGAGGTCCCAGCTGACTGGAAGCTGGCAAATGTCATTACAATTTTCAAGAAGGGCAGGAAAGAAGACCCTTGTAATTACAGGCATGTCAGTCTCACTTCAGTGCCTGGTAAAATTATGTAGAAAATTATTCTGGGAGGTACTGAAAATCACCTGAAGGACAATGTGGTCGTTGGTCATAGCCAGCATAGGTTCACAAGGGGAATGTCCTGCTTAACAAACTTAAATTTCCTTGTGTGACAAGGTCACCCATCTAGTTGACCAAGGGAAGCCAGTTGACAGAATCTGCTTGGATTTCAGTAAAGCTTTTGATACTGTTTCTCACAGTATCCTTCTAGACAAAATGCTCAGCATACAGCTAGATAAAAACATAACGTGATGGGTGAACAGTTGGCTGATGGGTCAGGCTCAAACTTTTGAAGTAAATGGGGTTGCATCAAGCTGGCAGACAGTCACTAGTGGGGTTCCTCAGGGCTCCATTTTAGGGCCACTTCTCTTCAGTATTTTCATAAACAACTTGTTTTGAGTAAGTTTGCAGATGATATTAAATTGGGAGGAGCTGTTGACTCTGTCAAGGGTGGAGAGGTCGTCCAGAGAGATCTTGACAAATCAGAGAGCTGGGCAATCACCTACAATATGAAGTTTAACAAGAGTGAGAGCCAGATTCTGCACCTGGGATGGGGCAACCCTGGCTATAGATATCCCTGGTACAGACTGGAGGATGAGAGGCTGGAGAGCAGCCCTGCAGAAAGGGATCTGGGCATTTTGGTCAACAGCAAGTTGAACATGAGTTAACAGTGTGCCCTGTCAGCCAACAGAGCCTGCTGTACCCTGGGGTGCATCAGGCATGGCATTGCTAGGTGGTCAAGGGAAGTGACTGTCCCTCTCTGCTCTGATGTGCCCTCACCTCGAGCACTGTGTGCAGTTTTTCTGCCACAGTGTAAAAAGGAAATAACACTATTAGAGAGTGTCCAAAGGAGGGCTACATAGATTCTAGGTTCTCAAAGGTTCTAGAGGGCAAGACATATGAGGAGCAGCTGAAGCCTTTTGTTTTGCTTAGCCCAGAGAAGAGCAGACTGAGGGGAGCAGAAGGGCAGGCGCTGAGCTCTGCTCTTTGGGGACAGCGACAGGACCCGAGGGAACAGCATGGAGCTGGGACAGGGGAGGGTCAGGCTGGGTGTTAAGGAAAGGTGCTGCACCCAGAGGGTGGTCGGGCACTGGGACAGGCTCCCCAGGGCAGTGGTCACATCTTCGAGCCTTCGAGTTCAAGAAGTGTTTGGAGAATGCTCTCAGATAGTCTGATTTTGAGTTGGTCCTGTGTGGAGCCAGGAGTTGGACTCAGTGACCCTTGTGGTTCCCTTCCAACTCAGGATATTCTATGTTTCTATGATTCCAAGTCCTGTCTACCTGAGCAGTTCTTAAAAATGTCCAGTGGTGGAGGTTCCATCATTTACCAAGAAATCCATGGCAGTGCTTCATTGACTTTGCATTTAAAAGTGTTTTCCAATAGTGAAATAGGTCACAATTTTCAGAACTGAAATCTATCTCATTTCTTCTGGACTATGTCCACTGGACCATGTATTTCTCCAGTACAATTCCCCAAATTGCAGTCGTCTAGCTGGCTAGTCTACCAGAGACTTCATTTATTCCTGAGTACAGGATTCCTTCATGCATCTGTCTTGCTCTACTTCTGCTTTGTGCTTGCTTTCTCACAACACTGTGTGTTCATACTCAGCTTCTTCTGAAAAACTGCTACCAAAGCAGCTGTCTTCATTTTGTATCACTGCAATAAATAATTCCTGTGTTAAGATTTCACGTGCTTTGCCACTTTGTCAAAATCATTTTGAATTCTAATTTCATACTCTAGTGTACAAGCAGTCTCTCCCAGTTTTGGATCATATGAAGATACAATAAACTCACTCTCTATTCCATCATTGAGGTTGTTGATAAAGGGATCCTAGACAATGTATCGCATCAAATATAAGACACATGACAGCTAGTGCTTTGCTCCTCTACTCTATTTGACTTCTTGCTCTAGAATTTTTCTGAGGATTGATGTTAACTGCCAACAATTGCCAGATTGTTCTCTTTGTTCTCTTTACAGTCAAGCACTGTGATTGCCTTTTTCCCAATGCTCTAGACATCTTGTCTCCTTCTACAAGATCTCAAATATTGCTAAAAAGAGTTCTGGATGGGGACATATATATGGGGTAGTAACAATCTTCATGCCATGCAACAGCACAGAAGAGTCATATTGCTAACACAGCAGAAAGCCCTGGAGTTCTCTGCTCTAACCATGAATCATGAAATACACTGGTCTATGCCAACCTGGCACAATGCCATGCATTTGTTGCAAAACTGATCACCAGGGAAGACCAAAATTGTTTAAATAAAAGGAGAAAAAATTGTGCTGCAGCTGGCAGTCACACAGGACACAGGGCACATGCTGGGTCTAGAATATCATCTGCCACAAAGCAAGGACTGAGAGAGGATAATGAAGAAACATATTTCTAAACATAAAGTTATTAGTCACCTAACAAAATTTATTCCTTGGAACAAAAATAAGGATGATCTCTTAGAAATAATAAAGCAAACAAACAAACAACAAAAAGAAGAAAAAGAAAACCAAACAAAAATGGAAAAAAATAAAGCCAAGCAACATTTTATTTTGAGATAAGGGCTGCATACAAATACAACAAAATAGCTAATTAATACTTAACAGTGAGATGAGAAAAACTCACTGATGAAAATCTAGCAATCTCCCACAAAACAGAAAACTCTGTAAGAGTCTTGTTAACAGCACACGAGAGCAGCTGTGCAGTTCATCAACCCACTAGGGAGTCAGTACAGGTGTACAAAGAAATAATGTCAGAACAACGTACCAGGGAATTGCCCCACATCTAGATGTCAGTCCTAACAGCAATATTAGTGTTTGTGTCTCTTCAGAAGACAATTCACGTATCAATGCAATTCAGAACTTGGCTTAAATCTTGACAGTAAGTAACCTGCTAGCTACTCTTTAAGAAAACTAGGAAGAGCTGGTAAGAAAACTATGATCAGACTTCAGAGCTATATAAAATACTTTGCAAAATGGATATTGAAAACTGGTATTTAATGATTACATATGCATTTAATCCAATAGCGTTAATGAAGTTTTAATTATGTTTTAATTATATTTAATATCATACCAAATTTTAAAAGTAAGCAGCCAAAACTGTAAATTATTTACTGCATCCTGGAAAAAAAGGTTTTGAATATTCAAGGCAGGATAAAATCTGGATTTCAGCTGAATTGCAGGATTTTGATTGGGTCTCTAAAAGAAACAACAAATAAATATATTTATCATTACATATACTTTCAACCTGTATGAATCAGCCATCCTTGTCAGTAGCAAAGCACCTAATGGCACTCAGAGTACATCAGTGAAACCCCCTCTTGTCTCTGTCCCCAAACTGAATGCATTTAGAATGACAGCTAAAAGTTGGTAATAAATCCTGCATCCACTTAAGTCCCAGACAAGGTATCTAATGACTGCAGTGCAGCCATGATTTTACATCTTAGATCTTATCATTCTTACATCACAGTAGATTTCCAGCCTTACTTTTAAACTTCCTTACAATGGTAGCTAAGTCAGAGTTTTTGTATGCTGATATTATCAGCAGAATTATAAATGATAAAGAAAGCAAAAGTTTATGCATCAGGTAAATATAATGTAGTATATTCCCCAAACACAACAGAATGCAATGCAAAAAAAAAAAACACAGCAAGGTGACCTTGGTGAAATAGCCCTTACCAAATAAGAGTCCATAGCTATTCGGTATACACATAGTGCTTTACAAACATATTGTAAAACTATTCAAAGGCATTTTTTTCCTTTCAGTCTCCCTCTCAAATATTCACTTTTTATCTGCAATTCTGCATTTCTTGGAATGCACCCCACCATACCATTTCCTGTTTATTATTTATTTCACATTTCATTTTAGAAATAAGCAATAATTTTTTTTCCAGCAATTTCCGAGGTCCTACCATATTTCACTATCATGCCTTTTATCTTTTGCTTTGTAATTGGAAAAAGGAACACAAAGAGAGAAGTTTGAAAATATCTGCCAGTGCAGGATGTTGCTGATGGAATGTGGGGATGTTTTATCAGTCTTTATTAACATCAGTTATTTGGTTTTTATTTGATGTCCTTCTGTGTTGGGGGCTGCAGAAGCAGAAATTAAAGGATAATTTATCCCTTAGAATTAATCACCTCCTGATGGTTGGATTGCAGTTGTGATTGTTAAACAATGAGCAAAGATATGAGAAAGGTGATCACAAGTGTCATCAAAGAATACAGGCATTGCCTCATTCAATTTTGAGCCTGCAGAGTCTGTTTTAAGTAGGATATATGAAAAAAAAAGTAATCACAGGCCCTACAATCTTTCTGTAAATAGAATCTTTTAACATGTTGTTAATGGATCATTAGTTACATAAATTACCTGTTATCTTACTTATTTCCTTTTTCTACCCCATCTCATGACTTCTCCAGCCCATCAGGGCAAGTAACAGTCAATTGCAAGAGCGATCTATAATGCACCATAAACTGCACAGACACCTTTGGAGTGCCACATCGTTAAGCCAAGGTCTTGACAAATGGCCAGTTCAGTGGTGAGAGACTCGTCTAGTGTGGTATTCCCGTACCACAGGAGAAAAAAAATTAGCCATTCTGTTGTTGAAATCACTTCAGAGCAGGAAATAGTAGAATGAAATATCTGCAAATTATTATCGTGTTGCAATGGCAGAATCTGTTGTAATTGAGGTTGCAAAGTACTTTCCAATTTAGTTCCTGTTTTCACATCCTCATTTTAAAATATTCACCCTTTGGGCTTGACATTTTCCAGGCTTCTTTGGTGAAAAATACATTTGTTGATAACATATATTTGCAAATATACTTTCTACTGTTTTTAATTTTAAAAGGAACAATTGTGAGTCCTTGTTCTTCAAAAGGCTACAGCACAAGTGCCTCGGCAATGCTATCACCTTCTCAGTCTCACTGTTGCTCAAGACCGAACTCTGATCGCCTATGCAAAAAGTAAGAATTTTTCCAAATAGGCACATGAGCCAGCAGCAAAATCCCCATTGCCTTCAACGGGGCCAGAACTTCACTCACACTTTAGAAGCTTAAGACTGATAAGAGGGTGATCTTTAGGGAAGAGTATATCATTCATTAAGTTTGTAACAGAAATATTTTAGTAAATACTGGTAATGTCTGAGTGCTGTATTGCCCATATGAACGATGCACTTCAAAGAAGAGGCAAGTGGGGCGCAGGCAGAGCACACAAAACAGAGTAGGTCCTGGTCTTTATAATATTCTTCTGTTAAGTCTCACCTTCAGTCTCTTAGGTGTTGCTTCAAACCATTTCCATAGTTTCTTTCTGTCTTTAAATGAGGCAGCATTAAAATGAACTAAATCCTCGAAAGCCATTAAAAAACTTAACCTCTCTAAAGTCTCATACATTCTACATTATCTGAAATATTAGACTGCCTTACATTAGTTTAAAAATAAATAAATAAAAGCATCGCAAATTTGATAGCTACATAGCCAAGAGACAACATAATTTATGAGAATCTTGTACCCACCTAAGGTTATATACAAGGAAACAGGAACCTAGTCTGAAATCCAGCCTCTTCAGAGTTCTTCAGAGTAAACCTGGCTTTTTGGAAATAAAATATTGCTACTTCATGATTTTCCATAGGAGGGATGGTTGGCTAAAAAGTACTTGACAAACTGTAAATTAATTTTTTTATGGAAATGTTTGTGGAAGTTCAAAGCTGAACTGGGATTCTACATTTTCCTTGGTACTACAGCACGTTGTCATAGCAGCTGATCTCTGTGCTCTTTGTGTGAATTACGGGGCCTTGTAGGAATCAATCACACATCTCTCGGGAAAAAAAAAAAAAAAAAAAGAAGAGCAGGGAATAATTAGAAGTCAGGACCTCAAAATCATGAGATTGTTTCAGACTTGTCTTTCTTCAAACCCCATAATGACACCAAAAAAAAATCTGAAGAGGGGACTGAGGTATAAAGGGAACAGGGAGGGATAAACCTAGAGCATCCAACAGAACTCAGCTTCTAGGTATGGGTTTTGCAGACCACAGGGAATCCAGATGAACAGTTCACAGGTTACATGGCTGTGCACAACTGCTGTTAATGTAAAGGCAAAGAGACAAAGTAATATACACAAGGAAAAACTCGGGTTAGATCACCCACAAGCAGGAACCCATCCTAAATCCTGTGCCTCACACCATATTACCCATTTTGAGAAACTTATGCCTCTGAACAGTATTGATCTTCTCCTATGTAGATTTAAGCAACAGATGTACAAATAAAAAAAACTGAGTTGAAACTCGTATGTTTATGCTGTAAACAAGAGAGAGCTGTTATGAACACTACTGCCTCCTTCATCTCAAGTATTTTCTCCTACTTTATCACCTTTGGTACCCTTTCAACATTCTGGCATTTCAAAAGAGGCAAATTCATAATATGATTAGTGACAAACAATTTGGAAATAAATAGCTCACATAGGAAAAATAACATATTTGTAGTATCACACTTCATATTTGTTTTGTTGGATTAGTATTATTATTATTATTTTAGGATTTAGACATTTCCTACCCCAAACAGGATTAAACACTTGTTTACTCATTAGTGATATTTATACCTAGTTATTCCTAACAGCCTCACACTGGCATGTTTAAAAATACTGTTATAGAAGCAGTGCTACATTTCAATCCTCTTTGCAAAACAGGAGAAAAAAAAATCAATGAAATATTTATTTTTTAAATGGAAAGCCATTTTTTAGGAAGACACAGGTGGTATCAATTTTAAGAGAATTCCTCAAGAGAAAGATAAAACGCAATTGTGCATTGGTTTTACAGCTGAAAGACTGAACAGATGGTTCAAGGATGGTTTCAAGTGAGCTTAACATTTGTGTACTAGGCAGAACATGGGCAGAGGGTTGTACGATTACTACATTAACACTGAACCACTCAGAAGCCCAGTTTTGGCTTTTTTCTCTCCATAAAATGTATTTAAGTACTCCCTAAGTTCATGATCAGTGGGAATCAAATTATACAAATCCAACAGCAAGAACAGATTACTAGACTAAGAAAGGTCATTCAAAAAAAAAGAGAAAAAAAAAAAAGGCCTTGACTAGTGGTCAGCACTTGTTAAACACAGATTTTCTTCATACTTAAGAGGTTTCTGTGCATTATCCTTCAGGAAAGATAGTGGTTGTCTAGAGGTAAAAGCAAGGTTTAACTCATTACATAATAAATATTTTCATACAATGAAGATGCTAGCTATTTTTTATCTGGAATACGTGAACAATTAAGAGTTCGAAGCACAGAAAAAAATTAACAACTTACTAAGCATCTTTAAAAGATGTGTGAGAAATCAATAATATTACTTTTGAAAGTATGCAGCTAGAATGTAGTAAGGTTGATGATAACCATTAGTTAATGTTATTGTTTGTGCACACCGTGTATGGAAGGCTTATCTCCATATGAAGCACCTCACTAAAGATAATTTAACTAGGTGAGATGCTAGGATAAAAGAAAGTTTCTTTTTATCTGTAGTGATGAGCTCTAGCTTTCGTGGGGCTTTTGATACATCTGAGCTAAATGGTGAAAACTGATGAAAAGGAACATATTCTTCCTATGTTTAAAAGGTACGATTCTAAATGCTGTGTTCAGACTTCATATTGCCAAAAACTTCCCAATAAGATAGAACTATCACTGTGACTCCAAGTGCAAAAAAAGATCTGATAAATACCCTGCCAAAACCATACCATCCAAAACCATTGCAAGTGTTGAATAGTCATGTATAAACTGTAAGTAATTTAATATATTTACAAACATTCGGTCTGCAACCGTGATCAAAGTTGAACGTGCTCACAGGTTTCCATATACATTCACCTTGCCCGCTCTCTGCCAAGGCAAACCTTTCTGGTGCATTGCTCTTGTGCTTTCAGTGCTGCCCACAAACAAGAAATCCACCCACCACGGCCTCTTTCTTTCTCACTCCTGGTTACTCTAGGAATAAATTTACCGTCTTTCTAGCCTTTTACTCATTGTTCCCTCCAGTCAGCACCTGAACCACACCGGACGTGGCACAAAGCAGGTCTGAGTCAGGCTCTGTCCCAGGCTAGCAGCACAGCTGCCCACCTGTATTGGTTTATGTGACACGGCTGCTGGGCTCCACAGTCAGGAGGTCCCTTCCAGTCCGTGCCCCGCCACGCGGTGCAGCACATGCTGCAAGACACAGGGGAGAAGGCTGCCAGGTGGAGAAGTCCCTACCTGTCCTGAAGCCCTGCCCTGACGCTGTCCCCAGCATCTCTGCTGAATCCCAACCTGGACATTCCAGTAATGGCTTTCAGAATTGACTACCTGCAATTTTTTTTCATTTAACTGGGGCAGGAGGACCAGCTTTTGTCTCCATTACACTGCACCACAGTGACAGCAAAGCCACATATCCTTAAGCTAATAAGAAGAACAAGTAGCAGTGTGGATGCATAAGTGGGTAATATTTTTAGCATCTGGGCTTATCAAGCACAGCCACTCTTAATTCTCCACACGTTTCACTGACAGTGGTGTCATACTCTTAAGTTAATGTGTGAGAAAAGAAATAATCTGAAAGAACAGCAGGAGGCACACATGACAGATAGGGAAAACAGAAAATTTGGGGATGGAAAGGGGCTGGGAGTCTTCTACTCAAGAGGCTCTGACATCCATTTCAGAATGCAAGATAATAAAAACTAGTATAAATTGTAACTACTACCAAACTTTTTAACAGCCCATTTCAAATTTCAGTCTGTCAGAACAGTCATGTTATGTAATAGCGTATGAATAACACTACATGTAAAGGTTATTTGGCAGGCTGTACATGTGGTTGTATGTGTATGTACATGAATTCATCACTAGACGTTACACCCTATTCTAGTTTGGCAAAGACACAGTTAGACTTTTTGCTCAGTACACTGTGGAGGGACTGACAACGCAATCTTGATTTCTTCAGTTTATTCCTAACCCCTCAGAGCCACACAAAACAGCAGACAGGAGCCTAAAGTATTCCTGCAACAGGCTCTGTGCTCCCTGCTCAGGAAATGGAAGGGCAGACAGGAGATGGCTCTCTTCTCACATGGGATTCAGCCCACAGATGTATGAGCAGATTACGGTCTTGTTTTACTCCATTTTTTTTTTTTTTCCTAAAGATACCAGTTTTGGACAGTGTAATATTCTGTTTTGATATAGACTGCCCTCATTAAAGAACTGAAATTACATGAAAATTTCAGTACGTATTCTTTTATCTTCACACGCTTTTTCTCCTTAGGTTACAAAGTGGTGAGCAACGTAAACTCAAATTAGCATAGGAAGGACAGTATAAGAAGGAATAGAATGTTTCCCTGACCAAATATAGATATTCAAAACAGAAATGTTACCTACTCTGGTCATCCAGGTTCCCTTTGAAGTCGGTGATGACAAACAGGCCATTCTCTGGCATAATTTTACCTTATCTTAAAGCTGAGGTCAGATGAATTACAGTCAGCAATTGCCTACTTCTCTGCCTTGGTTATGAAGACTGCCTCAAACAACTGATCCCCATACAGAAATCCAAACTGCAAAATCTCATTTTAAATGAGATTAATTCCTTCCAGCTTCTTCCGCACTAAACACCTGCACACATACCACACCTTTGTTTCAGACCAGATTTTTTACAGGTATTTAGATTTTGAATTTTCTCCTTTTATGTGTTTTGTAAACCTATTAAATGGCTCCAAACCATCACAGAACTCATCCTTAACTTACACATTCATTCTGTATCTCTTTAATCCACCATCTCTTAAAGGTTCCTAGAACCCTTCCATCCTTCTCAACTTCCCGAATGCTTAGAAATTGCTTATTCCTAAAAACAAAGGTTTTTCCCCTCCAACTTCACTGACTTGTTGCCATCTCATAATCACATCTAAAGAATTCCCATCTCTTTACTACACATGGTCTCTTTACTATCCTTTCTTCTCCACTGCAGATTTATGCTTTTGTCACCCTGTAAAATTGATATAAGTTCATGTCTTTCTATAAATCACAGTAAAATTTATCTTCATGTTCTTCAGTTTATGGATTTCTATGTGGAGCATCTTATGATAATATTCCTTGTGAAGGATGGTTTGTAAAGCAATAGTGTTGCTTTCTAGAGTAAATATTGCTTTCCTATAAACTAAAGAAATGTTTGAAAGAAACTAAAACTTTTTGCATTAGTTCACAAGTCAGGTGTGAGTGCTGAATACATAGGAATAATTTACAGTAAGCACTAAAGCTTTTGACAGAAATTCAACCACAAAATATTAAAAACAACAACAACAACAAACCACCCACAAAACCAAACACCACCTCAAAAACACCAAAACCCAAATAGCCTCATTTCTCATAGATACATTAGATTTATAATTTGATCACAACAGACACAGAGAACTCATTTCTACATGGATTAGAGATAGCATAGAACAAGTGTGTACAAACATACATATATAACTAATACACATATTGCTCCCATCTGCTCCCATATCTGTACTGGTTCTGCTGCAATTGTAGTTAACACATTGCTTTATGAACTGCCTTTAAGAGTTTGAATACAAAAGGAGTTATTCTCCACTTTATACTTCCATTCTTTGTTAATATTTTATTTTCAATACCAGTATTTTCAAGCTAACAACATCTTTTTGGAAAACACAAGTTTTGATATCACAGAGTTTAAGCAAAGAAAAAAAAATAAGTGAAGAAAAACACAGATGTCATACTCTTAAACCTGGAGTCATTTTTGAAAGCATTGCTGCCAGTTTCTATTACAAAATATTGGATGTGCTATTGAAACTATTAACATTAAGATAAATGTAAGGAGTAGCTAGTGTTTGTGTACGCATGTATCTATGCTTTAGGTGGACTTTTACATCCCAGGAGAAGTGTACTTTTTCATAGCTTGGACGTGTCAATAAATAATATGCAAATAAATATGTTCTAGTAAATAGAACATTTACTTTTTTTTTTTTTTTACAAATTGAGTCAGTTTCTTAATATTCATTTCACAAGAAGTAATAGAAATATTTACTTTTAGAAATCAGAATAAAAATTTCAAATTTTTAAAAATTCTCAAGTTTTCGTTTTCACCAGTATATGACTGTATGTGTGTGATTATATATATGTATGTATATAAGAATATATATGTGATATATATGATACATATATATACAGTGTGCATATACATATGACTAGTGTTGTTATGGTTACAGTACCAGCTCAGATGCTTGTTCTTCTTGAATGTACGCACCGTATTTGCCTTCCAAGGTTTTCATTATTAATTCATTATAGTCTTTTTCATGGGGCCCACTTTTAACATTCTAATGAAGTTTGCATAGGCCTGATTGTACTTAACATTCTCTGTTAGCACCAGATTTACTCTGTCTGTCCAGATTTACTGTCATTTCTTCACCAGGTTTCCCAGTCTTTCCTGTGCTCCATATCCAACCATGCCAGGGATGCTAAAAATCCTTTGTCCTAAATCAGACCTGAAAGCTCACATTTCCCCTTTGTGCTCTCAGTTATTTTGATCAGCACTAGAGACCACACTATTAAATGAACGAACACCTTGTGTAAAGGGCCTTGAAATGTCACTGCATGATAGGTGATACAGCACATAATTCAAAGCTGTTTTCTCTCCCTTCTCCCATTTTTTTTTCTCACTCACAATGTACATCATTTCCCTGGGTCTAGGTTGTGTAACTTAGATACAACTTAGATAGCAAGCGTTAATACTTCTCATCAACTCTGGATTGCTAAAACACTTCAGAAAAATGCTCTCTGTGCTAGGAGGCCAGTCTTCAGTATTAGGTTTTAGTAACAAATTCAGCCCAGAAGCATACTGACATTTTTCAAAGGACGAAAACACACAAACCTTTTCCACAAAGCATCATTACTTACTTGTGGTGGATAAGGTGGATTTTTTTTTTCCAGTGTGTTAAGTTGTATTATCAAAGGTTAATCACCTCATGGTGATGCAAAGACCCCAGTGAGGATTGGAGGGTCAGTGCCGTGCAGAGGAACCCAAGTAACCTAAGCAGTGAGGGGCTTGCTGAACTGACGGCTCCCTAGGGGCACCAAGGAGACTGGTTAGGCCAGTCTCAGGGGTGAAACCCCCTGAGATGACCTGGGGGAAGAAACTCCCCTGCATGGCCATGTTCCACACCGAGGGGGATGGTTTGCTACCAGGGAATGAGACTCACTGTGGGATGCAGGGGGGTGAACATCTGGGGACTGTAAAATTTACATTTACTTACACGAGATGTACTGACATGAGATGTTTTAAGGTGATTGTGGGAATATTTGAAATTTATTATGGGATGTTTAAAGGACGGACTGCAAGTACAGAAAACGAGGTATCTAGGTGTCTCAGGGAGGAACAAGAATTGGAACACAGAGGGGAAATAGGATGAAAGGGGTCAGCAAGTGGAAAGAGACAGTGGTAAAATAACCCCACCTGACTATACCTTGTGCTTGCAATCTATCCTATACACACATTAAATCCTATTTTTACCTAACTTCTGTATGGATGTATGTTCTATTCTGAATGGGCATGGGTGAATGCTAGCAATGTCAATCTGGACCAGGTAGTGAGTAGGATAAGAATAACAGCAACTGGAGCAGGGTTGCATGCTTCAAGTCCATGTGCCAGCAACAGGGAAGACCTGGGATCAAATGGGCAACAAAATGGTGGGTAAGTTGAGTGTCTAATGCCAGTTACTAAAGTGATTTGTAGATTTCTATTGCATTTGTCTATATATACATGCATACACATATGTATGAATGTGAATAGTGATACACTATATATAGTATATCTATATGTATATATATGCATGCACATATGTATATATTCCTATCAGAAATATGTGCCCAGCTTTGCTGAGCCTGGGGACATGGATCCATAGCAGCCATAAACCATTGGGCTACCAGATTCTGTAACCTCTTGTAGCATCAAAAACAAATAATCAAAGGTTCTGAACTTAGGAATGTCTACAGTCACAGACATCAACATACACATGTTCAGTATCTGAGTTGGAAAAGAGAAAAGTAACCAAATGTAGATGGCTTTGGAAAAGGAATCACTCTAGTAACTGGAAAGATCACAGTGCTGTGGTGAGAAAGCTAGATTGTTTAGGGTGTACTGACAGAAAATGAGGAAGGAAAAAAGTGAAAATTTTAGACAGAAGCATAACCTTAAAAGTACTGGTGAAAGGAGAAAAAAGAATGAGAAGAACCTAGCAGATGAAGAAATTTGTGATGTTTCTGGGGGAAAAGAAAAGTAAGGCAGTACAGCAACACATTTAGTGTATAGGAGAGAGATTAGCTACATAACTAGAAAAGCCAATGCAAAGGTAGAAATCATTTGGCATGATAAGGACAGTGTGGAACTATTATGATGAGATAGGAGAAAGGAAAAAATATGTGAAAGGGGAAACCACCAGTCATGAGAGTGAAATGGGACTCCCTCAGGGAACATGACCTTCATAGATAATTCGCTTCAGAGAGATTATAGCTACGTGGGTCCCCTTTTCTGCATTTCTTCACTTTGTGTTTCAAATGATCAGAATTACAGTAATAAAGACAGACAATCTTAGCACTTTAACTACTTTGCACAAAAGGTCTTGGTAAACTTTGATTTTCCAACATAGTACATAATATTCATAGCTTCTGAAGTTACTATTTCTAGCTCTCCACAGCTGACATATCTTAAATATTTTAAAATGTGTAAAAATTCAAGTGAATATTTAAACATAGGTGAGCCCACACTTCAAATCTGAAGTATCATAAATAAATGTTAATACTTATTTAAATACAAGACATATATTGATGAATTGGAAAGAAAGTGATCCACTACTGACATGCCAGAAAAACGCCATCTGTCCATTCTGGGGGAAAAGAATATATGAGAGAAACACAATGAGATCCTATCACACATCCCTCCACTCCATCCAGTAGGAAATCTTCTGGATGCTTGCATTTGCAGAGGAATCTGGGCAATGATTCTAACAAGAAGTTTTATAAGAACTTGATGGCTCCTGTTCTGCACTGCTTTGTTGCAGGAAGCAGTTGATTTCACTGGACCAACTTCTGATCTGTGTTTCAGTCTTCTAGAGTGTTTGATAGCTTATGAAAAGGGGGATGTTCAGTCTGTCAGAGGCAAGAGATACAATAAATTGTGCTTTCTGAAGCATACCCTTGACACTTTCCCACAGCCTCTGTTCTCAGTTTCTTTGCTATTTTGTGCACAACGACATACTTGGGCTTAGGTTTTTGCTGCACACATATCACAGTGAGGTTGCTATGAGAGATGAACATTTCTTAGTCCTACTATTTCATTTTGGCAGGTTTTCCACAGTGCAGCTCTCGCAGCTTTCTCTCTTTCTGATTATAGTGTGTATGGTTCCCCCACAGGGTAATAGATGCCAAGGAAACAGCCTATGCTCCTAACTGAAGCAGTGGAGAGAATCTCATCTTGCTCTACACAGTCCTGTGGTCCAGGCAGTTGTACACGGTCACCCAAATACCAAAACTCCTAAGCTGGGACAAATACAAGCTACAGCTCCCTTTGTAGAGGACATTGAGGGAAGGCATCCCTTTCTATATACAGCATTTTCTTCAGAGGAAAGTTTACAAGTATTCCTAGGTTCATAAATTGGAGCATTTAGTCTCAAGCATGTGTACAGCGCCTACAGCTGTTGCTTGCACCTCCTACTGAAACGTCCATGGGGGTTTTGTTTGTTTGTTTTTGTTTGTCTTTTTTGCTCCTTTGAACAGAATCTATTGCTCACAGTGAAAATTAGGACAAGCAACTTGATATTCTGGAAAGGCATTAAAAGATATCATTCTGCACAACAAATAAAAATAAAAACGGAATTTCCATTGAAAAGTAGTAGGCAACATAACAATTAATTAGACTTTCAATCACAAACAATAACCAACCAGCAGCAAATATATTTTATACACATACACACATGCCCACCAAAAAAAAAAAAAAAAGCATTGAAGAGCATTATTTTCAAAGTGATCCTTTCAATGGTCAGGAAGTGCAAGAATTACAGTTTCCTGGGGTCCTTAAATTTGCCACCCTGGCTTTATTTTGCACAGGGTTCCGGCTTCACTCAGAACTCCTGATGGTGAGTGCTCATTTAACTTGCACCTGTACAATATTCTATTGTCTCAATGAGCAATCAAATGACATCTGTACTTATTATTACTGTCACAGACTATTCAACTCCAGAGTTTAAGAGCTCTTCACAAACTGATTTTTCTTTATGTCCCAGATGTTGCATGAAAAAAAAGAAAAAAGTCAGAAGCTTCTAACTAACATTGAATGTCCATTCTGAACTGCCTAGGAGCCAATCTTTCAGATAGTTTAGTTTTATGTAGCTCATCTGATACTCAAAGCAGCCTTCCCAGTGACCTCTGTCCTGGCCCAGGAGGCTCAGCATTCCCCTGCAGCAGGCCCCACGATCTCAAGCCAGGTGTGAGGAAAGAAGGAACACAGTATTTGTGACCCCTTGTAGAAAGCATGGTGAAAGAGTATCATCTAGGAACTGCAAGATGTACAAAATCTTCCTAGATTTTGTTTTCTTCCCAGTGTTTTTTCCAGAGTAGCTTAGCAACCCCCTAATGGTTAGAACACCTCCTCTTCCTCAGGCACTGAAATCACTAACAATGTTCCCTCTTGCTTTTGAAGGTATTTTATATTAAGCAACTCTCCTTCCATTGGTAAGATTACATGTAAACTAATATATGCATCTCTCATTCACACGAGTAGACTCAAAGAGGTTCCTCATACATGCAAATGAGTATATAAGGGATTAAGGCTTGCAGATTCAAAACTTATTGAGTCCTTCTTATGAAGAAACATATCTGTGTCGTCTTTCATGTCCCGTGTAAACACTGTCACTTCTGGAAACAAGTGCAGACTGGATGTAATGAAGCCACCCGATCAGAGTAGTGATATTCACTCTTCCTGATTAGCTCTCAGAAAAATGTGAAAGAATAAGTTCATACAAAATACTGTAGTGCTGCTTTCTGACTTTACTGCATTTGCAAACAGCTCCATGACAAACGGTGAGATATTATGTAAAGCTTTGGAAATCCACATAACACTATCTGACAAAAATTCTCAAGTAAAATGTATTGGTGTCTGCTGCTGCGTGATAACATTTTTCCTATAGAGAAGAAACTGTTTCAGCTGCCTAAAAAATAACTGGTGCCCATACTCTGTAGCTTTCAGATTATTTCCTGACTCAAGCAAGTTGCTGCTTGTATTTTACAGTCCTACCAGAGCCTGGTACATACTTGTACTCTGGAATTATTTGTGAAATCATTTTCTCTTAAGACAGAACATTCTATCTTTCCTACTAAACAACCAAAGTAACAGAAAAACCGTTATCACGATTTCGTGTTGAGACAATTCACAGAATTGCAATATTGACCTGAAACTTATGATTAGTTTTGTAAGGGCAGGCAAAAAATGAAGTGTTATACTGCATAACAAGAATGCCTCCTCTGAATTCAGGAGGAGGGAAGAAGCTAGTTTATTCAGTGCCATAACAGGAGGTCTAAGAAGCAAATGAAGATGAACAAGGCTTTCCTTTAATCGATCCAGTGAGCAGCTATGTTAGTTTTAAGTTTGATTAATAGAGAGGAATTGATTGAGGATCCAGAGGGAGAAAATTAATAGGGAAAACAGCTATTATAGTTACTACTTGAATTAATTGGAAGCTTCAATAAAATAAATAGGGATAATGGACTTCAAAAACCTCAAATGTCTCTTGAAAATAAAATCAAAGTTGGCATAAGCAAGCTAAGATAGAGATGCTGAAGACAGCAGAGGTACATAAGTAGTGCTATGAAACAGGGCTAACAAGGCACCAAGAACTAGGAGTGACAGCATCGTCAGAGGCAATCCAACTGCTGGTTCCTGCTGAATCCCAGGCTCTGCAATTGGCAAGACTTGCTATCTTGCATAAAAGAAAGTTGTAAGTGATAATGTGATTGACAGCATCTGTCTCTTTGAGGAGCAGTATCTTCCAGTTCCTGCTGAGACTTACCCTTAACATTTGGGGGGGAAAAAAAAATGCAATCCAATTGCTTATGCTACTCTTGAAATAGTCCTGACCAAAACATGAAGTGCAGAAGAGCTGACTGCTCTTGGTTCTTGTAAACAGCCACAAAACAAAACAAAACAAAACAACACAAAAACCTCAAACCGTAAAGAACTTGCTAATAGAAGTGACTTGGTTTGCTGAAAGCTGAATCCTTTGCTACTTCACTACCCTCAATGCCATGAGAAGTTTTTCATCTTTCTATATACACTTCACAATCTGTCTTGCCTTGTCCTTTTCTGAAAGCACACAGTAGTATATTTAGTAGCTTATTCAAAAAATACATCCTAGTAACTACAGGAACACAGTAAGACACATTTCCACTAATCTGAGAGTCATATAGTTCCGAAACATTCACATTAGCAAGATTTACTTTTTATTATCAAATGCACAAAGGCAAATTATGTGTATGTGAAGGAAACAGAGGAAGAGAAGTTAGACATCTTTCTGGCTGAGTCAGAAGCTCTTTAATGATCTGAAAGCAGAAAAGGATTCACAGAAACATATGATAATGAACATGTATCACTAAGCATAATAGAATAGTTTAAATTCATGAGAAAAGAAATCAAAAAAGCTAGTATGCAAAAGAAAAAAAAAAGTAACAGAAAGGGTCCATAACTACTTGAATGATGAAAACAAAAGAATGTAAAAGAGGATGGAGACTGCATTACAGATTATAAAAAGAAGGGTAACCTGTTAATTGCCCTTTTCCTAAATTTCCACACAAAAGATAAATTATGAAAATCCACTAAACAGAATTAATTTAACAAGCATATTAAAAAAAAAAAAAAAGATGGAGAAAACATGCAGAAAAGATACATTTCAGTCAAAGGTGAGCATTGGAGTGGAGACTGAAAATATTTACTTTGGAATTTTTAGGTAATCAGCCACTGGAATTCTGAATATTATTATTTATCAAAGACCTGTAGGAGAAGAAACAAACAAACAACAACAGAAGTCCTACAAATTCTCAGGGCTAACTGAAAGCCACCAATTTAATAAATTTAGAATACAAGTTTTAAACATTATATCCATGACTTCCTAGAAAACAAGATAGTAAAACAACCTATATTCATGTCTCAAGAAAATAAATCATGTCAAGCCAGTCTACTTTCCTTCTTTGACAAGCTAACTGGATAAAGGGGAAGTTGTGCATATGATATATCCTGACTTTTAATTAAAGCTTCTGACAGTATTCCATATAATATTCTCATAAATAAGCTAAGGCAGGAGATGTAATCACCATCAGGTGGGTGGACAACCAGTTGAGAAATTGCTCTGAATGAACAATTATCAATGATTTGCTGTCAAATGGAAAGAGAATTTCAAGTGGAACTAGATAGGGGACTGTGAGGGCTGAGATCTACCAAGCATTTTCATCAGTTCCACAAGTATCAGCATAGACAAAAGTAAATTTGATCATTAGACTGAGGAGGGGTTTTAAGGACCCTGGATGCTGAAATGAAAATTATTTTTAGACTAAGGGTTAAAATTTCAGCAGACAGCTGAAATTCAGTAGAGGCAAGCGCAAATTGTTACACCTGGGAAACAGCAATCAAATATACAGTCATAACAGGGTAAGCAGCAGCCGAGCAGATAAAGATGCAATAATTGTGTTCAGTTCAGCACCAGTGAGATCCAAGTAATGCAGTGTCCTCTTTTCACAACCACAGTTTAAGGAAAATGGAGACAAAATTGCAGGGAATAGTAAAAGGGTTTAGAAGAAGAGTAAGAAAACATAACCTGCAAGAGGTATCATTTACTTAGTTTAAAAATGAGAAGACTGAGCAGTGGTGCACTAATATTCTTCCAACATGTAAAAGTGTGTTAAGAACAAAACAATGATCTGTTTTACAAAGTAGTCACCATAGGATAGAGAAGAACCAATGTAATTTGGAATAAGCACTCTCTAAACTACAGTCAGAAATTTTTCAGTTGTAAAGGTGGAAAAAAATAGGAATATTAGAGAATTATTTCTTTGGAAGTTTTTAAGAACAGATATATTCCTGTGACAGTTTGTTTAGGTATAGTCGGTCCTGCCAGGCAGAACTCAGAGACTGGACTAAATGACTCTTCAACTTTTCCTCTTGATCTCATCTACTTGAATCTGTCATTTGATATTGACCATGACAGATTAAACAAGTATGAGGAATTAATATATACCACTATCAATATGAGAGATTTCTGATGAAGTCTCCTCAAGCTTTTAATTTATTTGAATCATTGGGATGAATCCGTTATTTTGGTGATGCCAACTTAATAGCTGAAGTATGTATTTAAACAAACGGGCAATTAATTGCTGGGAGGATTATAACGTCTAGATAATACTAGAGTGTCTTTGAAAACCTCTGCTGACTTGCTTGACTTCAGCAAGGCTTTTGACACTCCTGGAACATAGAATCATATCATAGAACCATAGAATTGTTTGGGTTGGAAGGGACCTCAAAGATCATCTAGTTCCTGCCATAGGCTGGGATGCCACCCACTAGACCAACGTGGCCCAGAGCCTCATCTAACCTGGACCTGAACTAGGGATGGGGCATACAGAACTTCTCTGGGCAACCTGTTCCAGTGCCTCATCACCCTGAGAGTAAAGAATTTCCTCCTAACATCTAATCTAAATCTCCCCTCTTTTAGTTTAATACCATTCTTCTTTGTCCTATCATCATCTGCCTGAGCAAAAAGTTGTTCTCCATCCTTTCTATAACCCCCCTTTAAAGTACTGAATAGCTGCAATGAGGTCTCCCCGCAGCCTTCTCTTCTCCAGGCTAAACACCCCCAACTTTCTCAGCCTTTCCTCACAGGAGAGGTGCTCCAGCCCTCTGACCATCTTTGTGGCCCTCTTCTGGAACTGCTCTAACAACTCCACATCCTTCTTTTACTGAGGCCCCAGACCTGAACGCAGCACTCCAAGTGGGGCCTCACAAGGGCAGAGCAGAGGGGGACAATCACCTCCCTCAACCTGCTGGCCATGCCTCTGTCGATGAACATCTTCATAGGTAAGCTCAGGGAGTGTCAGTTAGATGAGTGTCAGTTAGATGTCAGCAAGATGGATTGAGAACTGGCTGGATGGCAGAACTCAGAGGGTTATGATCAGCAGGTGCTCTAGTTGGAAGCTTGTAGATAGCAGCGTCCCCCAGCAGTAGTACTGGGTCTAGTCTTGTTCAACTTATTCAACAGTAACCGGGATGAAGGGACAGAGTGCACGCTTGGAAAACTTGCTGATGATACAAAGCTGGAAGGAGTGGCTGGCACTCAGAAGGTTGTGCTGCCATTCAGAGGGACTTGGACAGGCTGGAGAGTTGGGAAGAGAGGAACCTCATGAAGTTCAACAAAGGCAAGTGCAGGGACAAAGCACTGGAACAAGTTGCACAGAGCAGCTGTGGAGTCTCCTTCTCTGAAGATATTCAAAACCCACCTGGATCCATTCCTGTACAATGTGCTGTAGGTGACCTTACTTGAGTAGGTGGGTAGAACCAGATGATTTTCAGAGGTCCCTTTCAAACTCAGCCACTCTGTGACTCTGTGCCCATGACAAGGCTGGTACTGGAACCATTACAATATTGAATGGACTGTGCCACCCATCACTTTAAACTATGAAAAGGTTACTAATTTTAACATCGTCTAAGTTCCTGAGACAGTTATCGGGAAAATTTTCTGACAAAGGAAGTGTGATACAAAATTAAACCAGAATTCCCCATATGCTACACCCCTTCTAGATAATACAGTTCTATTCTGATGTCCATGCAGTCTAGATAAGCTGAGACTTTCTGCATGACACTGATTACCCTGAAATATTATGAGGACATCCAGCCCCTGATTCAGGCTATTATTTCACATAAGCTTAACTACTAAGTTACACAGCAGTGTACTAAGGTACAGGGGAAGATTTCTATTCATCCAGAACCCAATTTAGAACAGCAACCTGAAGGTTAAAAACAGGGACTCCCATCAGTTTCACTACATATGTAACATTTCTGCAAGAATAAATAGCTTCATTTACCAGAAAACAATGACATATAAACAAAACAGGGCATGCTGGTAGATACAATATGATGCAACATGAAATAAAAACAAAACAAAACAAACTCTAAAAGATCATCAAAAGTTATAAAATCTTAACAATACTCAAAGCACTCTAATTTATGTAGAAGCAGATTTAGTGCAGCTACAACCAAAAAGTCATCGTCTCTCCCAGGGAAATCACCAGAGACATTTCTTTTAATATAAATAAAGTGGGATTTCATTTTTAAATTACGTCCTTCTGAAGATATATTGCTACTCTTAGGGGAGTGCTACATAAAGAGTATTACCTTGGTTCAGAATTTGCATTGTTACCTCAATCATAGCCCTGTGTTTGAACAGATAAACAATCTGCACACCTCTAGGTCCTGAAGAACACCTCTAGCTTTCAGAGCGAGAAATGAGTTGAGTTGTTACTATGCTCAAGTGAAAAAAATATATATATAAAAGAACTTTGTGATTTCTAACATGGCTTTTTGAAGCAGACAAAACGGGAATCAGAAAATCATCACATGCCTTTACTGTTCTTTTAGTCCTTTTCTACGAAAAACATTTGTTTGCTCTGAGTTCCTCTTTTTCACTTTTTGTTATGTGCATCCTCAGTGAACTCGCTCACAATTTGGGAACAGATCTTATTAGCCAGTCCTTGGGAATCCACTCTTCAGCAACCCAACAGAGAGCCACAAAACCCAAGTGGAGACATTCATCTGGGTATAGCTACATCATCAGGAACTTCCTTAGAGAGAAAATGATTATTTCTCACACAGAAGTGTAATAACATGCCAAAATGCCATCTGATATATATATATATATATATAATAAAACATAAATAAATAAAAAGATAAATAATATATAGATATATATTTACTTGGTAACTTGATTGTTCCTCTTGAAATGATAAAAAACTTTTAGGCAATAAATACAATATTGTTAGTTGCTGTTTCATCTACTGTGTTTATCGTCTATAAAACTTTGGTTTATTTCCATGAAGTCTCTATGAGTATCCTACTTTACAAGACTGCTTCCTTATCTCCCTGTGCATTTCATGCATTCATTTTGCAAGAGACTCCATCAACTGTTGTTTTTTTTTTTTAAAATAAGCTAGCTATGAATGAGAGACAAGGAAGTCACATTTGTCGTTATGCCATGGTGAGATAAAATTCAAACAAGAATTTGGCTACATTTGAAGTGAACGTTCATGCAGATTTACTCCATTGTCCATTTTACCTGATTATAGGTAAGAGCTAATTAAAAATGCATAATAAAATTGAATATAAAATTAAAGAAGGCCCTGAACACTAATGTTCTAAATTGTAGCTGATTTTCATGAGAAACTATTACAATCCAATTGATACTCCATTTTTCCATGACACTGAATTAGCACTCTTGTACCATGGCAGGGAAAAGGTATCGATAACATCCCAGCCTCTGCAATATGAACCATCTATCAGCAATTACCGAATTATACAACATAGATCTGTTTATCCAATTCAAGCTTTGAACAATTTGTTCCAATTTAGAGAAAGGTAAGAGGACATGTAAAACTGACTGCAATAGAAAACATGTCATACCTTGTAAATACACTTTATTAAGAGAACAGAAGACTCAACAGACCTACTTTAGATGTTTGGCTTCATTTAGCCGGAGTACAGAGAAAGAATACTATCAGATTTTTCTGCTTTGTTTTAAATCAATAAAAGACATTTAAAATACCTTTATAATTTTTTCCAAGTACATAAAATTATTCCATTGCTTACTACAACATAAATACTAGTGATAGTGCTAGTAAAAGGTAATTAGCATATCCAGTGATCCATGACACACATAGCTTTCAGAGTGGAGTTTAATTACCATAGCCTTACACTAGGCCAGATATTACATTGAAATTTATGAGAAAAAGAAAAGATTGTGATCTTGAATACACTTTTGGCAGAAATAGACTACTCATGTAGACTGAGAAACATAAAAGGTCTTCAGGATGGAATTCAGTAAAACAATTCAAATCATATGTTCAGGATGTAGTGTTGGAGGGCTCTTACTGGCACTAGCACTGCTAGGGCTAAGTAAGAGTTATTGTCTTTGCGTCCTTAGTTAACAAAGAAACTCATGTATTCCAACAGATACAATTAATCCAGACCACACTGAGGATCCTGTGTAGTAGATTTGAAGTCTTACTCATGCTCAACGGCACATCAGTGTATACTGGCACCGAGCATTATATCCAGCAAGAAGACATTAAAATGAAATAACCTCAACTGTAGAATAAGAAGCAACTGAATGCACAATGGAACATATTAATATAAACTCTGAATTACATAAAATGGAAAGTATTTCAGAACATATTCTGAAATTGAGTTAGTCCAATACACTTTTTAAGACCTTGATAGACTTAAATAGCAAATTTTCACTTTGTTACTTTGGTTAAACTTTCAGCTAAAATTGTAGATACAAACATAAGGCAGATGAGTAATATAATGGAATGAAGCACTGTAGTCATGTGATAAATGTAAATATAATCTATGCTGATGCAGCAAACACACATAGCAGAATCTGAAATATTATGCAATTTCAATAATTCAAACTTATTTTGTACTCTGAAGTTGCTCCTGTATTTTCGAATGTCAGAACCTACGGCTGCAGTGGAGCTAGGGTTGCATATGGAGGAACTGACTGCTCAAGTCAAAGACTGGAATGGTCAGTATTGTTTAGCAAGAATAATCCCTTGCTTCTGAAATAAATTCTTTCAACTTCTTTGGAATTGTTTTACTTAGCCCTCATATATAGATACCAAAATAATTAGAAAACATTTAAGAAAAATGATGTTGTTCTCTTGCAAGTCAAGAAAAAATCAAGCCAAAGTTTTAGAATCTCTCCATTTCAAAATGAAAGCATCTGCATTAAAAAGGACAGATATATTTTAATGAAATTGTGCTTAATTACAAAACAAGGAAAAGGCCAATCCAAGTAGGTTAGAATTGATGCACTGAAAATTTGAACTTTCATAAGGGCACAATCTCTACTGCTAAAAATACATTTTCCTTTGATCTTGATCTATTCATCTAATCACATTGGCTAGCAGTCTTCAGAAACTAATTTTCTATGGGTTTTTCACCAGAATTGGATATATTATATACTCCATTATGAAAGTAAAATTTCTTCTTCAGTCACACAGGTTTCAAACACAATAAAAGTGTTTTGTTTTTAATACAAAAAGCTCCAACAAAACATTTCAAAAGCATAAAAAAGTCATATTTGAATAAATAGAAGAAATGTGATTCCCATTAGAAATAATATTGAACTTTGCACGCTGAGGATAATGAAATATTTTGATCATGAGTTAAAGTCTTCCTAAATTAAGAAATGAAAATGAAAACAATTAAATATTTTTTTAGCGTTTCTGACTAGAAAACTCAGAAGAACACTCCAAAGACCTCCACAACAAAAGAAGCATTAGGAAAAATGTTACTTGTATAGCAACATCTTTCCTTCCTCAACTGAGTATTATACCAGTTTTAGCCATCTTTAGAGTTAGAATAAGGTCCTGTAATGCTTGATTTTCTGGGGCTGAAATTAGTGTTAAAGCAGAGAGTAACAAAATTGTAATGTGAAGCTCACAGAACAATACTCTGTATACTCACAAACAATAAAACATGAAAACTGAACCTGGACTACAGAAGAAAATGAAGTATTTTGAATGAAGTTGAGCTGGTAGTATCTTTTGCAGCCATCATTGGAAAAAAATACAAAATAGAAACCTAAACTAAAGCTAACTTAATGAAAGAAATGAAGACATTTAGCCAAAATACACTTTTGATTTTAAAGTCCAGATAAGGACTTCTCTTGTCTCAAGATTCTCATTAACTATATAATGTTTTCAGATAAATATCTTGTTCTAAGTACCAATAACACATTTATACTTCCTAATGGAAAAGCAAAACAGATGTTTCTCAGAAATGGTACTACAGGAGCATAAGGAGTTTTAGAAATGTACAGATAGACTTTGTCCAAAGAAAGACTTTCTAAAAGTGCATTTCTACAACAACTCTGTGACTAGGAATCTTCAGACTCTCACACTGAGGTCCCTGAGTGCTATGTTGGCCTGAACCCCTGTTTTTCTCCAAGCCTTTTCCTAGTAACTGCACCACCAGTTGAAAGAATTCAAGGTTTGCCAAAGGTCTCCCCACCTTTTTGCAGAAGACTAATTGCAGTCTTGAGAACAGCAGTGCACGAACCACAGAATGGATGGTTCAAGAATGAAACTTCTGCTATTCCTCTGAGGTCTTTCCAAGGACATGTTATTTAATCAGAAGTGCCGTGTTAAGGTCCTAGTATGCCTGTTAATACTAACCCAGCTACTTAGGCTTCCAATAGCAGTGATAAGTCTCTTCACCCTGCAATATATAAGCAAGAAAAATTTCCTCCACTCTAAACACAAAATGAGAGCATTAGGAGTCCACGAAAGCTCCAGAGGAAGAACCAGGCAATCCAGACAGCAACAGGTCATGACTGAATGACTCACAGACTGCTGTATCAAATGATCCAGGCCTTGCAAGAGCACATTTCAAAGAAAACTTACAGTTTTCTTACAGTTTCAGAGCAGTTACTGGGGGTGGAATTCATCTGACCAAGAGCTGACACATGGAGTTTCTGTGGTGTCTGTTTCTGTCATTGCTTTTATAATCAGTGAAGATTCATCTCACCTCAGAGACATCTTTAAAAAAAAAAAGATCAGATGAGAAGACTTGAGGCATGGGTATTTCCCTTTGTTGCTTGTAGTGGGAGGAAGGTGAAGGATATTAGATTATGGCTAAGGGTATAAAAAAAAGCAAAACTGAACAAAAAACAGAATTCATGAACAACATGCAGAGAGAAAGAGTAGTACAGGAATAAAGTGGGAAGAGAGAATGAGAAAGCTTTAGAGGAGAGAACTAGAAACAGAGAATAAGGAAAGAAATAAAGAAAAGAGGGCTAAGAAAGCTCCCTTGCTTGAAAAACAAACACATCCAAAAGGTTAATAAATTCTACTTATTCAGGTTCCTAATTACTTGAATTATTCATTTTTTACAGAGTGCTATTGATGTTTTTGACACTTAAGAATAAAGCTGAGCCTCTGTATATGAGAAAGTCACAACTTTTTTTTTTTTTTTTAATTTTATTTTAATGGGTGAACATGATTAACCACTGCCTCACTTAAAACACTTTTGACACACTTTTCCACCTTGCTAAATCTGTCGGTCAGAAAGGTACTTAGATAACAGAGGACAACACACTGCTTTTGTTCATCCTCTGCACAGAAATTAGTGTTCATATGATAGGGCTGCTCTCCTGACACATAAAAATCTTAATGCCACCAGGAAGAAAAAAAAAAAAATCCACAGATAAATAGTGAATGAAAAGCTGAGCTGGGATTACACCTTCCTAACTGCAGTACTTTATTTCTTCAGTGACTGAAATAAATAAAACTCCTGCCTGGTTAAAGAAGGTAAAAATAGGGGCTTGACAGTTAAGTCCTAGCAAGGATTCAAAAGGTGGTTTTGAAGGAGAAATATTAGGTTGCTTGTTGTAATTGAAGAAGGAGGCTGTTCCAGGCAATGTGAAAATACTGCAGAAATTAAAGGCTCTGCAAGGCGGGCAGTCAGTAACGCGCCCAGAGTTCTGGATGGGTGCATTTTAATTAAATCAAAGTAAACAAGTCACAGCAGGGCCAAGTGTGAGCCAAGCCATAGGCAGGCTTGACAGAAGAGGTTTGAAGGTGAGTCTGAGGAAATCTGAAGTTGCTAAGGAATGAGAAGAGAAAACAAAAGAGAGAGAGAGAGAAGAGCTGGGTAATGTGCCTGGGGCAGAAAGGACAGTAACTGTATCTGGAAAATGATTAGTAGCCCACAGCAGTGAGAGATGACGGGTGTACAGGATGGAAGAGAGATGGTGTTACCTGTCAGCATGTGGCTGAGATATATAACCCACCCAGGACATATTTAGGAATGGTGCGCATGGTTTGCATGGTTTTTTCAGTCCTTATCTTTACTGCAGACATCAAAAACAAAATATCCGTTTGAACCATATTTTAAGGTTCATATATAGGTCACTGACCATATTTGCATTTTAAAGCAAGTTGGTCCATTTCTTAATTCTGTCACTGGTGAACTGTGCAGCATCTGAGTAAGCAAGAGATGCTCTACTTTCTGGAAATGAGTTTACGAAGAAGTTTATGAATGTCTGTAGAGATGACATCAAAAAAAGTTCCACAGTTTTGCTCTCCAGGAATTCTACAGGTTGGGACTAGGAATATAAAACAAGCAAACAAAGAACATTCGCCTCTTTCATGACAGACAGCCCATTCTTTAGGAACTGCTTTATGTTAGAGAGGAGAAGTGCAACATGATGGATGGGTGTAAAAAATGTATACAAAATGGAAAACAAACAAAAAATCTACAACTAACAACACAGAAGTGATAATCCTGAGCTGTTCCCCTTGCAGTGCACTTGTTTCCCCATAATGTTTTCCTTGGATATTGGATTGATGAAAAAATAAATAGAAACTTAGTGAAAAATCTACGCTAATAAGAAATAGCACATGGTAACAAATGGTAGGATAACTAGTAAAAATATGTTTTCCCCAGATGTTTCACCATGTTACAGGAAAATGTAAATATTTACACAACTTGAAGTAATCTAATAGTTGAAGCTGTGACATCGTTTAATCTAAAATGAGAATATAACTTTTTATACTAAGATGATTAAATCTAAGGCCACTTATCTTATGGTGACTTAGACTTTGATTTCACTGATTCACAGATAAAAATCATGGGCTCAGCTGAATGCACAAAATAATTTCATGTACCTATGGAAAGCAGACTTATCAAATGCTAGAATATTCCCAGAATGCTAAGTTTCAAGACATATTGAATTAAATTAATCGTGAAATGCTTTTACAATTTACAGTTAAATGAAAGAGTTTGGCAAGTCATTAACTGTTCATACTTCTCACCTTACATTAAATTACACTAAACATATTAGGCTCAAAATTGATTACAGTGATGAAAATGCTCATTTTGAATACATACATTTTTGGCTGAATGCCTCTTGCAAGAAAAATGGGATTTAGCTGCTTTTGTAACAACAAAGACACCTGAAAGGAGAGTTTGTTCAACAGCAAATTAAACTTCATTCTCTGCATTTATGATGTATAAGGTAACCAACGGAGGTGTCATGGTATACCTCTGTATAGAAAATGCACTTGTTTGATAACACAGATGTAAGCATCCTGACTGTCAGTAACAGCAGCAATGTTCTCATGGAAAGTAGGCTTTTAAAATATGGATTTGCATTCAGAAAATATTTCATAAATAGACCACATTTCAGATCTTTTTTTTTTTTTTTACCAAGACATGCTTTACTTCAGCTCTATTTTGTAATTAACTTGATTATGCAATTACAGCAGAGATGAGATGCATACAAGCACCCTTGAAATGCACAATGTGTAGTCCTGAACCCCCACGTTTCCACCCCATCTCACTTCGTGTCACTGTAGTCATCAGTCTTGAATTCTTGACAATTAAGCCTGACTTAACAATTATAAGCCTAGCCAACACTGACTTTTCAATGAGAATTCAATGGCAGGTGAAGCAGTCCTATTGATCCGCAAAATAAATAACCTTTCTTTTGTCACAGCCGTCAATCAAATATACCTCATTCAACAAAAAAGACAGCATGGGCTTAAATTGCTTATTGTTGAAATGTAATGAAATGTTTAAACGTGACTGCTTAAGAAAAAGCATGTGCTCAATTGCCCAGCTGAATAGACACCTAAATAAATAACGTATTAACCTTTCTTCCCTGACACTAACCAGCAATTTCACAGTTGAATTTTATATGTAAAATTGCATGTACTGTTCAAGACCTTACAAATGTGTACTTCAGAATATCTCCTGAGATCCTGCTGAGAATTTGTTTTCAGTTTCTTCATGGAAACTGACAGGTCAACAGTCAAATGCACTTGTGTCTTGTGATAATAATCTTTTAACGAACTCACAAGCCCAGCTGCTAGATAATACTGCATCAGCAATATTTTTGCCGCTTCCATGGCATTGCCTTCCTCTCTTGTTTTGTTTGTTTTGTTTTGTTTTACCTCTTTAGTTCTGGATTTTCTCCAAGAATAGATTTTTATCACCTTCCTCTAGTAAAGGTGTCAGTAGGCAGTTTGCTTATCCTCAGCTACTGAAATATTTATTCTTAGGGTTATATATGCATTCCAGATACAGAGCACTTCAGCTGTAATTCTGCAAGTGAGCTTTTTTTGCCTCCTTCACAGCATTGCTGTGCTTTGGGAATGGCCAAAGCTCTGACATGCCTGTATTCTGTAACTACTGAAACACTTCAGTCCCACCAGACCTTTAATAGGGATGCCACAGTTGATCAAACAATTGCCAGTCTGTTGCAGATCTTCTGAGAGCCGCAGCAGTTTTCATTCATCATCACACACCCAAGTAATTGAACCTCCAGGGCAATTCTGTCAAGCATCGTACTTACAAGCCTATGACATTCGTGGTGTTGTTATGACTGCAATTCATGGACATTTAGGGAGAGGAAGCAGCGGAAGTAGAGAACGATTTGAATTATTTTTCAAAATATTTGACACTTTTCTATACAAGAGAGAAGAACTATATATTGGTCTTAATTTATTATTTGTTTTGTGGTAAGTTTCCTCCCTGTCTACCTTTCCAGCTATTTTGTCCCTTAAGTATACAACACTGTAAAAAAAAAACAACAGTTAGTAATCAAAGCAGTAAGTGTTAACATTCTGTTATTTGATTTAAACTTTTACAAGTTTACTTGGTAGAAATAAGATATACAGGAAATCACTGAAGGAAGAGAGGGAAACCATCTGTGGACTTAGTCAGCCTTCTTTTGTACATGAGTTTGATAAAAGAAAGAAAATACAGAAATGGATTTGGGTGTCAAACTTACCTAAGAAACTGAGATGTTCTGCTTGTTCTGTTTCAGGATTATGTTTAATTCTTTTATATGTTTAATTATAAAATTTACTTCTTTGCATTAACACCTTTTTTTTTTCTTTGCTCATAAAAAACAAAACTAAAAACAACCTACTCTATGATCTGCACGCAGGCAGCAGATCTTTGAGCTTACCTTTGTTACTTGATGTAAACACCCAGATGTGTTTTGAGGATCAAGGCTGTTTCACCAAAATGGTAAGAGACACAAACTGAGAGTAAACAAAGCATGCTGAAGAACAGAGTACTATCTTCTCTTATGGTTTCTCAAATGCATTGAAAACACAAAATCAGACATTAAATGGTCAGGCTTGGATTAGTCAGTCGTTGTAGGAGGGCACTTGTTCTAGACTGAGTTCGAAATTAACCCTTGGGAACTGATGAATGGTAGGATATGGCAAGGCTAGTGTGGTGATCAATGGGACTAATTAGTCCCATCCCCTTAGCCAGGGCTGTATATTCAAGCCCCTCAGTGCGCACAGTGGCTTCAGTGTCACACACAAATGAAAGCTGCCTGTCAGTAAGGAGAATCCAAAGCATACAGGTTGAAATCACCATCATAAACTTCATCCACAAACCTAATGGCAACTAGCAACTAGCTTCTCCTTTAACTATTCCAAACAAGATGCAGCAAAATTGCCTTTGTAAATACCGAGACATTACCCCTAGTAATCCATTCCTTGGTGTCTCTGAAATGTTATCTTCCAACAAATGTCTCCTAAACGTATTGGGATATATACCAAGAGGCCACACTTTAGTTATGATTATCCACAATAACATTTGTTAAATTGGAAAAATGTGAATAATAGCTTCAAATTGTTTAGTTTTTGCTATGAAAATAGAATAACTCACTGAAGCAGAGCTCATCTCCATGCAATTTCTTAGTTTCATTTATATTCCTTACAAATGGCATCACAAGAGGTCAACTGAGTTTTGTTTCTGTTTTTGGTTATGTGTTTATCCAGTTCTCTTGCACCATTATGGATAAACAACCATCTACTGTCTCAAAGAAAGAAAGATTGATTATATAGGCCACTGGATAGGGCAGTCACAGAAGAGACCTGTTCTACATGAGGCTATAATACAGACCAAGGCATTCATCTGGAAGTTGGGCTCTCAGCTTCAGTGTCACTTTTCTGAATTACGTGGGGACTGAAGGGTCTCTCACATCTGAATGCAAGCTTGTCAATCAACTACTGAGTAAATTTATTTTACGAAACATTAGTAAGCACACAGTCATCTGAATTCCCACATTTCCATGAAAAGTTTTCTTTTCAACAAGTCTGATCTTTTTTTTCAAAGTGAAACTCCACCTAAAATTTTGGTTCACCTCTTTAACATTAATTATAGTTATTTGCCTCAAGTGAGGAGAGATGCTGTATCAATTTTACTTCGCGGAAATTTCAGTTGGAAAGACAAGGCATACACTAGAAGCTTGGCAAAAGCTCTGTACTGCTGGGAAGCTTAACTTATCACCGCATATTACCTCTCCAATAAATTATGCAGTATTTATTAATCAATGTATTTACCTGTTTAAACAAGAAACAAAATCCTCTACTGTGCATATATTAACAGTAAATAGAGTATGATACATTATGCTGCAAGGAACCAGAAGGAACGGTGTGGGAATTTAGGGCTCTAAATTCACGGTGAGACAGGAGAGATGTTTACCACAGAGTGAAAAATGTTCTATAAGGAGTTGGTGAGTTGAAGAGAACATCAAAGCTGTGAATATTACAATGCATTTATCTATTTCTAAGCCAGTAAGGGAGAAAGATCCTGGTACTTCTTGGAATTGCCCTGCTGTGTTCCCACATTTTAGTGTGAAAACAATTATCATTCATTTCTTCAAATTACATTGAAGTGTTGCTTCTGCTAAATAGTGTCACTTTCACTTCACAAATTTATTTTGGCTTCTCTGTACATTTGATCCATTTTTAGATCATACAGTTTATTAAGTGGGTCTCTGTGAACTCAACCAAAACATCTTAGACATTATTTGAAATTGGTAATTTAGTAACCAACAAATACAACAGAAGCACAAAATCCTGACCAGTGCATACACATTTGGTATCTAAAACTAGCTATATCTATCAGCTTCAATCTCAGAGCCTCCTGTGATCATTGTCAGCCTATTGAATAGCACAGCATTGTGTGATGTAATCACTGCCAATTAGCAATAGCTTAAGATTGAGCATTGACCTTTTAATATATTCGGATTAAAAAACAAAACAAAACAAACAAACAAAAACAACAATTTGCACGTTTTCCGAAAGAACCCTTGTTAGCAAATCAGGCTATAAACCCACAAAATATCTTTGTTTGGGATTCCTAAATATTTTTCAGTAATAAATTGCAGTGTTTAATTGCACTGTTTACTACCATAGTGTTTAAACTTTAAAAGCCATCCAAATGCTGATTTCTTTTTTCTAGTTCTCAGTTGGAACCACTTAATTCTCTGGCAGAAGTTTTTTTTTTTTTTTTTGGAGGAAATACCCTCTAACAAAACAGAAATACTGAATGTCTTATAAGAGTGACTGTAATCTTTTATTTTCTTTAGCTATAATGATATATATTTAACAATGGACCAGAAGCAGTGCCCCAAAACACAATATGGAACTTCACTATCTCTTTTTAATTTTAAGTAATTTATTTATGTCTCTAGAGTTTGTTCTTTTTGAATATTCAACTGAAAATACAACTCTTCAAATGTTAATAGGTAATCTAATTTTCAGTTGTGGGTATAATTCAGGTTTGCTACAAAATGCTAGTTATTTAGAGCCAAGTAGTAAGTGTACTTTGATCACAATACCCTGTGACATGTCAGCTGGGATAGCAGCTGATTACACAGTCAGCTAGGACTGTATTTTGTTTCTGCTTCTGTCAATGTCCCACTTTGGATCCTCCTCCAATTCTTCTGTTATCTCCATCATTCTTGGAGACAGTAACAAATTACCTACTTCCTTCCCCTGTGAGCTGGAATGAATAATTTGTCAATGTCTAGCTAAAACTTACTATAAAGTAACCAACAGCTTACAAACGTCTTTATATGTCTTTATATTCAAAGGCTGATCTATAGGAAGGATAGTGCAGGGAATAGAGCACAAATGCAGGCACATCTAAAACCTCACTTCTACTTCACAGTGGTGGCTTCTCCTTTGTTAAGCTAAATTTGATCCCTTCGTTTCCTGAAGTTCTCCATCAGCCAGTTATTCTGTTGGTTATTTACCAAACATGTGGAATGCGTATTTCAAAACTGAGTTTATCCTCGGCAGTATGTCTTGGTCTGTGGGTGCTACTATTAAGTCTCTGATTGTTGAAACTTAGCAGACCTCCATTTTTAGTCTTCTGTATAAAGAAATATTTTTTTCTGTTACCTTTTTTAAGGTTTTAGATCAATACAGAGACGTTTAGAAATACCAAGTATAAACAAGACCAGAGAACCTCTGGTATCAAGCAGAATTGCTAAGTTACATAGTGATGCCCTCAAAGAATTTCTAATGGAAGAGACGGTCATAACATGTTCTTTTCTATGACCGTTTTTACAATATGAAATAAATCATTCCAAGAAATCCTCTCCCAGGCTGGCTGTAAACTCTCAGCAGCTGGCTAGCTAGAAAACATAATACACACATAAACCTTACAGTTTCAAGAATCAGATTGAGCTAAAAGGACAGAATTGGAACTTCATGGACTTTTCTTGATCTTAAAGTGCCTAGCATGCTAACATAGGCCAAAAACAGCAGAATAGTTTGGCATAGCTTCAAGAATATACTCCAGCATCTCTGTGCTGTTTCTGGGATACAAGGCAAATATTGAAGTGGTTAAACAATCCCTTAATAAGCTGCTTCACCACTGCCAGGAAAGTGAAAATCAGTATCTCTAGCACAAAACTATTTTTAAAGCAATTTCTATACAGTAAATACAAAGGAAAACAACAGGAAGAAGAAAACACCCACGTGTTCTTTGTTGGTACTATGGGAATTCATTTTCTTCTATATCAGTATGATGAGCTGAAGAGAAAAAGGCAAAAGTACAGGCTCTATACTTCAGTTCATGACCACACAGAAATGTCTTAAAGTCAATTTAGATCCTTATTTCAGTTCATGAAATCCATAATTTACAATAATGTACAAGAACGTTGTTCCATTACTAGTTCTGGATTCTCTTGTTAAAGCACGTCAAAGCCTGTTAAAACGGAATTATATCAACACTAACTCTTTTATGTCAGTTGAGAAGCACTGTAAAGAGAAGCTTCTTTCCAGAATGGAATCTGGTTTGCAAACACAGACATTCAGTTCTCAAAAAGGACACTGCCATGTTATACTTAACAGTCAAAAAATGCAATGGCTTAATGAAAATGCAATCCTTAAAAAACAGAAACCCCAAGAGCTTACTATCCCTACATATTCTGAAAGATAAATGATTTCCAGGTTTTAATAAGTAGTTCATCTCATAAAGGAAGCTGATAATGGGCATTAGTGAAACTGACTGCAACACTAGAACTTTCTAATTAAAAAACTAGTCCATTCTAAAAAGGGATAAAAAAAAAAAAGAAAGAAAAGAAAAGGTTATTAATTTGCATCACTGAGGCAAATAAGTTGTGAGAAAAGAACCCACACTGACTCATGTTTCAGTTCTATTGTGTGGGGTTAAAACCTGTAAAACCAGCACTGGGGTAGGAATTCACTGTGGAGGTGCCTCTTGATACACCTGGAAATCAAGTTTTTAAGAAACTGGAACAATACCATAGAAATCAAGTTTTTAAGAAACCGGAACAATGCCATAGAAATCAAGTTTTTAAGAAACTGGAACAATACGAAGATTTTATGGAAATCTTTTTCAGAGTCAAGCGCTGAAGAGCTTGCCTAACATTCAATTGTACAAGCTAATTGTTACTAATACAGCTGTTGCCATCATGTTATTCATTATTTTCATGGCGATTCAGTCAGCAGATACAAGAAAGTATTTCCAACTACATATCCAAAGCTGTTTTTTGTCACTTATTATTACAGACAAATGTTGGCTTTAATATTTTATAAGGTGTATGGCCATTCCAGTGACTAAACCTGTGATGAAACCTGATGGAAAATAATCATTAGGTACAGAAGGCTAAGTCATTCTGCTTGAAGTTCTTTGCTGTGAAAGTCCTTGGCCTTTTCCTACATAATACTTCCATTAATATCAGTTGTAGCTCTGCACAGGATAAGAACTCAGGATTTTCATACATCACTGAGGTGAGTGTTGCCAGAAGTTATCTAAGATTTATGCAAACACACTCTAGGAGAAGTCAGTGTTCCTTCTGCATGGAAGTCTCATTTAAATTAATGCAGTTTTTGGCTTAAGGAAAGGATTCCTTTTCCTAGCAGACTGTTTGTTGACTTTTCAGATTGATGACCCAGAATCAAAGAAAAAAATCAGTCATGATCTGCTCCGTCAGAATGAAATGCATACATGAGTGCAATTATAATCATATAATTTATTTGGGTATGGGTTTCTAAAGATGGATAGGAAATATTCAGGCTTGAAGGTCACTGTGTATGGTGATAGGGAAGGAAGTTTTTCTTTGCTTTTTTATTACAACTGTACTTCTCAAACCTTACAACATTTGATTCTTAACAAGGTTTTTCCCCTTACCCAGAAGAATTTAACAATGAGAAATTGTAACTTAATTTTGCATACAGAAGATCCCTTGATACTATACAGCACTTTTGCATCTCCCTGGTATTCAACTGCTAGAACTGGCTTCACTAGAAGAAGGAAGATATATTGATGATTCCACTGTAGCACAAGGTTCTTCAATCTGCTAGATTTTGAGCTGCACGCTAAGGCAGGTCTCGCTTTCCTTACAAACCAGTTGTCTGCAGAGGCCAGACTGACCATGTGAGCATGCCCTGAGTTTGGGACTAAGAACAGATCCAGGGAGTGATTTGGTGAACATCAAATCAATCTTGCAATCTATCCTCCCCAACTTATCCAGTGTAGAATTTAAAGTTGACCAGTAACATCTGCTGCTTCATGTCTACTCAGTCAAGTCCTGAGTGACTTAAATAAGAAATTAATATTGAAATATGTCTCCTTTATAAACAAACAAACAAACTTATGCATTGGTAAAAATCCATCACATTTCTTATCCTACAAAGACACAAAAGAATCTTTTTACAACATAAAGTAAGCTAAAAGCTGCATGCAATATTCAGGAGACATCGCTGCTCAATTTGAAGAGGTCAGCTATGTATATGTACAAAGGAGTATTACAGTTAAATAAATACACAAACCCTAAGCATTGCAGAGCATAAAAATTAGATGCTAAGGGAAAGCAAATCATTGTCAAACACAGACAGTTCAAACTATATGAGATAAATGCTGTCATTTATGATACGTCATTCCAAAATAACATCCTTAAGAGAAATGTGCTACGGCAGAAATTAACATACAGCAAACACATCTGACATACAACAACGACCGCTCCAAACAGGGCATGTCATTTAATATAAAAACATGCTAAACAGTTAGCAAAATAAGAACAATGAAAACAAACAAACAAAAAAAACCCACATGTATATTATACACATATATAATTCTCTTACAAGGCTAATTTAAAATATTAGCATTTTCTATGCTGCATTCACTTTGCTTATATTGGTTCCTATTCCTGCAAATGCTCTGACCTCTATAGGACTAAAAAACACGTGTAACTTCATTCACTGCTATCAGAGGGAATATTCACGTTACTAATGCTGCATGCAACCTAAAGCGTGCACTGACAATAACCTTTGAGACCAGCTCTTCCCACACAGAAATCAAATGAGCTTTCCATTTATTCATTCATAATGGAGCAGGAAAGATGAGATGATTCTTGTGTTTGCTTTTGTTTTGTTTTTTAATCACAACAATGTAAAATGAATGTACAGATAATACTTTCTGCATTTGGGATTACATCATATTTGTCCAAATTAAATCAGTGTTTTTTTTGTTTGTTTGTTTGTTTGTTTGCACAACCCAGGAGAGTGAATTGGTAGATGAAAAGAAAACAAGGACAACCATGCTGTTTTGAGTACAGCTGTTTCACATACATACAAGAAAGAATAAAACACTGAAAAATGAATTTAATTTATTTGAAATATAAATGACAAATGAAGGCCTCAAAAACACTTTTTAAAGAAAATAATTTATTTTCTTAAAAGAAACCTGAGAACTTTTTCCTTTTATTTTAAAACTTTGTTCTTAAGTTACTACAAAATGCTCCATTAAAGAAACATATAAAAATTGAGACCATCATACCTCACAGCTGGCTTATATAGGTTCTAGTCCTTTAAATATCCCATTCCTGACTTCAGTCTTTCCTAAAAATCATGATACACATCTCAACTCTTTGTTTTATATTTAAATTTAGCATACTTTAAGCATAATACACATTGTGAATATACTACAACTTGTTATCCTAAAGAAATTAATGAGTAAAATCAGACACATTAGCCTAGTTAGAAAGAGATTGAAAGATATTTAGGTTCGTACATTCTCCAGATTTTGCAGATCATTTTATTGTAAAAAATGTCTAGCATAACTTGCATATTTCCTTTTGCTCTACGAGTAAAAAAAGATTTAATATCTACAGACTACACAATGTAGAATGATAGCAATACATTTCTATGCAACTTGAAAAGGTTTCCATGAAGATGAAAAATCAAACTACTCTGCTTTGAGAGAGGTAGCTAAAGCATTAAAAATAAAAGACAGCTATATCAGCCATACTCTGATCAGGAGTGAGTTTTATACAGTCAGAGATTTTACCAGAACCTATTATTAAAATGTTAGCAGTGAAGCTCACACAGGCATACAAATGTGACTGTTCCTGAAAACCAAGGAGCTGGCATGCAAATGGATCAAAGCAAAATTCACTTTAAGACCATGACTTTGTATTTTTGTAAAATCTTTCATACAGGACATAATAAAGGTGGAATTATATCAATCTATTCAAGTAATAACTATGAATTATTATTAGGTTGAGAGCAGGAACATTTATCTATATATCTATTTTAATGGTACATATACAGAAAAAGAAACTCTAATTTAAACAAATAATATGAAATATTTTTATAATTAATATGTAAACAAAAATACTAAAATTAGGCAAAGTGGATTTTATGTTTCCTTAAAAATGTCAGGATTATGTGTTGTGAAACATAATTTGCTTCCAGTAAAAAATTCAGGTTTTGTTACTAATAATTGTTGGTCCAATAAATACAACACAACTATAAAAATGTTAAAGAGTACAGGACTCTCGAAAGTCATTGCTAACATTGGTAAAACTGCCAGTTTTCAGTGTGGATTACTGAATGCTAAGATTAGTGGAATGAAGATTAGCAAAATTCTCTGGAGTTATTAATATGCCTGTAACAGTTTTCCACTAGATACCAAGGGAAATGTTTATATTTGGAGCCAGAACTACCCAGATGGAGCACTGTCAATATTAAGATGTATCACCAATTTTAAGATACTTTTCTGAACTGCCTACTGGCCAGAATTCTTTATCTTAAGAAAAAACAAACAAACAAACAAACAAACCAGATTTATTTCCCCTCAATCTCCAATACACTAGAATTAACCAGAATACAGATGGCACCAAAGCTGGCAGTACCTGAAACAAATCCACCACTCTGATACTGACATTTGCATGTACATATCCTAAAAAGCCAAGTTTTCCTTCACTAAAGAAAGAGGTTTTTCTTGTTCCTGTCAATTATTTACAATCAAAAGTTAAAGTTCTTGTATTTCCCAAATTCCACTGAATAATTTATACATCTTCTGAGCAAATTCACTCAATACAACAGTACCCTTTGTTTTAATAATAAACATTAAAAAATCTTTTACTAAAAATAATTACTTAATTGCATCCTCAACTTTTAATCATATTAAAAAGCCTTATATATTTAATTGACATAAACTTTTGTATGGGTAAATGAGTCACACACTCCCTAGCATTCTTGTAACTGCTACAAATTTTACACAAACTCATTTCTTCTCACCAACAGAAAATGTTGATTGAAACTAAGATGTTGACATCTTAATTTGAAAACATAAATCAACAGCAAAAGGCAATCTTAAGCTCCTGATACTTGAATTTACTTATTTTTGTCCTAAAGAGGAGTCATGCATTATCTATGCACTGGCTGTTTAAACTATTAACTGGTTAACTTAAAAGAAAAAGCATACAGAAAAAAAATAATATTCATTTTGAGATGAATCAAGAAATAGGTCTAGACTGTCCTGTTACATGGAACACTTATTTTATCATTTGACAGAAAGGGTTCTAGGGTTGGTATCACAAGCTTGAAGCCAGTAAGTCTAGCAGTGACTTCTTGTGTTGGTTAATTGCAAGAAATAACGGGAGACCTTACTTCAAACTCTAGGTGCACACCACAGCCCAGAACGCATGTAAGACACTGAGGAATAATCTGAACTATCCGGACATACTCCTAGGAAAACTGTTGAAGGTTAAGAGCATACAGGAGAAAGGAAGAAGTCAAAGCACCAGGAAGTGCCTGACAGAGTTTGCCAGTATATAGATTCTCTCTTAGGAGAGCTTTGCAAAAACATGCTTTGGATCTACAGTGTTAAATATGAGAAGATGGTTACTTGTGGGAAAGAAAATTTCTCCTGCTTTGAACCCTTCTTTGCCCAGGACTTCCTAATTCCTTGCAAGCCTACGGGAGACTGTTAAGCAATCCCTAACTTCATTGTTAGCTCCTCTAAGCTGGGATAATGTGTAAGACTCCAGTTCTGGCTGCCACTTTGGTCACAAAGGATGGAAATACTAAGAACATCACAGTCTATCTGCCCTGATATCATTGGCTTTTCACACACACAATGTGTGCAATACATGCAGCACTATATTGGTCTGGTCCTGTGGTAGGTGCAAAGACTGTCTCCTCTTCTCATGTCAGAGCAAGACCTCTCTGAACATCCTTGTATCCTTTGGTGGAAACCTTAGCACGTGTTGAGACAACTGCAGCAAGTCAATATATATCCTCTGGATAAACAGCTGCCTCACAGCATGAACATACCTAAGAAGACCCACTCATCGAGATGATGTAGGAAAGGGGGAATCTTTCCAGTTCATTCTCCAGAGGCTGGCTTTCAGAAACTCACAAGCCTTTCATAGAAGTGATATAAAAATTTCCACAGTGAAGCAGGCCCAGTAGGGCATTCAGTTTCTGGCTACAGTCACTCACAAATTAATCAAAACCAGAGATGAATAAATGGCTTATGAAACAATAACCTACCCCTAGGGGAAGCATATCCTTTACCTATTAAAAGAGAAGTTATTTTGTTTGTATAAAACCATTACTGATAATAATGAGACTTCTTCCTATCCCAGATCCATAGGAATGTTCTTACTGTTCACTGAAACATCCAGTGCTAACTGATCTTGAAGTCAATCTCAGAAGTCACATTGTGGCAGCAAGTTCCACAGCTGTATTTGTCTTTCTAAATTATACTTGTTCTGCTTTTGAATATTTTCTTGCTCAGGATATATTACAAAACTGGAACGCATGGTTTTCATGATCCCATGGAAGACGGATGCATCATTTATCAGAAACATGCAGTAGGTGTATTTTGCTTTCTTTTAATGGTACTTTCTCTAAATTACACAGAGCAAACCATCTTGATGTTCATTCACATGGGACTGCTCCTCACATATTTTACCAAGTTTACTATATCTAGATTCCTAATCTCTTTGCTATATTCTTTTCTGTTGGGGGGGCGGGGGGGACGACAGCAATGATTCAGCTCAGTATTTCAGGATAGGGTACTTCTAATGTGCACAAGTGGTGCTTTAATGTACTGCATTGTACTCTCCATCTCATTCCTTACAAATACGAATATTTTGTTTTTCTTTAACTACCATCTTAATTAGACGTCTTCACTGAACTGTTCATAATGAAAGTTGTCTTCTTTCTATGCTTTTAAAGCAGATCACAGTAAAGTACAGAAGTACTGTTACTCATAGCCTTTGTGTATACCAGTATCTTTTTGGAGAGCTAGACTTGATTACTAAGTGCTGTGGAATTGAAAGGATATTTGCCAGATTATATGTGCAGTAGAATGAGATATGCATATTACAGCCTGTATGTAGACTGCAAGATCAAGAGGTACCAGATAACAGAGAGAACAATAGGTTGAACTGCCTACTACCTACTCCACAGCCTTTGCATAATTGCTCAGAGTATTCTATAACTTTCATAATGCATCAGGAGCTTCTACACAGAGAAGCTCATTTACATCATGTAATACTTCTAAATAAATTGGAAAGTGCTATCACCATCACAGTAACAGTGGAGAAAGCTTAATACCTACAGCAAAGTTAACACAGGTTTTCTCTTCCACGGCTATCAAAAAAAAAAAAAATCCATTCAGAACCACTATTCTTTAAACTCAAACTGATAAGAAGACAAGCCTGTAAGAACATTAACAGGGTCAGATCAAAGGCCAGTGCTCCCAGTGTTCTGTCCTCCGTGATTGCCAGCAGCAGATACTTGGAGAAAAATATTTTTCCATGCTCTTCCTAGATTTAGGACAGAAGTGTCTAAGTAGAAGCAGAGCATACAATGACGTTTTACATGAATCCAGCAACCTATAGCTTCTAGTTTCCACTAGCTTTAAAGATTTCCTAAGGCAAGATGAATCATTATCAGTATTTTCTTCTGCTGAAACGGGTGATAGCCTGGACAGAACTGGAATTTGTATTAATCCTCAAACTTAACTAGAAATGGCTCCATGCAGAGGTATTTCTCTTTAACACCACACTTTCCAGATAAAGCTTGTGCTGTCAAAGAATCAGTAGAGGTGATTCTTTATTAAAATGTTGAAAATGCTGGTATTGTACAGGACTGCACATTTATCTTTAAGGAGGAAAGGAAAAGAATAATCATACTGAGCAGTGAAGAAAAGAACCATGAATACCAGAATACTGAAGAAAAGAACCACAAATAGGAGCAGTCACTACTGGAGTTGTGAAGGATATAAAACAGGTCTGGAAGAAAGCTTCTATTTTCACAGTCTTTGAGAGGACAGAGTGGTCTACCGAAATCTTAGCTGTCACAGAATTAACTTGTTTGCCATTTTGGTAATATAGCAAAATATATTTGTTAATATAACCCTTTTGTGAACTTCTGTGAATAATCGACAGGAGTTAGGAAGAACAGAAACAACATCTGCTTGAGTATTAATGGAAGTAACTGTGCTGAAACATCTCATGACTACACCAGTCCTTCTAACATTGACTGTCACAAAGACTCAGTCAGACGTGTGTCTGTAACGTGTCACACTCACTTGCGGAGGAACAAAGAACATCTCCTAGCAGGAACCAACTTTCTTATACAAGGCGGAAGATGCTGTTCAGAAACTCACCCCTAGCAGCCAGTAGTTTTTTCAATAAATGGCATAAACAGCTTCAGAGGAATTCAGATGTGGTAAGGTGTGAAGTCTTGTCTCCCTCTCTTCCAAATCAGGGAACTTCCTCCACATCTACCTGCTATTTCATGAACGAGTCTCTGCTTAACATTTTGGAAATTAATAGAAGAGGCCTATGCCATGTCATATCCGTCCTGCTATTTTGAAAATTCATCTTAATATACTAAAGTAAATTAATGCGCTTAAGGTAATAAGGAAGGAAAAAAAATGGAGGCAAATGGTATCTATGATTAGCTGATATTTTTGAAAATTTCTTAGATATCAAAAATTCAAACTACAAGCCCCAGGGTATCTCAAATTTCTGAAGAAAGCTACAGACAAAAGTCATAAATTCCAAGTAAAACACTTCAAAAAGATGATTTTTGAGTTCTTCCCTAGTTTTCTTAGCAACTCAGTTAGTTTACTATGAGACCATACCATAGTTCCAGAGGAAAATTATATTTTTTGAGGTTTAGTTTTTTTTTTCTTTTCTTAATTTTCCATGTATACACCAAAGATGTAAAATTTCTTTTAGAATTGCCTTCTAAAAACTGAAATTATATCTACTGAGCAACTATTTCTTCATCACAAAATGACATACAAAACTTCTGCAGATGTTCAGCATTAGGTTAGAGATTGTGTTAATGTGACAAAGAAAAACCTTAAGATTCTACATCTTGTCACTAATCTAAGCTGACATCATTGTCAATGTTTTAAAATTGAGGCAGAGAATTAATAAGTAGCATTCCAGCAACAATGTGCAGAGTTTGGTGATCCAGGAGACATTCACTGGGGAAGTTCATTTCTACACAGCTGAAAACTAAACATTATGTTCCTGAGAACTGTTCTTACGGCAATACAGATAATTATCTTTTGATTGTGAGATTTTAGTCACATAAATGTTAAACATTTTTATTACATATTTTTTCTGGAATTCACTTTTTTAACAGTCTTTATACATTTATTAAAGTTTGCAATGCTGAATAGTTATGAAAGTGCAGTAATGAAAAGAAAGACAAATTTTTGTTAGAAAGCAAGAATAGCATGCAAGAAAACAGAACTAATCCAGTGTCTAACATTAAAGTTAGACCACCCTATCATGGAAGAAATATCTCGTGAAAGGCAAATAAACACCTGTCTTATTTTAACTTTACTTATGTGTATCTGTGCTATTATAAATTTATCGAATAAAAGACAACGAGCATGAACTAATCAAGAATTGACTGTTTATAAAAGGAATGCAAAGTCAAAACCAATTCTAAAACAATTATTTTTTTCAGTAGGTTACAAAGGAGAAGATGATAATGGATGTTTAATTTACTGAGTTATGTTCCACGAGATGCAAGGTCTCAAAGCCTTTCACTTCTATACTTCATCCCCTGCTAACTTCTCCCTACTAAATTTATAAAAAGTTACAGTTTAGAAAAACTGTGTTTTTAAAGAAACACAGTTTAAACTGTGTTTCAGAAACTATTCAAGATACAAAGCTGAATCTCTTTGGGAACAGCTCAGAATCTATAATGTTTTTTTGAAGAATATACTTTGCTTCAGCAGTTACTTTTGCTATTCCAGACTACTTTTCTTAGAAAGACTCCAGATGGTTGATCTGAAACTAAGGTCAGTTTTTTTTTGACATTTTCTTTAAAACAGCATCAATATGTGTGTGTGTGAGAGAGAGAAAGAGAAAGAGAGAGAGACACAGAGAGATTTTCTTCGATGATGGCCTACCTCGAAAATCATAATCTCATTACTGCAATGTTTATTTAGGTAAATTGTGGGTCTCACCTTGGCATTTAATTAGTCACTTGGAAAAAAAAAGAGCATACACCTTCACTTGGGCATATATTTGCACTGCATAACAGTTATTGCTTAATTATCCTTATTTCAGAAGCAATATTTATTAACTTCACCTGCTAAAAAGTGTTAGCCTCTCTGTTCTCTGTAAACCATATCAAATATATAAACATTTTCTCATTTCTCTTTTATGCCTAATCTCTTTGTTTTCCATCCTCAAAGTGGTGTCCTTAAATGTCTCTTCACACTGTCTCTTACCCCAGATTAGTTTGACAAACACACAAAAGAATAAGAAGTAAATATTTCCGTTTTTGCTCTAATGGAATATTTGTCCTTTAAGTTATTTCCTGCCTGGAGCATGTACTGTGCTTTACTCAGCTTAATTCAATTCATTTTTGGTATCTAACATAAGGAAGAATGTCTTTCATTGGTTCTCATCATTCAGATACCATTTCCATTCTATTGTACACACGTATCATTTGAGTCAAGCGTTCATCACTAGTTGCTTTGAAAAATATGAAGAGTAAAATATGCTCACCTTCAGGCTCCCCACAGAGTGTACACTGTGACTCTGCAAAGAAAAAGAGAAAAAATTTCTTGTTTTTAAGGTCTGTGTGGTCTAGAGTTACGAAATCATAATTACATTCAAATAAAACAAACCTTATGGAACTCAAATTTAACATGGAAAATGTATTTCTATTTTCAGCAACTGTTTTTTTTTTCCTTTTTTTTTTTTTTTCTTTTTAAACAGCTGCAATATAACTTTCAAAGAAGAATTTTTGCTGGAAGAATTTTCTAAATAGAACTATGTAAGTCTCTAGTTATATTTGTGTAACTATCATCTCCACAGATTCCAGCTGAACAAATTCAGTTAGCAGGAGTTTTTGCTTCCACATGACTTGTTTTGTATTTGTGGCTGTACAACACTGAAGTGACAACAGCCATTCAAAGTTTAAGCCTCCTAATATTCTATCATTGGAGGTAGCAGACAATAACAGAAACAAAGTTGTTACATTTCTTTGTCATAAAAGACTTCCAAGTCCTCACAAGCAAATGAAATAAGTCAAATTGTCAATGTGCTGTTATACGAAGTATTCAAGTATAGAAATGAAGAAAATACAACTCCATCTTAATAACCACAGGGTCTCCAAATTTACAAGTATTATTTTATTCATACATCACTATTTGGAAGTTGGTTGTCAATTATTTGGCATAATGTACAAATATTTGCACAGACATGAAATTATTTAAAGCATCCCTTGCTTGAGATTTAGCTTCTTCAGGTGTTGATATCAAGCTGACAAACAAAGTTATTATTTAGAATCCAAACACCAGAATCAACTGAAATCACAGGGATTGTAACCAAGTTGGCAGATAATTCTGATAGTGCTAGAAAAAGACTTGTTCAAGACAGTTCAGTACATGTTTCAATAACAAACCTTTGGAATCTCCATTTTAAGATTCAGATGAAAAATGACAACTAACAGCGAAAAGTATGCTGAAGAAAAAAATACATATACACGCACACACACTTATGTGTGCATCTATCTTTATACAAATTCAGTGCAAAAAAACAGTTTAACATTCCTGGTTATATACAAATCCCTTAACTCCTGTTAATATTTTTTTTTCTATCAAATGGCAAATAGAAGATTGGACTTTAGCTGTGATCTTGTCTTTAAGGAAAAACAAAAAAAACAAAACAAAAAAAAACCAGAAACTAAAATATGAAATGCATACACTGAGTTGATCGACCTTTACAGTGCTTCTGTAACACTGCCAGTTATTTAGAAGTACTTCCTCCATACAGATAAGAGGCTATCACAAAATAACCCATTGTTGCAATGGTCCTTGACCCTACATCTTCCCTCTATTTTAAAAATGTTAGTTGTTGCTTTTTAATGCTGTCAGAGACTGTAGTATACATGATGGAAAGGAATGAGAAAAGTTATGTTAATTCAGGCAACTCTACTACTGCTCTTAGGTGGATCACAGTTTTAAAACAGTATAAAATGCCTGAAAAAAAAAAAAAAAGAGAAATTAATTTTGATGCAGGTCAGCACTGTGAAGCATGTAGTTGAATGATCTTTTGATAGACTCATTGGTGTCCCCAGCAGAACTGACAAACTGCAAACAACACTCCAGTGGCAAGCTTGGGAAAACCCACCAACGAAAAGCATAAAAAATTTAGTCACAGATATCACAGGACAGTTTTTTCCACGGCTGAATGAAAAATGCACTTGCCACAATCCAAAGTGATGCAGAGGAAGCAGCTCAGAAGATTTTTTTCACTTTTAATTCAAAGACTTTCTGAGGTTTGACTGAGAGGGGCTGCCTGTCTATGTGCACTTTATTATCCTGATTGATAAGGAAGAACAAACTGAGACTTGGTTTCTGAACTCCTGGCTTTTTGCTGATCCTCTATGTCCTGCTAACAACCACTTCAGTGGCTTGCTACAGTCCAAAGAGTCTGCTTGACATTTTTTGCAGCCCTCAATGCCATTTTCCAAAGGTCCCCATTCAACAGCACAAATTATTAGCTTCCCTCTTTTCCCACCAACATACCTTAGTGCCAATACTTGAATAGAATAGTGCAGTTGGAAGGGACCTACAGAGATCATCAAGTCCAACCGCCTGACCTCTTCAGAGCTAACCATAAGGTAAAGCATATTCATGAGGGCCCTGTCCAAATGCCTCTTGAACACTGACAGGCCTGGGGCATCAGCCACCTCTCTAGGAAGCCTGTTCCAGTGTTTGACCACCCTCAGTGTAAGGAAACTTTTCCTAACGCTCTGTCTGACCCTCCCCTGGCACAGCTCTGTGCCGTTCCCTCGCGTCCTGCCATCGGTGACCAGGGAGCAGAGACCGGCACCTCCCTCTGTGCGTCCCCTCCTCAGGGAGCTGCAGGGAGCAGCGAGGCCGCCTCTCGGCCTCCTCTTCTCCAGACTGGGCAACCCCAGGGTCCTCAGCCTCTCCTCACAGGACATGTCCTCACAGGACATGCCTTCCAGCCCTATTACCAGCTTTGCTGTCCTCTGGATGCTCTCAAGTCCCTTAATACACTGCCACAGAACTACTGCAGTCTGGAGCAGGACAGATAGTCTGACCGCGAAATAAGGCTTACAGATAAGACTGGTGCCAGAAAGTTGTCCAAAAGCTAGCTCTCAGCATTTATCCCTGACGGGCAGCTGCTTTTTTTGGCTTTCTTTCAGGTGTTTGTTTAAGGTCCTGTGTTGGCGGGCAGGCCAGGTGTTTCTTCTCTTACCTCATATACATGCTTGGAGAAAGTTCATGTGGGGATTTTGTTTTACTTCATCACTGTATCCTTCCAGAGGCAGGGAATCATTGCAAGCTGACAGCAGCGCTGGTAAGAAGCAGACTTTGTGGACGTGGATGATTCACCAGTAATCCTGTGCTTACAAATTCCCCTCTCCCCATAGTCTGCTGCTGTGGGGGAGGACTAGATACCCATTTTGTTGTGCTTGACACATACGATCGAGCGCCAAACAGAAACACAACTCCCTGTGCTAGGCACGTGAACAACATGACAGGGAGGATGTACGGAGCATTGCTTCCCACGGAGCCCGTGTGTGCATGTGCCTGTGTTGAAAATCTCAGCGATTATAGCTACACCATAGGATGAGGAAAAAAAAAATCAAGACCACACTGGTTTTGTTACTATGAATGCCAGTTAAAAGACATATTTGTACTTAATGTGGGAAATAATTAAGTCTATTCTATGGTAATTGTTGAAAGATTTTATGTCCAACGTTTCTAACCCAAAAATCATATAAAACTTGCATATCACACTCAGATATTTGTACATTTACATTACACATAAATACATAAATCTTTAAAATCCTGTAAAAAAGATGTGTCTTGAAACTTATTTCAACTGACTTTCTCTGGAAGGAAGTTGCTGCATCTTGATAGAAATGATCTCTCTGGAAGATAGGTCAATACTAAATTCCTGTATTAATTTGGAAATTTATTTCAAATCTCAGTTAAATTTCTGAGATGGGATGGCAGCAATCAAGGACATGACAACAGTGGAAAAAGTTACCGCTCGATCAGCTGAAGTGACATTACTCAGCCTGAGATGCACCTAAGCTAAGGATGGGTAGCTCAGCATTAATGCTCCAAATCTAAAGTAGCCCTTATAGACTTTTCTAATTAGAGGGAAGAAACACCTAACCTGCTGTGGACACCTATGTTAGCATGAATTAAATCACTTTTTATAAGTACCCACTCCTTTATTTTTTTTTATGTTGTTACAGGTCTTAGATGTAAGCTCTGTCTTCACAATAACATTTATAGCAAGACAGAAATTTTCACTGGAAGTGATATCTGGAGGTCTTGAAAGACCTCAGCCTCCCACTGAAACAGGCTGCTGTCACCACAAGTTCAGCTTAGCCAGGGCTCTGACAGACAAGTCTTGAAAGCCACCAAGGATGGAGTGGCAACCTCAGTGGGCAGCCTACATTAATGCTGCATCAACCTCCTGCTGTGCTACTTGAACCTTTCAATATGCAGTTTGTGGCCTTTCTTCCTTGTTATATCACCCGGTACTGCCAAAAAGACTTTGGATCCACCACCTCTGCAATTCTCCTTCAAACAGTTGTAGGCTGCTATTGGACCTCCACTGGAATAAATTAGCCCAGCTCCCTCAGTTATTTTCCTTGTAGGCCAAGTACCCTGACCAGAGGGCCCTTTGCTGGACCCCCTCCAACTTCTCCCCATGTTTCTTGAAGCAAGGAGCTCCAAACACTGAGCACACATTCCAGGTGCACCTCACCTGCACCAAGCAGAAGGAAAGAACCATCTCCTCAATCTACTGATCATACGCATTGTGGCACACCGCACTATTCAACTATTTGCAATGGGAGAACGACGTTGGCCCATATGCAACCTGCTTCCTTCAGAAATAAATTAAAAAAGGAAGAAAATCAAGTCTTAGTGAGAACAGTCCCCTGACCCAAGTCAGCCGTCTATCATAGCAGTGCTAATGTATGGCACAAGAGAGGGAGGGAGCGCGTGGCCAAACATAGGCAGACCAAGGCTGCTCTTCTCAGGAGCCACCAGACCACAGATCAGCTGCAGGGAATCGTGAAATCTCAGTCTCAGGCATACAGCTGTTGTATGACCATGCTGGATGAAATGAAGTCTAAAGTGAAAATGCTTAAGCTACGGCACATTGTAATGGAATAGAAACAGTGACATGTCCCATTCCAACATTTCAGACAAGAATATTTATTAAACATCTCTTTCTGCCATTTCCTATTAATGGATTATGCCTCTACACATCTGATTCATCTGAAGTATTATGATGATATATTCACAGGAGGTATTCTCTCTTTTTAATACATTGCTAATCAGCTTCACTTAAAGATGTTCACTCTTGCAAACACTCATACATGTGAGAAACTTCTTTGTCATTGTTCTCAAAAGTAAAATGACTAAGACGGGCGAGTGTTTGGAGATTTGGGACCCAATAAATCAATAGAACAAGGAAAACCTGTATTTATATTATTAATCTCACTCTATCATTTTGAAATTGGCTAGCCAGCAGAAATAATTTCCCCAGATATAAGAACTTGCTGACAAAATAGGTCATAAGAAGGATCTTTTGAAGAAACAAATTTATCATGAAGACACAAGCTCTTTCTTTTCCCCAAATAATATGAAATTTATTTTATTTTGATAGTTTTTCTTGTCTAACCTAAGTAATAAGTAAAACTAAAGTTCATAAGCCCAGACATGTAAAAGCTGACATTCTTTCTCCAAATAGGTGAGTTCAGTATCCAATTTTAAATTAGACTGAAGATAAATTATTCTGCTAAACATGTGCACCCTTCCTTGCTTTGTGAATAGCTTTTTTTGGTATGGTTGATGCAAATACAATAAAATTCACTATAAAGGGCTATGATAAAGAATACAATATATGGGTCAAATGAAACACACGGAATAGCCATTATGAATAAATTACAATTCAAAAGACCTGTGCAAGCTATGTAATGTAATAAGACTAAGACAAAACAGTATTAGTAATATTCGAAATCAGTTTAAAGCAGACAGTGGATTGTATTTCTTAGTTAACTACACTTTAAAATACAGTATACTCTCAGCAGGGTCTACCCAGATTAAGAGTCTATCTTGGATGAGTTTTGACCAAGATGTACAGAAGTGACAGTAAAACAAGAAATCATATGCAAGGTGAGGAGCAGAGTTAAGGATAACCTCAGCACGGCATTCTGGAAATCAATGCGGTCAGCCCTTCTGACTGCCTCTTGAACAATACCATACATCCAGCTTGTATCCCCACTTCATTGCTGTTAACAGTCTTTTCTGTCTCTCAGAAGCCCTTTGCAGGCACCCTTCTCTATATTATTTTAAATTTTAACTACAAGAATAATTTGGGCTCATCGAAAACAATCCTTAGGTTTTTGCTTTGTTTTGTTTTCCTTTTTCATTTATGCAAGCTAATAGTAATAATTAAAAAAAAAAAAGCAGTGAAAAAATGGATCGAGTTTCAGTAAGGAGGTTTAGCTGATAATGGTTTAGGTTTTCATTTCACTGGTTCCAACGGCAAGAAGTGCAACAGTTTTTGGCATATTCCATCAATGTCTCTTCACATCATTTTACTGATGCCAGTGAAAGGAAACTCCACAACACCTAAAGAGACATAGAGTAGCCATGCATTATATTGAGGTTTAGGGCAGCTGAAAAGCAAGGCATAAGTTAAGGTTATGCTGTGGGACTTCTAATCATTTTCAAGATTTTAGTCCAATATTTGTATCTAAACATGGCTATAATAGTGGCAATAAAAGCCAACTGTATTATGAGCAATGTTTTTCATTCTCTCTTTACATGTCTATTTTTTTCCCCTGTACCTTTTGCCTTATCTGTGTCTGTTTCTCCTGTTGATATCTCACTGTTGCACAATACCATCAGGTGAAATATTGATGTGACAGACCTATAGGATATATTTTCTCATGTCTGCCAAGAACCTCTCATTCACAGTTATCCTCTTGCTTGACACTGAAACCAGAGCAAATCCTCTGGACATCTCCCACTCTGTGTTCAGTCATCCATGTAGGTAAGGTGTTGAGAGATACCTACAAAAACCATCTAGTCTAACCTTCTGCAGAGTACACTAGAGCTTTCCCTACAGAATTTTTTTTCTAAAATATTCCCCAAAATCTCTGATGACAGGAAATACAACCCTCTTCAGGTAAACCATCTCTGTTACTTTCCAGATGGGGAGTTTTTAATGTTAAAATCAAATCATATATACATATATATATGCACACACACACACATCCCAAGCAGACACTGTTTTCAACTATGCAGATGGAAAATAAAATCTCTAATGCACTTACCAAATAAATAAATAAATAAATAAATACATAAATCTATTCCAGATTCTCCAGATACTCTTTATTTTATTCAGGTCTTGTTTTTTCTGTTCTAAATCTTGTTCATTCAATTTTTCCTCCCCAGTCACGGTTTCCGATTATCCTCTCATCTTTGCTGTTCTCCTCTGGACTCTTTACAACTTTGCCAATCAAAGTTTTAAGTTCCTGACACTGAAAACAGTACAATACTGTAACCCTTCAGCTGCCAGGTAGAGCAGAATAGTTACACTCTTGCATATTTTTAATATTTCTAAGAGTGCCACTGGCACTCTTTGGGTATCACTATTTCTGCATTTTGGAGAACAGAAAAAATACAATAGAAAAACAAACAAACAAACAAAACAACAACAACAAACCAAAAATGAAAACAAACAAACCAAAAAAAACACTGCCTGGGAAAGACTAGCAGTTGGGCTATATTGGGAAAGACAGAGCAAGGGGAATAAGTAGCCCTGGGAGAGGAAGAGACTGAAAGAACTTTAAATAAAAATAGAATATAGAATAGCCATTATTAAAATAGAATGAGCTTAAAGCAGAAGAAAATCAACCAACCTGGCAGCTAATTTTGTATTGTTTTGAGCAAATGAACTGACATCCAACCAAATATATAAAGCAAGTACTAAGAGCCCATTATTTTCCCCAGATAAAAATATAAGGTTCATGCTCAAAGCAATGCCAGAACTTATTCACAGCACTTGCACATCAGATCCTTCTCCATATGGAGTTTACACATTACATGTGCATTAACCAAGCCAAAAGATATTTCAGAAAAGAATGATGAGACCAGGCCATCAAATATTTTCATAGGAAAACAAAAGTAACTGAAGCAATAAAAAACAAAATACAAACCACTCAAAAAAAAAATCTAATGTTTTCTCTCTTGATGATTTGAACACAAATACTTTCTTTTCAGACTAGCAGCCATAAACAGTAATAAAATGGATGTGCGTTAGCACATTTCTGACACACATTTCAAATGCACACTATTGAAGTGGAGAGTTCAAATATCCTTGAATGAATCCAAAAAAAAAAAAAAAATCAGGTGTGCTTATAAAGAGCAAATCTACATGCTTTTCTCATTTTTCTATTCATTTTCTAGTATTTGACATTCTGTGGTTATAGTGAGTCATCTTCCTCACAACTGAGGGAAAAAAAACTCACCAACCCCTAATCACGCTGTTGCGTCTTTATGAAAAGCACCAAGTAGAGGAAGACTGATGATAAAAGATTGTGAGACCATAGATACCTGAGAGTGCTATGAAACACCAAACTGAAGGCATTTTGTGCCACAGGCTTGCTCCAAACCCTTCTGAAGCCAATACAAGTCTCATCGGAATTCAGTGGACATGGGGTCAAACCTCAACAGCATACTAATGCAAATAATTGCTAGGCTATCTATCACCATTCATCCCTCTCTGTCTTTTCTCTCTTCTTTTACTTAGCTTACATTAAAAGATTTCATCAATAATTTCACAGCCTCATAAGAACAAGTAAAAATGGTACAAATCCAAGCTGAGCATGATATAACAAAGAACCAGATAGACAAATGGCAAAAAATATAGGATGGGACAGAACAGTTATAGACTAGATCACATAGTCTGATACTCTGGTACTCTGAAGGTTAAATTGATTTTATCTCCCCTTTCTTTTCTTATCTCTCATATTGGAATCAGATTTCAAAAGGATTTAAATGGGGTGGAGAGCTGACAAATGGATTTAAGGAGGTCATTTGAAATACCAAGGGTGTACAAGAAGTGTGAAAGTGCATGATGTAACCATTAGAGTGGTAAAAATGAATTTAAAATGAAAGGAGATGAAGTTCAAGGTGTATCCACATCTGAACAAGAGAAAGTCTCCTCACCAAGACTGTGGAATGATATCCTTCGCGTAAAATCATCAATGTACATGGACTTCGAACAACACAGGTTGGAAGAGATCTCTTGAGTCTACCCCTCAAGACAGAGCATTGCCAATTTCAAAGTAACATGAGGTTTCTCAGGGCTTTGTCCAGCCCTGAAAATTCACCAGGAAGGAGAATCAACAATCTCAATGGTCAACTGTTGCGGTGTTTGAGCACCCTCACCCTGAAGATTTTTTTCCTCATGTCTAATTGAAATTTCCCTTGCTGCAACATCTGTCCCTTCCCTCTCATCCTTTCTCTCTCCCTGTTTGTCTGGCTCCATCTGTTGTCTGGATCCACCTTCTCTGTATTGACCCATTAAGCAGCTGAAGACAGCAATTAGCTCTGCTCTCCTCTTAGCTTCCTCTTCTTCAGGTTGAACAAACCCAGGTCTCTTCAGCGTCTCCTTGTGCACCATGAGCTCCAGTACCCGACCCATCCTGGTGGCTGTATTCTGGACACACTCCAGTTTGGCTATGTCTTCTACTGGCGCAGGAGCTGGGCAGGGGTTAGATCTGGGCTCTACTCCAATTGCAGCATCTCAAGTGCTGAAAAGAGGGGAATAATCACCTCCTTCAACCTGCTAGCTGTAAAGACACACTGCTGAGATTGTAATAAAAGGGCACTTAAACATGGAAGGACTGTGATATACAACTAAAGCTCTGAATTGGTCCAGGCCCAAATCACCTCACATGCTAAGTGATTACTTGAGGAGGTTACAGCAGTTACCCTAATGAGCCAGGCAATGTGTCCCAACAGCTATAGACCATAGCTCAACGTCTGACCTGTCATATAAGCCATTTATACTGTCCTAAGAAAGAATCCATTACGGATTCCTTCTTCAGTACAGGCTGGGTGGAAACAAAGCCTGTTTATATGAGGCCAGAGCAATCCTCTGTAAGGATTTCTGTCTTGACCAGACTATAATGTCTTTTGGCATCTAATGGCACCACTAATAAAATCTGCATACTCATTAGAAGAGCTTCCATATAATCTCTGCTCTCCATTAGAGATGTTATCTTCTGGTGGGATTGAGCAAATACACAAGAAACACAAATTTAGTGTGAAACATTAAACTTAATTAACAAGCAAACAAAAATCTGTATAGTCTTTGCCACCAAACTAATAAGTGTTAATAAACATAGTATGGAAAAAAATTTAAGAATGAACTGACTAAAATATGCTTCTCCTTTTCTCTTGAACATTCTCAAGAGTCTGCTCCGTAGATGAGTCCAAACATTTCCATTTTACTGGATTTATAAACGATCACTACCATAACCATTACAAAAGCACAGAGAGCTCACTGCAGAACTCAGACTAAGCTCAAAGTAACAAGAGTGCTTAAATTTGACATTTACAATAGAAACTAAAGATTTCTTCAGAGTAACATAAACTTTCCAGTGGCTTAAACAGAAAAAAAAAAAAAGAGAAAAAAAAAGCTTGTCATTTTCCACAAAACAACTACTAACTTTAGCTCCAAGCTTATAACTTGTTCTGGTGCAGTGAGGCTCCACACCTGTCCCCTGTCCAGAACCCCTATGCTGGAACAGATTGTGAAATTGGGCACATCTGGAAATTTTTTATGCATGAAGTTTTCCACAGCGAACGTTCCTCATCATTCATAAGTGAAAACAAGCCAAAATTCCAGTTGCAACTAAATGAACATTAATAAGAACTGGAAATAGGTTCTTTGACAAAAAGATTTAAAATTGAGGAGTTGAGAGTCCAAAAATATTTCATGAAGCTACAACTGAGACCTTGAATTCAGGAACTAGACAGTCTTTTTTTTCAGAAACACTCATAAGTTTAGCCTTAAATAGCCAAAAGCAAGGTTGAAACAACAGATTTAAAGTTATTATTTCTCTTTAACTATGTGAATAGTTCTTTTTCTTTCTTCAATACATCATGTAGACAATAACGGATACGTCTTTCCAGCCAACCTCACCTTTTACTTTCCTGCAGCAACCAGTATTTGCTGTCACTGATCTGACCTTCACATTCTTAGCATTTTTTGTCATGGTCTGGTGATTTCTTTGATAGTTAGCTACAAGGTAGTCCAGATCTGCAGCGTTAGAAGTCTATATACAGAGCACATTCATCAAAAGGAGCCCGAAGGTCTAAATAAAAATTGTGTGACTTGTTAATATGCACTATGCCATAGTCGTAACTGCTAAGCATCATGCATCATGTGTTGATTAGAAACTTTGGGGAACATGAAATGCAAACACCCAAAACTCCTATGGGATGCTTTTGTCCGACTATTAAACATCATTGAAATTAGAACCTCGGTATAAACCTTGTAAGTATTTTAGACATTGTTATTAATACATTCATAAAACTCTCAAGCTCAAATTACTGTATAAATACTCACCTAATTAAGTACAAATCATTGGTATTATCGTAATTGGAACAAACTTTCACTGACAAGCACAGCCTAGGGGTAGGATACTGTTGCTAGCCCCATCTGAATGTTATTGCATTTTGGAAATAAAACATTTTGTTGTGTCAAATATAAAATGAAGTTGTACGATTACACATCACTTTTAATACTATTAAAAGACACTAGTCCATATTAAGTGCTTGTAAATTCTCAGATTAGTCAACTGAGTTTGCAACAAAATCAGTTTATCTCTACTTTTTTTCCCCAAAATCATTAAATAAAATTTCTATTGTAACTGAGAACACCTCTTTTAATCTTAGAATAATAAAAACTTTTCTCTACTTCCATACTAGACACTGGAAGCAAGTCTACAGAAAAAATAAAAAATTACAGATTAACTGAGCAGTTTGTCTTATAAGATACATGATCCAGTTCACAGACTATGCCAAGAAACTGCCACCCTCAGTTTTCTTTTCTGTCTGAATATTTAAATGGGAGAAAATTTGTTTCAGTCACAAAAAAGTTGTTTTTAATGCAGCTTTTCTTTTAGATAGCGATACTATTCTCTGCAAACTGACCCCTCAATAGCCTCTTAAGTGAGGTTATCTGCAGGACCAGGCATGCATTTAGAGATGATAAACCCAAAAGTTATGTGATTTCCATGGCGTTACTGGCCTCCACCAAATTATTTACAAGATGTAACTAAGGGGTAAATGACTGAAAATTTGAAACTAAGGGGATTCTTATCACCAAAGATATAATAATGAATTACTTGCAAGAGACAGTGAAAAAGTTAAGATCCAGCTTTCAACAGTAAAATGATAAATAATTATACACAAGTTACTCATAAATAAATGTCACAAACTACTAGTTTGTAATGCTAAATTCTCTTAATCACAGAAACACTGCTGAATTACTAATCAAGAGAAAACAGACACACACAGGTGTGAAATTAGCTGTCTGCCAGATTTAATACTTCATCCTTGGAATAAATAAATAAATAAAAGGAACATGATTTACCATGGCTATTTTTCAGCACTATTTATCTAAGTATTCCTATTTAAAATCTTTCAATCATTGGGTGATGTACTTAGACAAGTACCATTTGTCTTCAAGAAACAATTGAGCCTCAGATTTGGTTGAAAAACAGTAAAGCATAACACTGGCTAAGATGGAGTCCAAATGTAAACAAGTTTCCCAATATACATAGCTCTTCATTAAAATCTCAGGCCCCTTTAATAACCATATAATCTTCATGATCTAATTGTATGATGAGCTAGTAATAACACGAATCTATCCATTAGACTTAGAAATGCTTTGGATTAAGTGAAGTATTATGGTATAAATTGTCCTGCCTTGTTCTATGATATAAATAACAATATAACAAAAATTCACTTAGCAGCTAAACTACCTGGAGGTATCTGAATTTTTCCTTGGAGATTATTCATAAAACATAGCTTCACATATATTTTTGATCTCTCCATGCTCTGAAGGCTCACAAAATTTTCACTAACTTTGGGATTTTGGTTCCATCTGGTCCCATAGCAAAAATTAATTAATTAAATGGTTTTTTTTGTTGTTGTTGATTTTTATAAAAACAAGATAAAACTCTGGATGTGAAACTACATGCTTTCACATACACGCAGGGAACGCCAAACCTACAGAAGAAAACAGCTAAATACACTGAATTTTAAACACAATTTATTAACACTGATTTCATCAGAACTAAGTACTCCTTTATGTATTTTATAAATCTGTCTACTTTGAAATTGACCCAGATTAGGAGATCCTTGAATGTCCATATAGCAAAACCAAATGTGAAGGAAATGAAGGAATATCCATTCCCTCCTCCTTACCTTTGTCGATTGAGAGAGAACACATTCTGATTATGCTAATATAATATCAAGTTGTGGCATAAACACATTAAAAAATGGAATGGAGAAATACACACGTGAAAAAGTTAAATTGCATTGGAAAGGGGAGAGGAAATAATCTCTCACACGAAGCTTCAGGTAAATTCCTAAATTAGCATTGCCTCATGTTGCAGACATTGACTATGATGCTTACAATTACCATTCAACTGTTATTTCTTTTTGTTAAGTGGAAACATCGAGAGCAGTGACATCTTGCTGTTGAAACAATAATTAGGAATACAAAAGGACTGGTAACTCTGAGGAAATCCAGGCATTTTTAAACAGTTCTTTGGCTTGCTTGTCTAACTAACTGGAAGCCTAGGCTCTGCTTTTAAGAAGACCTTCAGAAAAAAATATTATCATCGCTGATGTTCAAGATCAAATGTTGCAATAAACCTGGATTCACAATGATTTTAAGTCCTTGTCATGATTTTTCAGTCACTCTGCCCAAACTAATGACTTGCAAGGGTTACACTTATATGAAACATTTTTTCACGGTGGGAAGAAACAGCTCTATATAGTTTGTATAGGAGATCTCTTTACAGTAATAACTCCAAATTCAATTTATCTGATTTGGAAATAAGAGAGTCTATTGTGAAAGAAACAGATTCTCCCATGTAAAATTTAGCAAAAGATCAGCAAGTATACAGACAGGAACAAAGAACAAGAATGAGCTTTGTGGTAAAAAGCTAGGTAACAAGAATGTAGGATGGAAGAGACCAACTTGCAAAACGAACATATTTGTCGTCAAGTAAGAGAGCAAGTACCGAGAGGTAACAAGCACCACCGAACCACAGCTGAAGGCTTAAAACAATTACACCAAAATCATATACAGAAACACTGAAAGGCTGAAAAACAATCAATAGATGCAGGGAAAAAAGAAAAGATAGAGATGAAAATTAAGTGTGTTGTTGTTGTTTTAAATGCTGAAAGCATCGGCATTGTAAAACATCTGCAGAAGTTCACATATGCATAGCTACAAATGAATGCTCTGCATTAAAGAGTTCATGCTTACTGAAACAATGAGGCTCTGCGGAAGTACTACTAACTTCCTATGAATTCCCTGGAGAGAGTACACTCAGAGTACAGATAAATGAAATACTCATTCACAGTAGGAGCTTGGTCTAAGTGTGGGAAACACAGCACCAATACCGTACGTGAAAATTGAGAGAAGCATGACTCAGACGTTTATTTCTTTCTGAAAGACGGGGAACTTAAAATATACAACAGTAGGAAGTGAAAGATCAGGATCTCGGTATGTGTCACCATGGCTCAGCCAAAAATCAAAGGAATCTCACTGTTTTTTATCAATTATTTGGCCCAAGATCTTCCAATCTGTGGGTAATAACACAACTGGAGACAGAGCCAGTAATTAGGAGAATGCAATTGGATTCAAAAGGTTTTCCATTATTTTTTTGTGACTGGATGAGCAGATGGCAAATGCAGCTTAACACAGAAAAAATGTGAGATAATTAGCAGGGAAACCAAACACCAAGTTAGAGAATATGTACTAAGTGGAAATCTCATCTAGCAAGCTAATCAAGAGAGGAATTTGGGGGTTATTATGAAAAATAATTAAAACCGTCAAATCATTTCACAGCTGCTGGAAAAAAAAAAAAAAGAAGGCAGAGATGATAGCAGGTTACATTAATAGATGGATACACCACAAAGTAAAGCGATATTATTAGTGTTCAAGGCACTTATTAAGTAAGAACCATCTAGAATGCTCCACCTGGCCTTGCAGGCGCGGGGCTGCGTGGCAAGGCAGTGCAATAGGGATGAAAATCTGGCGTGCTGCTGGTACTCCCTGCGTTGCAGGCTCCCAGGGCTACGGAGAACGAGCCTCTCCCAGCCTCATTCATGACTTGACAAATTCCACCTGAGACCCAGTTAATGTTATTTTTGTTCCCACTGCTCTTACAATGTAGTTTCAGAGCCTCGGTCTTGGATGGTTAAAACCATCAACCTCCATTTATTCATGGCCGGTTTATTCTATTGCAGCAATATCATTTAGGCTGTATCACTCTTCTTTCTTCCTGCTGTTTACCTCCTTGATGTATCTATAGAGAGCAATCATATCCCTTCTTGGCCTTCCTCTTGCTGTGTAAGACTTGTCAAGACATTACATTTTTCTCTTGTAAAGTAAGCTCTCCACTTTCTTGATCACCACAGTAGCCCTATAAGCTCAAGTGCACACTTCTACTCCAGTGCAGATTTCTGCTGTGAATAGGTCTTGTGCTTGCAAGGATCTCTTACGACGTCGGCATGTGTTAGCAAGCAAGGAGCCCCAGGAAAGGGACACAGTCAGCTGCCGCGGCAGCCAACAAGCCCATGAGGCTGCTTGTTGGGAACACCCCCAGAACGTGAGGGCAAGGGGTTATTTCGGACATATTGGCATCAGTTGGACCTGGTTGGGGTAAGAAGAGGTGGGTATGGAGCTCTCAGCTTGGGAGCACCCTGCGGGAGAAGCGGAAAGAGGGAGACCGCAGAGTGGGAGGGTCAGTGTTGGACTGGAGGCCGGGGTTTGGACCAAGGCTGGGGCAGGGTTTTGGAGGGAGAGGGGACACTATGGGAGAGGGGATAGGTGACTGGGTGTGGGTAGGGGGAGTCATTTTCAGGGTCAGAGAGGGGTGTGGGTAGCTCCAGGTGGGCTGGGAGGAATGGAGTTGCTGGGGAGGCTCTGGGGCAGTATGGAGGCCATTAATCAGGAGTCCACTCGAGAACAGGAACGCACACATGCAGACTACTCCCTTGCTCCCACTTCATTCTACTTTTAATTTTGCTTTGACAAGGAAATTAAATCCATGACCCTCGCCCTTTGGCAGGTCTCTGAGACTCTTCTATGCAGTATTCCCCCCAACCTGCGCCCACTGTCCTGCATTTCAACAGGGAGCTTGGTGCCTTGAAAACAAGTTGCTAAAAAATCTGACAATGTTAGTTAGCATCTGGGCAGAGGAAACAGACCCAAATTAAGACCCCCTCATTGTAAAGGCAGACGTACAAACTCAGCAACTATCAGATTTGTTCGGTCTCCCAATCAGCACAAGTATTATGTTGAAATCAGCTATTATACAAGCTGCTTCTTCCCCAGCAGCTGGGATTTAGGGGACATGGGAGAGAGCCAAGCGTATTGTGAACAGGGAGGCTTAGCAGATGTTACAGAGGAAGCGAAGATACTACTTGGGATGAGGGGAAAGTTATTTATAAGGAACTGGAGGAGAGAGGACTGGGCTACCATAACACGGGAACGTAGGTCACGAATCCATTAGATGCTATCATTAGTTCCTGCATCAATCAAACCACTTGCTTACTTTCCAATTACAGTGACTTTGTTCATGTGGCATTGGAGTGTTCAGCATAAACCTAATTTTGAACTAGTAAATTACTAGAAGTCAGAGCCAAGGTATTCAGCAGAAGAAATTTAATATAGTGACTGATATATAGCAGGTCTGATCGCAGAACAGAACACATTTATAAATGTTTCCCTTAATTGTGTCCCTTAAGCTTGCACGGAGTTGGTGATATCCAAGTACTTTTTAATCAATATTGAAAAATCACAGTAAAGAACCTTAACAAAACAGAGAATCTCTAAGTTACTGTTCTTCAGAACATTTTCCTAGAGCTTGACTGTCCTTGGGAGTGCTTTCAACCCACATCTACGGGAGAGAACTAGACCTTTACTGTACATTTTTGTACGCAAACTGTTTCTTTCTTGCTCTTTAACCTGCTTCCTCTTTTCTACCAGGTAGGTGGGAAGCATTCAGTCTTATCTGCATATAACAATGCAACCACAAATTTACCTGTACTGAGTAAAGTGGCACTTTGCTTCTGTTATTGTCAGCCGTCTGATTAGTACTTCACTGGAGCAATGGGAGTGAAACTGCCTCAAAGAGACTTCATCCCCAGGATGCTCCTAGGTTCATATACTTGCATAGAATTAATTACGTTGTCATTTTTATTTGCGAATAGCATAGTTATTGTATAAATTAAGACTAGCTTTAAAGTGACATTCTAATTCACTAACACCTGCTGTACTTAGCATCACGTCCAGGGCAGGTTAGTTAACAGGGCTCAGAATTTCTACCTGATGGTGAAGTTCAACATTTCAGCAATTGCTTTTGTGCCCAACTGGAGAAAAACCAAAACGCCAACCCATTTTGTAGATCAAAGTTCTCCTGTTTAAGCTGAAATGTTTAACTTTGGCTTATCAAAGAGAAAGGAAATATTCTTTGTTACTGTATGATTTAGTTTGGTCAAAGTCTGTTGTGCTGCTCCCACTTCTCAGACCTCCTATCACCTTGACAAGCAAGTTTCCCAACCACTGGGTAACTCTTGTGATGCCGTCTAGCTCCTATGAAAACACAGGACTATGTATATCATGGGAGAGAGCCTAGTCCTGGAAACCTGATCCATAAAAAGAGCACAGATACAAGGAAGGACTTCATAAAAGGTGTTAAACTGCACAAGTTTGTGCAGTTCAGTGCCTGTTGCAGAGAAAAGCATTCCAACACAGCACAACCTTGTTAGTGTGGCTGATCCACCTTGATGTGGAAATGATTCCTTTCATTATGTCACATTCAACAGAATTCAACACGTTTGGCAATTTTTGATTTGGCAGGAAATTCTCTCTTCCATCATGAAATGTGCAATAAACATAGATCTTCTTAACAAAAATCAACTTTTAATAAAGGAGTCTACCACAGGCACTATGAAACCTGCACTATGTTAAATATTATTAAGGCAAATTCATGTTTTTACCAACCAACAAGAAGGTTTCTCAATGCTATCAATATTTTTATTACTATTTTTGTTGCAACGCTGTTATTTTTGTAAATATGTATATATATTTAGGTAGAAAATGAGAAGAAGGAAACAGAAGTATGCCATTTTAATCAAAAAATAAACTATGAAAGGCTACTGAAATCTGTTATGTCTCCCTTTGACCCTTCGTCTGGGTAATCAGTGTAACTTTTCTGCTGGGCATTCAATGCTGCCACGCTGCCTACCAGCCCAGCAGCCAGCCAGCCAGGCTTAATACAGAGGTTCCCCCCAAAAAGCAGCTGCATTTTCCTTTCTGTATGAAGTTGGAGAAAAGAGCACTGTGCTTGAAAGTGTTGGGTATTTTTTTTTTTTACAAAACTCTGGTGCATTTATAATCTAATCATGTAATAATGCCTTGTGCTCACAGGTTCTTCTAAGTGCTTCCATTGCTTTATCCCCGGGGGTACTATTATCAAACAAGTTTATTTTTTCACGTTGACAGTCTATTGTTCAACAAGTAGTTAGAGAAAGGACCATGGTTTTTCTGAATGTGAACAAGTGGCCATTGGGGGATACAAATGTGACGAGCACATGGGTATGGGTCACAGCATCCTAACACACATTTTCATACGGAACTGAAAGACTCTGCCAGTAAATGGTATTTCGCTGAACCCTGTACAGGACAGGCGTGACAGTGTCTTAAGGGGAATACTGGAAAGTAAAACTCCTCCTTCAGCTTCCTGATAACAGTGGTGTTTATTCATTTCTAATCTCAAAAGCACAGTCAAAGGTGTTAGAAATAAATATTTTCTGCACTTATCGTTGCCCAGGGAAGGAAAATAATAATGATTAATAATTATTTTAATGATAATTAACAAATTTGCACAAGGGCTTCTTGCTCCCTGAGTACAGGTTAGGTCTCTCTATCTTCATTGCCTATGTCTTTAGTGGCATTTTTCCTTTTCCAAAGGGGCAAAAAGAAAACTGATGTGCTGGCTAGCAGCATACGTTTTTTTAGAAAATTAGCTCCACAATCCTGTTTGCTGGAAAATTGCACCAAAAGAGTAATCTTATTAAATTTATTTGTTTAATCTGTCATTATAAAGCTAAAACAATACTGTTACAAATCAACCGAGGCCATACTAATATATTAAATTGTAGTAGCTGAGGAATAAAGTAGGCATTCATAAAACAGGAATTTTGATATTGATTTTTTGTTAAAATGGCATATAGAAAGGCCATTAAATTATATAAGGTTTGTGAGAAAATGGATAGGCACTACTGTTTAAGTTTCGTATGATTTAGCTCAGATTCCTCTGGGTTAGCAGAGCAATGCTGGACAAACAATTCTATTTAAAATATTCCCACTCTAATATGACCTCTCTTCTCCTTTATCTGACGTAGAGCACATGCAACGATCCTTCCTTCACTGCCTATTGAGAGCAAGATGGTGGCTGTCAGTGACCCTATGGGCGACGGCGTCCTTGAGGCAGGGTTAGGGTGCCACGCATACACAAAAGGTGGCAGAGGTGGCAAGGAGCTGTGCAGCACGACCAAGTCACCCAAGCCCCACGGGCACGAGGAGCACAGGCTGTGCTGGCAGCCACCGCTGCCACTCTCAGGTTGGCGGGGACGTGGCATAACCAGCCTTCCTTGGCGCAAGGCAGCATGCCAAACCATCATTCCAGACAAGTGCTTTTAACAGCTGCAATTAAAAATATAGCAGCATCTCTAGAGACATGTATTTTCCCTCCTGTTAGTGCATTTTTCCTGCCATTCTCTCACTTCCGTTCCTCCCCCATATGACACTATCCTAAGGTCCAAAATGTACAAAGGAACCGGTGACAGGCTTGACATTCAATATCTGGCAATTCCCACCGAGATAGCAAATGGCACTTCATGTTACTGGGAAGTGAACATTCCTCAGAGCATCCCAACATATGTCTCACAAACCACCCTTAAAACTGAGATATTTTTTTTGTTGCTACTGTACAGAAAGCTAGCTTAGATCATTTTAAGTCAGATCTCAGTAGTTTCAGTTATAAAGACAATGGAATATATATTAAAAAAATCCTAACACATTTACTCAGTATATTACAGAGACTTCAAAGCTGTGTGTGGTTTTTCTCTTTTTAATATATAGTCTACAGAGGAATACACCGTGATGCTGATGGTACAAGTGTTCTGTGTAAATATACATTAATCTTTCAACATAAAAGCTGACAACAATATTTAGATATTGCATTCACAGTATATCACCTATGGTTTTACTACACTTTTTACCATACATCGTAAGAAGTTCCTAGGCAAAAATTTGGGGAAAATATAGATGGGAGAAACTGCATTTGTATAGATATCAAAACCAATTCTGTTTGTTGAAAAATCAATAGTATATTGAGCCATTGTGCTCATCTGCAACACACTGAGATAGCAAAGAAAAGGTAAAAAAAAAAAAAAATGATTTCTATATAAACATAAATATTAAAAAAGCAACATTGTTTAGGGAAAAATATATATATGCCCTAACTTTTTTTCTTTTTTTCTACTTCAGTAATACATTTCAGCAATTCTTACATACAACAGAGGAATTTGTCCAAACAGTTTGCAAAGAAATCAAGGAGAATTACTTGAACACCTACAGCTTTGCAGAAAATTAAGAGGGATTTAACCACGCTGATTCTTGTTTAGAAACAAAGAGGTAAAGCAGTCTGTAAAGGGTTAAGAGAAAGCAACTATGGCGGTGTCTAGGAAGTGCTTCTGACTGCAATTTTCTTTATTTTAAGAGCTAAAAGGGAAAGACTTAAAGTCAGAGTGATGTTCCATGCTGTGTCAAGTTGCTTGGATGGCACATTTACGTTTTGGTCTTTTTCAGTCCTCTAATTCTAGTATTTCTGAGCTGATCGACACAAAGGCCAAAAACACAGGGGCTTTGCAGGCCACAAGAGAGCGGAGATGCAGATGGCAAGGCTGCCAAGGCCAGCAGGTGAGACAGCAGGGACAAAGGTATTATTCATAACCACAGCAGTGTCAAAACGTTATGAATCAACACCACTGGCTCCCACCTTCTTATTTGTCTGGTTTAGATGGGGTCACGAGTACTTCATCTTATGGCAGCAGGTAACCAGTAGTCTAAAACCAGGTTTTCTATGACTACAAATGACTGAAATTTGCCAAAATTACACGTATAGGATGAGCTGGATTTTAAGTCAAATATGCTTGATTAGACAAGAAACATTTATTTGGCTAATTGTTTTTATTTTTGTGAACACAGCACACTAGAGGACAGTAGAAAATTTCATTTGGGATCTGCACAATAACAGCTCTGGAGCTGTGATATACACATACTACATTCTTTACCCAAATGAGTGACACAAAGATTGCTTGTCATAAGTGAAGTCAGTGAACATTATATGGAAAAGACATCAGAACAAAAGAGATAATTTGCAGATGATGTTAGTTCTGTGAGAATAAGAGTGATATTTTATCAGTGCCGAGTCAGAACAATAGAAATAATTTTCAGATAAAGTTTGAAAGAAAAGCAAGGAAAAAAATGGTATTTTTATCACAGTTAAAGTCTAAAGTTTGTGATGATTGCTTTCCTGATAGACTAGGATGATTCACTGTGGAAAAAGGAAGCTAAATAAATAATTCCCCTTCACCTAAAAACGCGTCGGAGGAAATCCATGGGGATTGAAACATGTTCCATACACAGGGGCAAAAAAAACCTTTTTTGTTGGTTTTGTTTCTGACTATGTCCTGAGTCCTTACATACCCCTTACTGTATTCCAGGTTCTCCCTGGGTAGTAATTGCAGTTTCTTTATATTCACTTTTTTCCTTAAAGCAGATCCAGGCCTCTGCCCAGCTGCTGCCCAGCTGCGTGCCAGCACTGTGCCGCGGGCTGACTTCTGCGCTCAGAGAGAAGTCCTTCTGGCAGTCTGACCCAATTTGGGTCATTCTCCCTTCCCTTGCTAACTAGCGGCTCCTACAAAACCTAAAAATCTTCACAACTTCGAGAGTTTATAAGCCTTTGGAAATGGAATCTCATGACCCACCATAAGGACCACAGGGGTAACTAATAGTACCTGAGGGGAAGCAAAGAGAGTTTTAAGTTGGGATGCTGGGCACCTGGGTGAGGTTGTGCTGCTTCGGTATGATGAGAGGAAATGGTTGCAAGAAGCCTTATAAAACAGAGATTTAATCATAAAATACAAATCTAGAAATCAGACAATGTAATAAGGCAATAAGAGGAATAAAAGTTAGAATAACGGAATTTATCTGAATATTCCTTCCCATAAAAGCCAGATATTAGGGTAATAGTAAGGAAAACATAAAAGCATCTATAAGCACCGTAGGTATCAAAAAGACATAGAAATAAATTGATTTTTTAGCCAGCACAGGTAAGGAGGTGTTGAATTGCATATCTAGAACACTCAGTCTGAAATTCAGGAAGAACTAATAACCTGTTGGATGTCTCTGTGTTTATACAGCAAAAGCAAGCAAAGTCATTGCCAAGAAGTGGCAATGGGCTTGCGAGACTTTTTTTTTTTTTTTTAGGACTCAGAGCTCATCAAGTATTCGTTGCAAAAGTTCAGTGAGTTACAAGAGGTGGTAAAAAATACTGGGGAGGAACTATATTAGATTTGCTTTTAACAGGGGAATCAACTGACAGTCCAGGGCTACAATGGGGTCATGACAAAATGATGAAGTTTACTATATGAAAAAAATAATGAAGTTCTTGTTCTGAGTTAAAAAACAGGTTTATTAAGAGAGAAAGAAGAAAAACACCACATTAAGATCTCTTAGGAAGATAATCTAAAGGATAAATGAGCACATGAGAGCCAGAACATACTGAGAGAAATTATGTTGAATACACAAAAGCAGACCCCTTTTGAAGTGTAGGAAGGAAAAATATGAAGAGAATATTCTAACTGCATGACCTGAAAGTTTTTAATGACCTGAAAATACAAAAAAAGAAAAAAAAAAGAAAGAAAGAAAAAAAAGATCATTATACAAGTGGAAACAAGAGCACATGATTAATGACAGGCATAATGGATAGCTCACCTCTTCCATATGGATAAAAATCAAAAGGCTGGTGTGCAAAATGTGTTTCAATTAGCTAGAGACATAAAACACAGTGAGGAAATAGTCTATAAATACATTAAGTAGTAATGGGAAAGCAAAAGAAAGGAAGAGAGCATTATTTAATTGGAGAGGAGACAAAAATATGGACGATAACAGAGAGATGGCTAAAGTATTCAACACCTTGCTTCAGTTTTCATACATAGAAAGCATTAATTAAAATTAGCTACCAAACAGCAGACCAGAAAAGCAGAAAAAGCTGAAGGCGGACATATATTTTGGAGACTGGATCATTGTAGAGAACTTTTCTAACTAGCCAGAGCAGTCTCTCAACAGAGACTTTACCTTCAAGAACACATGGAGGAAGTAGCAGAAGAGCAACCACAGCGCCTTTCTCTAGTGGGATAAAGAAATACTTGAGGCAATTCAACACATTAATCTAACTTGGAAAGTCAAATTATTGCAAATAGTATCAAACAAACATGTTAAAAGAATAATAAAAGACAATCTTTAAATATCTAGTAAGAATTTGCCAAGCATAGTAAAGCCAATTCAATTGCCTGCTGATCAGCAAATATGATATAATGATGACTTTAATACGGTTGGCATTACTACTGCAAATTTCTATAAAACATCTTGGTAATAGTAAGAAAACAAAGCATTCCTGCCGTTATCAATTGTTGGTCATCAAACCTGGAATCACCAAACTTGGAGGACATCTTCAGTGCAGGTCCAAGCCTGGGTCTATATTATATTTTCAACAATGATTTACACAAGTGCAGAAGAAGTGCATTCATACCTCTCTAGGGATCAAAACTATTTTGCCAGACAAGGTCAGAATCCAAAAGGATTTTGACAAAGTGGAGTGAGTTCAAAATTCAGAAGACAAAACTGAATAGAGACCAGGTAAAGTATTGATACTAGAAAGGAGCAATCATGCACATAAATACATGAGGGGAACTACAGGCAAGAATTGACTGATAGAAACCTAGGTGCCAACAGGGAACACAAAGTAAACAGTAACATCAGTGCAATTTCCCAAAAAGTATGTGCCTCCTTCTAGGTTGTTAATAGGTGATGCCTTAAGACAGGGTGCCAGTCATTTGGCTTCCTGAGCTAGTAACCCCTCCAAAGGTTATTATATTTTAAAAGGCAGTTCCCTTTAGGAAAGCTATAATCTAGAGCAAGCCCAGGGGAAAACAATAAGACCAGCACACTTAAACTGTTTTAACCAGGCTGCAGGACTGAAGGAGATGTCTTAGTAGTAGTGCACTCATATTATACGGTACGATGCTTCATGCAAACCTCTTGTGGGTAACTGTACCACAGCATACTCTATAAAAAATACCTGCCATCAGCACACAGATTTTCATAACAACTCTCTTAATACAATACAGAACATTCTCTGTTCCTTCTGATTCCCCGTTAGGGTAATGACCTCAAACTGAGAAAAAAATACGTAACACAGTTAAGTAGAAAAATGTAGCACTGCTGAAACAGCATTTGGATCAGGTATATTTGGCAAACAAAGTAGAAAGTGCATTACAATTTACTGTAGCATTCAGTTTATTCTTCGAATGGTTATCGAGCTTCAGATATACTGGAGACACTAAGCAGGGCATTTTTACTGTAGGGGCTTTTAATCCCTCCAGGCCTCCTGTAGCTCTTAACAAAAGGCTTCTCCATGTTTTTATGCTTCCTCTTCTTATTTTAGTAAAACAAACATTATCCTTCCTCATCTATACAAAACATAAAAACTTCAATCACTATTCAGCGTAAGACACAATGTTGAGGTCTAGACTGATGTATGTGCAAATGCAGCAGATTCCCCCCCTGCATTAAGAGTACGAAATCGACCTTGGCAATGACAGCACCAGCTGTGGTCAACAGCTACATTGCCGAGTTTTGTTAGAGTAAGTGCTCAGTGGGTGATAGGGTCTATATTATATATATATATATATATATATATATATAAAAGACCCTCATAATGAGGTCTGCATAGTAGGAGGGGTCCTTGAGAGTAAAAGCAGAGGATGACAACAGATGTCTCAGGTAACACAGGGAACCCCACGGGAGTAAGAACATCTTGCCAATGGTCGGTTCCTGGCCACTAGAGGAGTGCAACTTGGACACCCCCGCAGAAAAAAAAGACAAACAAACAAAACACAACACCATACAAACAAGTAAAAGTTGCTATTTATGGTGAAAATTCAAAGGAGAAAACAAAACAGTATAGAAGATCATAGCCCATACAACAATGATAACAGATGAAAACAGGGAGCGCACTGCTCCAGCGGTATCCCCCTGGTAAAGGATGCTGAACCTGATCCCCCTGTGCCCCCTCCAAAGTGGAAAAGAAGTGCTTTTTGGTTTGCTCTTTACCACATTTTGCATCTGCAATTCAGAAATTGTGTATGAAATATTATTGGCTACTATATAATTGTGTTAAGTAAATCAGAACTTTAAAGAACAGCATGTGTGTGTTTTATTTACCAATGCTCACCCACATGGCGAGGTGATTGATACTGCGGCACTAAATCACAATGAACTTGGATGCAACAGTATATCATATTTAGACTTGAACTGGAGAAGTTTTGCGTTGACATATTAAAATAGAAAAATATATTTTTTTTCAGTGCAGCTATAGCTTTATCAGTGCTGATAACAGGCACCCAGTTATCCTGCCATCCTTCCTACAATTGTATCGGGTCTAACATGCCCATTCACTTCCACGTGTGATGTGCTAATCGTATTCAGAAGTGGCAGAATAAACCTCTGTGGGTTGACGTCACTGAGTAAAAATGTCAAGAAGCTTCCACTCAAACTGGCAAGAGTCAGGGAGGGGATACAGCTCGAGATGTTGATAGACAGTGTTTCAGACTGCATTAGGACTGAATCGATTTGCTAAATATAAATCTATTTTTAAAGAAAAAATAAATCCATGGATTGGTAAACAATTTCCAAATTGTCACTCCTGTTTTACATGAATGACTGAGCCAAAATAAAATGTTATTTATTTTGTTTAGGCTGCTGTATCACATCCGGAGTCATCTCTGTAAGGTTTAGTCTGTAAGAGAGAATGGAGGAACCCTGCGATAGAGCCCTATGCAAACTACCCAAATGTTAGGCCCGAGTGTGTAGGAGTAAACCAGACTATTTACCTAGCTATATCTTCTTTGAAACAGGTGGGCAGAAGGAAGATAGAGAGGGATGGGGGAATGGGAGGAGATTAAAGTCTTTTTCCAGACTTCTTGGCCAGAACAGCTGCGCCACTGCAGAGAGATACTAATTTCCAGAAGTAAATTACTATTCCCTCTGAGCAAGGAAGAAGCAGAAGAGAAAATGTGATTCAGAGGAATATCTGAGTCACCATACTTCCCCAGGCTGGCATTACACGGATGCAGTTCACACACTGCCTCTCGCTCGAGGCTATGCCAATAGGCACAATCTTACCCTAAATAAAGAACAGGACAGTTGTGTCAGCAACTTACAGTTTCCATAAGTAAGCTTTATATGCTGCTGTGTTTAAGGTTTAAGGGAAGATCAAGAATCTAGGAAGCTGTAAGACAGAGCATTTGTTATGTTCTCATACTAAAATATCCCTGTGTCACATGCTTTGTGTCTTTTCATAGCACAGAAAGTCCCCTCTGTAGAATAAAAACCCAGATGGATCATTTTATAATGATTAGGCATCACTGTTTAAATGTAGACACCATGAATCACTCTGGAACAGCTGCCAGCGATTTGCCTTGGAAATAAAGCAATCATCCACCAAGTTTAAAGAGCTACTTTATGAGAAAGGGATGGGATACGTGTGTTCAATGGGAAAAAAAATAAAAATAAAAATAAAAAAGACACAAAAATCCAGAAAAGGGAAGTGATTTAAAAGTTTTGTCAAAATACTCTGCAGTGGGTACAGCCTATCATCTTTTATATTGCAAGGACCTCTGGGGTGATGTGGTCCAACCAGTGGCTGAAATTGGGACCTATTCAGACTAGTCATGACTGTAATATTGATATTCACCATTTAAATGTGATTAACACTATTGAGGTATTCATGTTCTTTATTATCAGAAATAAAAGGAGGATGTGCTACTATTAGCTACTTGTGAACAACATCTGTTTGGCATTTAACAATAAACACATTATACTTCAAGACAATATTATTCTGTTCTGAGTCTATGATTTCTAAGTATAAAAACTTCTCTTGCTATATCTGAGAAAATAGGAGTGGTCCTACTTCACCAGATTTTCTGCTAGAAGAATGGAATTAGCATAACAGGAGGAAATGCAAACAGCAGACAAAAAGTGAAATATCCTACTATGTACATGGCTCACCATTTTATTAGCAGTTTTGTAAGACTACCATGGAAAGAGTTGGCTACCCGAAGAAGATTATTTTTGCTCAAATTCTTAAAACTGCTGCCATCTTTGAGCCCCTACAACAGTACCTCTTCAACTACATTCCCTTCGAAGGCTCAGAGGTAGGCATTCTCAGGTAGAGAGGTTTAGAGCCTGTCTAGCACACAAAAAGCCCTTAATTCAGCAATAAGATCTCTGCATCAGTGGCAACTGATATCGATAAAACCCAAGGGTGGCAAGTAAGAAGGAAGGGAATTGTTTTCATCTTTTCTATACCAGCCTAGAGCTGGCCTTATCTAGGAAGTAGGATTCTGTCACGCTTCTCTTTTCGCAAGAAAGTGACCCAACGATCAGGTTGGAGGCAAGGCTGGAGTGGGAATAATGGTCCCATTGGAACTGTTGCATTGGACAGTAAATAATGAAAAAATCATGGGGTGTGTAGCTAAACACAAGATGCAGTATGATTCTGTATCTGTTAGAAGGACGTTCACTTGGGAATAGAAATATCTTTTTTCCTGTCCCTGCAGTCAACCTTGTTAATGTATACTATCCCCCAGCTAATCCTCTGACAGCAAACACTGCTGTGGGACTTTGGAGAATTCATCTTACTACAGAACATCACAGTGAAAAAAATAGAGAGGATATATAGGAGTCCTTTGCCCAGATGATAGGTATAGCCCAGGCCCTCAGTCACTACAGAAACAGTGGTACTTGCTGCCTTATTTCACTGATCTCTGAAATATACCAGCATGTTCCTACAGTCACAAAGGGAAACATCCAGTTTACTTTTGCTCCAATAAAAAGTAACAATCTGAGAATTTTGACTTCCTGACCAGGCCACCCATGAGTTTCATGTTCTCTGTAGGCCTGGCTTCCAGTGTCCTTCTTGATATGTCTGACTCCACTCTGCCCGTGGACTCCCTTTGCTCCTTAGTACTCTTCCATTATTTCCTTACCAGAACAATGGTAACTTTACAGCAGTGATGTGGCAAGCCAATCGTCCATCCCTCTATCTAGGGAGAGGATTTACTCCCTGAATGGCAGAAGACACTGCATCTGAGACCCTTGTCCAAAAACTCTAAATTGCCTGTCAAGAAGCTGTAGAACACATGAGGGAGATGTGGGAGATGTTCCTCTCAGCTTACTCCCCTACAAAACCATCTGGCCTGCTGGTTAGCCCACATCCCATGGAAAACTGAGCCATACGACTCCATTCTCCACACTGCTAAAGAAGCATCCCATCATAGACCTGAATGGCTTAGAAGCCATGCAATCCCCATTATAACAGAATTAATTTTAAGCTTTTTATTTACAACACAAAAAACACTTCTCTACTTACTCTCTGTTCATGTATAGGATCTGTCAGGATGAGACGCATTCTTATATGCACAGCCTTTCTCATGTTTCTAGATAAATGATACAGTGAGATTAGAGACAGAAGTTCCCCTAACCACAAATGACTGTGCTGTGGCTGTATTTATCTGACTTTTTTTTTTTTTTGATGAAAAGCAATCATATCCATTTTGAAATCCTGCTGTGAAAATTTAGATTCAAAATATCTGACCACATTAAGAAAGAAACATTTTTCTAAGACTATATATTTATGTGGACATTTTTATTATCTACAAATGTGATATTTAATGTAAAAAAAAAAGGGAGAAAAAAAAAGGAGCAATGTATTCTGCAAGACTAATGGACAGCTAAACATTGTACATTAGACCAGACAGGCAGTATATAGAAAGAGAAGTTAAATCAGGCAGCAATGACCTTGGACTGAACAGCTTTTCTAAGCTAGTCTACTTGATTTTGAATTTATTCTGGGGTGTGTCCTTTTTTATCATGCAGCGAGCACTATAGAATGGGATTCATATAATCAAATGTGGACAACTACATTGAATTGCATGTAAGCTACCTGGGCCTCCACGGTCACTTTAAGGGCACAACTCATCCCACGCAAGAGACATGAAAAAAGGCAGAGCTAAAACCACCAATTTCTCACCGTCCAATACAAGAAGGGAGAGGTGATCAGTTCAATAAATAGACATCTCTATTATACCAGTATTAGTTGAAATAAAATCCATCCAGAGGGACTACAAAATTCTGGTCTTTATAGCTAGCTTCAGGCATCCAGCTTAAATTCCAGCCAGGGTTTTAATTTTAGAACTGGGGATGAGGAACATACCAGATAAAATAACGAGGCTTACCTCCTACCTCCTTCTCTAAAAATACACAATTTGTCTCCCAGCTGCAATATACCTCAAAATGAGCAGACTACTGAATCATATAAGGGAAACAGCTCTTCTCAGGTATCTCTTTTTTTTTTTTTTTTTTAGATTATAAGGAACATTTTTATCCACCTTGCAAGGTCTTAATTAGAATACAAGGAAAACTAATATATGGAGCTATATATTGCAACAAACTTTTCTTTCAAGAAAATTTTAGAATAATAGCAGAGATTACTGCCTTTCTCACTTTCTGCCTTACAGCCTTATTCTCAACTGCAGTCTCTTTCAGCATCTGGCTCAACTTGTGCTGGCAACGTAAAGTGTGTCAGGGGGAGCAAAGAGAGTCACAGCATCAGGTCTGCACTACTCGGAACATGGATGGCGTATCCCTATATAGGCCCTATATAGTTTTCTAGCTCTTCTCACTATGTTTTATATTGTAGAAAGCAGCAAGGCTTGACATATCTGAATATAGTTAGTAAACACAGGTATCCAGCTGTGATGTTGTGAGGTTTTTCTGTGTTGTTGCTACATAATGACTTAAATAAGGCACGGGGCATAGTTTTCAACAGCAAATACCGAATGAGCAATGGAACTGTGAAAAATGAAGCTTTCAGAATGGAAGATGTTATTCATCTGTCAAAAGCATAAAAGAATCTTCCTATATGTCCTTTTCTTCCTAGAAAGAAGCACCATGCTACTCACAAGATATACTGAAGTACTAGTTATAGTTCAGCTGCAACAGCAGAAAAACCTTTGAATAATTTATCATTCAAAAGTGACTTTTTGTAAATGGAAAAAAAAAAAAGGAATAACCCTGACATACTACTTTATGACCTTCTCATAATTATTTTAATTAAGCTTATTGGCTCCTTTCTTGTCTAAGAAATATATATTCTTATATATTTATATGTATTTTTGGTAGTAAGTTAGATTCCAGTGACTGTTCTTGTGCTAAGCAATATACCGGTACTAAAACGGCTAGGAAACGTCTGAGTCAGTGCTGAGAGCTAGTGACAAAGCGCTTCACAAGCTTCAAGTCATTGCCAAGACACAGTTGTATTAAAAAGAGAATAGGCTGAGGGCAGGACTACTGAGTGCTGATTCTACTGCCCTTGCCAGTTTCCTCTTCAGACTCTGTCAAGTTGGTATATTTTTATTCTGAGTTTTCTGTTTAGTAGTCTTTGATTAGGTCATTAGGTCACCTTAATCAAGACCTCTGAGATATAGAGACTGCAAGGTTTAGGGAAATATAGATCATTTTAATAACACAAAAACAGACACATATATAGTATGAATAGTATAAACTTCTTATCTGCTAAAGCCAAATGATGACAGAAAACTTAAATTTCTACAAAATGTTTCAGTAAAATAGGAAAATATATTAACCCCTACAAAATCACCAGCTTAAGGGCCTTTTTGAGAATGACTTCAAAAGCTTCATATGCAGTGATGTTCAGTGAATCAAATTCTCTTTATTCTTTCCACGTACATATCTTCCACAAACTGTTTATTTTGTTTGTTTTTCATTTGTTTGTTTTTGTTTTTTGAGATACACAATGAACTTGGTCCGGTTGTCTGTCCTTTTTTTAGAGTATTCCCATTCAGTCAGTGAGTTTAACACAGGGAAACCCACAACATTTAGGTCCTTAACATGGATTAAAACACCAGACTATAATGCAAACAGCTTGCTTGATTTCCTGTGCACACTAATTCAAATCCTCTTAAGCACTCAGAATTTTCTTCTTGCTGGTACTGTACAATTTCTCTCTCTCCATGCAGGCACTACAACGATAATATTCCACAGCTTCCCTGGTAACTTTACCAGAGCACAATTAACATTGCGCATTCCCAGCAAACAACTATTTGCAAAGGCATTTAGTCATACTTCTAAAGTTAATAATTTATTGTCTCTCTTCATTAATTATAAAAAGCTGAAAATTTTGCTACAAGTGTCTGTGTTAAAAAGATCTAAGGAAGACAAGATTTGGATATGTTACATAAAAGCATGCACTATAAGAGCAGTGTTACATTTTTTAAAGGGAAGGCTGTCTTTAGCACTGAAATTCATCAATATTCACCCCTTTGAGACATTTGACTAGGAAATAACTGACCTTGAAATAGGTTATGCATCTTCACTTTAGGATGCATAACAAGTCATGGTCAATTAATACACAACAGAGCCCATAATCATGGAGATTATTGCCTGATCTGGAGGAAACATACTCAAGGGCATTACAGCCTAATTTAGCTTCACAGTCAAATTGATAACTTCGGCACCTCAAGTACTCTGAAACCACAGCAATCAGCACTCTGGAAACACACACAGATCTCTAATAAACACTGACACTCTATAATGATGTTTAAAAACGAGCTGTAAAACTTTAATAAAATAAATATTAGGCCCATAAACCTCATTTCATAATCTCCCTAACACATAATAGCATGGTCCAGAACTTGTCCCCTACGGCTATTTCTTGACAGAAAGCAGCCACCCAAGACAGAGGATTCAACCCTAGGCTTCTCCTGCCCAGGGACAAAGAGATATCGGCCAGGAAAAAGGACGCCAGGCTGATTACTCCCTGATCCAGGCCACTGAATAGCTCAGGCCAGACAACTGCTGGAAATATTCTTCCTGCTCTTCAGAACTCCAGACTAAGCAAGCATGATGCATTGCCACCCCTCTTCTCCTCAGCATCCTGCTTAGATCTGCTCAACCAGAGGAAAGACTGCCAGTGCCAGGAAAAGAGGATGAGTTAAAAACAAGGAATAAAGCTTGAGGCTGCATTTATTTTTAATTTGGAGTTTGTAAGAGAGCATTGTTTTTAATGCCTTTTCTTTCTTTTTTTTTTTTTTCCCTGTAGAGGATCTGAATATCAATAAAACTGTGCTCATTCATTCCCGCTGCAATTTTTGCATATGCTTTTTCACTCGGAAGATGACTCCCCACCAAAAAAAAAAAAATCAGATGAAAAAAACTGCACCCCAAATTATGATTGTCTTTTAAATTAGAAAAGAGTTTCACATATATCCTGAAGCAGATGAAAATAAATGAATAATAAATAAGAATGCCTTTTACTTACAGTATTTGGAGCCTTTAATCTAAGGATTTTAATAGTGCTCTAAAAAAGTATTTACTAATTAACCTTGACTTTAGCAAGAGCAAGACAAATCCTCATAACATTTCTTTTAGCTCAGATAAAAAAATAAGAAATAAAAAAGTAAAGAAATTGTGTGACTTTCCTATTTCATGCTCACAATCAATAATGCACGGCATTAGCTTGAGGTAAAAGTCCTTGTCGCCATTCTCCATGCACAGAAGTCTCACAATGAAGCACTGCTTTAAACTCCACCTAGCCCTCTGATCTGGAGGTGAGGATCAAAGCTCAGATGCTGGTGGTATTCTGGCTACTACAGCAGTGAGGAATCGGGGTAAGAAATGGGTAAACTTCTCCTGTTGAACCGCAACAGGAGGCTGAGGAGCTACAGAAAAATGAAGAAAGTCTCTTCAGACCACCGGCCAGAAGATGAGATGCTGAGGTTACGAGCCCCTACGGCAGTCATTGCTTTTAGTACGGCAGGACTGGAGAAGCTTGATGGTGGGGCTTACACGTGAGAAGTAACCTTAAACATTTCAGTCTGAGATGGAAATTCCCACTCTGAAACTCTTCTAAAAGAAGGGCAAGTGGGTGAACCAAATTGCTGGCACCATCATCCTCACCTACACCAGTGGTTTTAGGGACCAAGCAAAGCAAAGAGATCTGCAAACAAATACATTCCACTCACATGAGTGGCTTGCTTTGAACTCCATGAAACTGGCTTTTTTTTTTTTTCCCCTCCCAACAAACAGACTATTCCCAGAAAAAAAATCACCCTGCCTGACTCAGCTATTCCGTGCAGTTAATCCAATCGCTTTGGTGCACTTTCTCAGTTACTTTTCAGTTTAACTTCTCTCTCTCAAGGCAGGCTGAATTGACAGAAATGAACTCAAATTCTGATTTTTCAGCACTTGTGTCAGTCAGGTTCAATAGGTATTGATTCCTCCCTTTTCCACATGAGCTGCTGGCGTGGGATGGGGGTCCAAGAAAGAATAAAGGAATCTTGAAGATTATTTGAGATATGACTCCGTCTTCTCAGGGAGAGGAAAGGGGACAGTGGTCTTGATCAGCAAAAATGCTGACGGAAGACTTCCAAGCCGGTGAATCCTAGGACTTCTACTGATGACAATGATGACTAGGAAATGATGCAGATGGTCATGCACCCTATCGTCATAAAGTAAATCATGAAGTTGTTTGAGTTTCAAAAATGGTAATGGGGAAGAGGAGAGGGAGTTCATTGTCACAATCAAAATAGTAACCAGAAAAATATGCATATCTGTGTATTCAAAATACACATGGCAAGTGCAATAATGTGTCTCTGAGTCCAAACTAAAAATAAAATTTCCTGGAAGTAGTTCTAATCCTCATCTTATTTATTTTACAGGGTCACTTAGATCACAATACTAACCTTATTAAATTCTATATTTGTTTATCAGTAACAGTTCCATGCTTAATACTGAGAAGTTAAAACTGAGGGACACAGAACAAGATTTCTATTGATTTTCTTATTCCACACATTTGGTCACAAAATTCAAGCAATTTTTTTTTTATTTTTTTTGTGTGTAATGCATTTACTCATCTGTTGAATCTTTTACTGGCTTTCAGTTGTAGCTACCTGAAGAAAGATCAGAAATGATAACCAAGTGCTGTGTTGTGGTTTTTTTTGTTTGTTTTTGTTTTTTGTTTTTAATCCAAAACCCAAACAATTACCTAGCCTAAGGTTTGACATGTCATCCTCCATGCAGCCTGCCTCTCACCACCATGATCCCTAATCTCTCTCATCTCTCTTAGGATGCACACCACTCTTCCACACCTCCCCACTTACACCTCCATCTCGGAGCGCCCGTTACACTGTACACTGCTCCTGTTCCAAAATTCACTCTACAGACTCTCCATTTAATTTCTGTGGTCTGTGTGTTCCCCCAAAACAGAGCTCTTGCAATACCCTCAATCCCTTCCATCAATATTTGCAGCCTTGACATCAGGTCAAGATACTCTGTCCACAGTATTAGCCAATACACATGTGCTGGTTACTCAGTTGAGTGCTCACAAGTAGAAATGATTCTGGCTGAGCCATCGTGGCCCCCATCTTGCATTCCCTCCACCTTCTCCTGCCTTGGTGAGTGAGGCATTCCTCTGCCAATCTCAGCCGTAGGTTCATAATGATAAGGGAAGAGATTGCTAGACAGAGCGATCATACAAACCTAGCCTTCTTAGGAAACAAGGGCACAAAAACAAGGCTACAAAACAAAAGAGGTGAGGACAAACAGAACACCTAAAGCTGAGGAACATAATTTAAGGCAACTGCATCATCAATATAAATTTACTCTGAAGACAGATTCACAGCTAGCTACTATTACACAGAGCACACTGTGACTGTATCAAAGGGAGATGTCATTAAGCCATCCTCATTAACAGCGCCTGCCAAGGACAGGTAGAGCACAACTCAACAGAGCTGCGATTCGTATCAACCGGGAGCAGGAATGAAAGAGCTGGAACTGTTCACAGCGTAACAAATATTTACCAGGCAACTGGGCAGGACAGAGACAGCTAGGGACACGTTAATGGGGGCTGTTAATGGGGGATGGCTGATGGTCTGGTACCTTCAGGAGGTGAGGTCAGTCTCAGGCTTCTTACCTCGGAGCAGCTGCAGGATCCGCAGTGCCTTTCTGCTACAGGCACCTCAACACGCGCCGTGAGTCAGGAGCCCATGCGCTCCCATGAGCGGGCTGTTTGAGGAGTGTTTGGCAGTTCGCAGCGATGCCTCCCACCTGATCTAACTCCGCTCTGCTTGTGACTCACTGAGCCTGCTAATCCAAGGAGAGGCAGCCTTTAACTCGTGTGCATTCCTGTTACTCTCGCTTTGCAGAGTTATTGTGGGATGGATTGGAGCATGTTACAAAGTTGCCATGTTGCTGATTGCTCATTTTCATACTTACCTTTGTCTCTGGGATTTTGCTATGGTACATCTTTTTCTGTTTCCATTATCCCATCTATTCTACATCTTGAGTTGAAATAAACCACTCAGCTTTGAACGGACTTCCCCCTCACCACATATGAAATATGTAATGCAGCACTGAGTGTTTGACCCCATTTACATTTCCGTTTATCATCTATGTTTCATTTTTGCTAATGTGTTCATACAAAGACACTGACCAAATACATCAGTTGATACTGGCACAAGTTTTCCCATACTTCACATTACACTTGCTCCCTGGTTTTATATGAGCTAGCCTCTGTCCATTTCAATATCTGGAGCTACAATGTGGAAACCTTGGAAACAGATTCAGACAGAGTATGAGGCACTCTGTCAATACTGGGCATGTCTTCTGTTGGCTCTTTTCTACCCATGAGCTTTACTAATATTTTTGAAGTTTCTGGGATTAGGTCTTATTTTTCTGGTATGAGTTTATATAACCCCCTACAATCTGACACAGACAGCTACATTATCCTGGATTAACAGATGCAGGTAGACACATCTCCAGGAGTAACGTATGGTGCTGCAGCCCAGTAAATACATTCTTCCATGCTGTGTGGATTACTGGGCTGCACACTCTCACTAAAATGTGACCTGAACTACCCCACGCATCTATCTGGCTCATGGTGGGGACAGTAAATGTGACATCTTCTGCCCTCATCCCTGCACACCTAGCCTAGCATTACATGTAAAACACTAAGTAAGGACCATTTACAGACTTCGAGAAACATACACTTTCCTTTGGGGAGTGCCGTTAGTCTCAGAATTTCCAAAATGTCTAAAAACTATCATTATGTTTTGAAGTGAAAATTACCATTTCAATTTCTACTATATAGATATTTTATGCTTTCTTTGCTGGAGTTTATTTTTAACAGAGTCATACTGCAGATAACGGAGACAGGAAAAACTACTCAGTTCACTGTTATGACCAGTCGATATTGAATGTCGCACAGGCTGATTTTCTTCTTACTCATCACAAACATCAGGAGCGTTTTACATTAAAGTATGAGACATATGAGGACCCTTTTGGGGAAGGAAGGAAGGGAGGAAGGAAGGGAGGAAGGAAGGAAGGGAGGAAGGAAGGGAGGAAGGAAGGGAGGAAGGAAGGGAGGAAGGAAGGGAGGAAAAAGTTGTGTCCTATTTTGAAAAGGAACTGTGTAAAAACTGTGTTTTTACTTACGTGTATGTATTTGGAGTGTGCAAAGAGCAAACTGGATTATGCTTCTGCAGATGCATCTTAGGACTGTTCCATTAAGTTCTACATATTTATAACTGTGCATGCCTCTTAAAACAAATAAAGCTTGGTCTGATATCAAGTTAGTCTTTTTTTTTTTTTTTTTTCATATTGCTATATTTTGGAATAAGTGATCAGAATAATAAGAACACTTCAGTGAATAAGCAGGAAACTTTATACTCTCAGATGTTATCACTTCCCCCAAAACAGAGCTGAGTTCAGATCAAGAGGCTTTAATATAATGTTTTCAATTTTATTCTAAGACTAAATTCCTTCAACAGAGCATAGCACATACAGAATCTAGGTTACCATCCTTCTGGCATAGTTTTGTGGCAAATTATACAGCCTTATCTGAGGACTATAGAAATACAAATTTGGGTAACTTTACATTAGTTGTGAGAGTAGTGCTTAGCTAAAAAATGAAGATTAGATTTTGAGTCCTCTCTGAGATCAGTGTGCCCATATGGCACCAAGGTCATCTTAAAGAGATCTGTCAGAATGCTGTCACTTTGTGGTGGTTTTTTTTTCCTGCAACTTCCTGGGATACCAGTTTACAACAGAACAGAAACTTCCAAAACGGTGAAGATACTCATACTGGTAAATGTGTATTATTTTATGAGATATTTAAATCTAATTTAAAAATATCTTTTCTTAATGATTTCTTTGTAATTATTTACAAGAAAGTTGTCTGAGAAAAAGCAACTACAATTTAAGTGTTTTATGATGTTTGCTTCAGAATTAAGTGCTAGCTTACCATCTCAGAACATCAGAGGCAACATTTTAACTACCATATTAATGACTAAATACTTTATTAGGCAAGATTGTTACTAAATATATTCAGAATATGCTCCTACTGTTCTTCCATTGAAGCAACCCATTATGAAAGAGACGCTGCTCCCTAAGCATCTGGAAACAACTCTTTTCCTTGTGTTAATTAGAACTAAGGTTTTAAGAGATGCCCAAAGAACCACAAGTGCCTGGCAGGCACTTTAGAGTTTATAGCATTCTACACTGTTAATTCATTGCCTTTTTCATACTTACAACATGAAATATAAGCTTTAAACACCACAGGGAAACAATAGTTAAACATGGAACAAAATTACTAGTCTCTATTGTATGGAAGATATTTGTAAGAATGCAATCTCACCCTGACAGGGTTAGATGAATTCATAAAACACTTGTCTTCACCTTTAGCCTTGACAATCTTGTGATATTTATGTTCTCTTGTAAAATAAACATCTCTTAGCTGATCATGAACAACCAACAGAGAAAATATGTTTTGGATTTGCACGACAGATATTGAAGTAATATAGCAGAAGGTTGTGTGGAAGACAAAAAAGAAATATTATGTTATTTATGGTCCCTTTCATGGATGGCCAACTTTCCTCTCTTATTGGAACATCTATTAGTATGTTTTCTCCTGAGGACACTTCTCTCAAATGTGTCCTGTCTTAATGTCTGTTTTCTCTGCTTCAAAATATTGAGTTTACACTAAATCTTTTTCCTTTTAAGTCATATAAATTCATTCTTCAAAGAACAGAAAAAGTGGTAACAGGCTTTCCTGGGAGAAACTTTACTCTAAAACCTGATTTATACTTTTGATGAAAGCAGATACTTTGTGAACTTCTGCTGCACCTCTGTACAATAGATGACTAACATACGGTTGCCTAGAAAGCAGATAAAGGATTTTCTTTTCTTGACAACTAGATAAAAAGACTTTTCTTTTATTCTGTATGTTTCCAGGTTCAGTTTCCAGCTCAGAATGGCTAAGTCCATACTGGATAAGCTTATTCCTGAACTTCCAAATCCATTGGGGTCCACTGTACCACGCTGGCAGCAAGGAAGCTTTAAAATAAGTATAAATATAACTTACACCAGGTTATTTTATATTGTTTAAGAGTGGAACTAGGAAGCTGAACCTCGATCTCCATTGACAACTCCTATGCTCTCCACGCATGGAGAGCGTAACAAGTTGCATGCCCAAATGTTTCTAAACTATTGTTAAACCTTTCTCATGAGTAACATCTGGTAAGAGTGCATCATGCCCAAAGCAAACACTGCCAGCCACAACTGATTATTTAATAAATATTTTATAATTCAAGCTGGATTTTGTTTGTGTGCTTCCTCTCTGCAAGTATATACAGTTATGCTAAAGACTTTTTTATCTGACTTCACCTCTTCTAAGTGGTCTCCCATCTCTACTTCCTGCTATCCAATTATTAAATCTTTATCATGTCTTATTATAGTTTTCTGTCTTACAGAGAATACTCACAATTTCTGAATTAATCTATTTGAATCCTACCTTTACAGTCTAAGAATACTATTTTGGTTCTTTGAAATAAATGAGCAATTCATCATCACATATATTTTACTAAGAAAGGTATACTTTGTGTTCTACAAAAGACTGGGAAAAGTCAAGCCCCATGCAGACAGACTGCCAATACAATTTCTACTACTGCACAGCAGATGATAGTAGCCAATGCACAGAGTGGTCAGAGAGCAGAGAAAGGAGCACCACAGAAGTAACCACTAAGGTTAGGAGCATACTTTGGAAAAGGTCTATTGTTTTTCCTTTGTTTGGTTATTATTTCTAATTTAAAATAATTAATAGATTTTTGATATCTTTGTACAGATATTGCTGAAAAGAGTTAAGGATAGAAGCCTTCTAGATATGATCTTGAAACTGGTTTCTATCAGAAGCTAAACGTACTTGCTTTACAAAGAGTTAACTATAAAGCTAGCATAAAATATTGATGAAACTATCTAAAGCTGCACATATTACTGAATGCAAGGTTTGAAGTGTGAACAACCAACCTACTACTGCTGACAATTATAGGCTACATAAAAATATTTTTTTTATCATCTTATAATGCCAACATATTTGCAGTGTTTTGCACAGTATAAATATAATGCAACACAGTGACAAAATTTGCAATAGCCAGAAACGTTGCTATGGTAAATATTACCAAAGGGTGGCAAATAGCAGAGAAAACTCTTTATGTGTGCATTACTGCTGAAAGTATGGTCAGGAAACCAATTAACTTACTTACCCTGTGTAAGACTAAGTAAAAAATGGGAAACCTGTAACTGTGTGCGTACATGTGGATAAAGTCTGCAGACTTACAATGTGATAAGTCCTTTCACACTTCTGTTGCCTTCCACATGAATAGAAGGCTCTCAGCACCCAGAGGATCTGCACTCCATTGCCTTGAGCTCATGCATATCAATGAACAACAAGTGTTAGGATCTGCCCTAAGTGGTTCAATTGGATTTAATGGGACAACAGTGCACCTGAGAATTCGAGTCTGATTCAGTAAATAAGGATTCCTAAGAGAAATTATCATGCTAGAAGTAAGAAACCTGTCACAGAACATAAACCAATATACGATGCCTATAAAAAATGAGTATTTGACTAGAAAGTGCTAAGACAACTGGTCCTTACACTGGACCAGAAAAGTAAGGCTATGCCTCCAATAAAGCAATGCCTACTCCATTTTTTAAAATTTATACGTTTAACTGACAAAATAAGAGATAGTACTAATAATTTTAAAATGTTCTGTGTTGATCGAACAATTGTGGTAATTCTGAGCTATTATTATTCACTTAGTTCATAAATTTCAGTAGAGTTCTGCTGAGTCACACAAATGGACACCCTGGCCAACTGGGTGGATATATGACTTGATTACTATACTGAGACCAAATACGCAGTTATGTTTCTGCGTCATACATTAGCTTATTGATTTGACTATACAGATTGTGCAATTCAGATATTCAAATAATTGGAATTTAAATTCATCAAGCAACTTGTTTCATTCATAAACATATAGTTGAACTGATAGCCACACATAAAACAGGGGAAAAAAATAGGCCAGAGTAGATGTTTTCTACACATAGTATCTGCTTCAAGAAGAGGTCTCCCGTTTCAAGCCTAGAAAACACTATGTGACATATCACATGTTGCTTCTTAGCCATCCTGCCAACCTGAAGCCAAAAACTGTTTCCTTTATGTGGCTGTACAGTGCTCTCACCCTTTCTAGACAGAAGGTGCTGAATTTGAAGTTGGTTTGCCTAAACCTACAAATGTCTCTCCAGTAGGAGAAATGAAGATAGCAGAATTGCTGAGGATGGTGCACAGGCAAAGGGCTGTAAGCAACTGGCCTGGAAGACCAAGAACAGAGACATCCTTCAAACTGTGTCTATGGAACAAAGCACTAATGCCACCTGGACCTGTCTGAAAATAAATAAATAAATAAATAGATAGATGGATAAATTCTAGTCATTTAGTACCTATTTTGTTTTTACTAGACATGCCCATTTAAAAAGGGATATATATGCTAAGGGTGGCCTGAAAGAACAACAATATAGAAATAATAATTGATGACAGACATTCATATTGCTTACTTATGTAACTTAATCCTGTCTGAATGAGCCCTTACTGTAACTGCAATTTCATATTACAGTTTCAGTGAAACATAAGGAAACATGAATTTCCTGGGCAGTAAGCAGTGGATCAATGCCAGCTTGGTTTTCCAAGGACTCAGTTATTTCTGAGTACATTTTACAGGTCATGCTACCTTCAGTATTTTTTTAATAAAGGAGAAATTCTTGGGTGAGTCAGACAAAACAAATTTTCAGTATAAAAATGACCATACCTTTAAAAGAGTTTAGTCCATGCAAGTTTCCTACCATTTGGGTTTCAGTTTCAACTCCATCCACCCCACCTCAGCTTCAACATGGGCTGCCTTGAGAGGTGATCACTTACGAGCCACTGGGCTGCCACTAAATGGTCACTAAAGTAACTTAGATATATGTTACCTTATATATATTACTTAGATATAACTTATCTATATATATCGATTAACTTATGTGTGTATATATATATATATATATATTATAAAATATATATAAAGACTTCACTGGGTATAACTAGCAGGGTTCAGCTGCAGGATCTGCCCAGTACCAGTGTGTGGCAGGCAGCTGTGCAGGTCTCTGTCTTGGCCCAGCTGGTCCAGTCCAGTCCCAGCTGGTCTCCAAGCATGTCTACAACCCACCCCACCCTGCCCAAAGCATCAGCTACTCAGGGGGATATTGCACCTCCTTAGAGTCATTGCGAGGAAGGGATGGCAGCCACCAGGAGCAGGATTGCAGGAGGAGATGCAGCTCATACCTCTGAGGCAGCCCATGAAGAACCTGCACCAGAGTAGAAGAACCAAGCAAGAAGGAAGAAGTCACAGGAAGAAACCATGACACCCTGAGCCCACCCTCCTGTGCCACCCGAAAGGCCTGTGGGGGCCAGGAGGCGAGGAGAAGTGTCTGGCCTGGATTTGGGCCCGGGGGAGGAGCAAGGAGTGGTGTCTTCCCTAAGTGTTTGTTTAATCGTTTTCTTCATTTCTCAATGCCCACATCAGTAATTATGTTAATCGATAAGATACTGAGTGAAATTAGTTGAAAATAATGTGCCAGGCCACACTATCATTTTGAGGAATTAATGGTGTATCTACCAGGATGTTGTGTGTCTTCTGAATCTCTGATATCCTTTCAAAACATCTCTATGTATACAAAGTGATTCACAGTAACACCCAACAGAATAAATTACCTAATGTCCATATAAAATATACACACTAATGGACTAGCATCACTTCTGGTCACTCATAATCATATATGGTAAACTTCATACACTATTTATGCATACATACACCTAACACATTTGCTATATTGTATGATCGCACAAAGGGAATCTCAGTCATTACACTAACAATATACATGTGCAGTGTTTGATGTGCAAATATGCTTCTTTCTTTCAATTTGTCTGTTCTCATACCTTTAAAAGTAGTGACAGGCTGATGACACCCACTAAAAGGTGGCAGAAACGGTACATGTCTTTGGGAAATTCAGCAGCCTCAGTTACCGCGGGGCAGAGGCAGAAAGAGCAGAGAGAAGAGCACACCCAGATCCTACAGCTCAAAGAGAGCTGAATGATTGCTAAGAGTAGCAAAGGGCTACAAGGAGGCTGAGAGGAGATACTACCAAGGACCAATAAGCACGGTCATAGTTTGTGGGAACTGAGCAGTGAGCAGCCGACTGAATATAAAGATTGTGCTGGAAGGTCACAGCGAAAAGGGGGTCACTGGTTTATGAACCTCGTTTCTTTCCATTCTGCTTCATCAGGCTACTTCAAGTTCTCTGTAGCTTTTTTAAACTATTCCAGTTCATAGCCTAAGAGAACCTGGCTTTTTAAATTTCAAAGTCATTTGGATCCTCTTCGGGAAGTTCTTTATGAGGAGAAGGTTCAGGAAGCACTACCTCAAAGCTCTGGCAGTTTTAGGCTCAGACAGTTCTCAGTTCTCAATGAAAGCTTAACAGAAAGTACACTTTACCATAAGGAACATAATGCCTTTAACAAACTACAGAATGGAACCATTGACAAGTACAACATAAAGGACTTGTTTGAGTATGTCCTGTATCTCCTACAGATTTGATTTACACAGCCATTATGATTCTTCATTCATGTTGTTACTCTCAAAAAGGAAAGAAATGCAGCAGTATCTCTGTTACAAAAAGTCCAGGAGATGAATGCACTGCAAGTGTCTACAGTAAACTGCCTGTGAAGCTGGAGCCCAAGCTGTGACAACAGTACATTAAAACACAGACACCTGTAATTGTGCCACCAATCTCTGCATTTGTACAGCTAGAACAGTACTTTAGTGCCTTAGATGCTGCTTTCTGGTATGAATTTTCTTTTACAGTATTTGGTCTTTAACAAATGAACATTTCACTTGGAGGGAAGTCAACCTGAAACTATTTGAAGTGTACCCAATAAAGGCTGTCATAACTGGCATTAATTTCCAAACATCTACTTTAAAATTCTGGAGAATGTTGCCATGATCAAAGAGTTCAGGTTCCTCATCAACTCTAGATGTTATGGATTATTGCAGTAAGTCTTAGAGAATCGAATTACTGTGATGCCGACTTGACATGCCTTCTTACTACGTGCCGGTGTAAAACGTCACACAAATATAAAGCAGTGTTTGAGAAGAATGTTGCAAAAGTCCAATTCAATAATATTGGAAGTTGTCAGCTGAGCAGTAACATACTGTTATATGTTTGTATATATATGCTTCTAGGGATAACAGAAAATAGGAATGAAAAATATCCTTTTATAGACAAATTCACTTGATCTCGGTCATGCAAATTGCTTGTCAGATTTATGCTGTGGAGAACAGAAAATTTGGTCCAATGTTTTAAAGTTATTTCTTTTAAAATGAAATAAAGCAATATCCTAACACTGGCATTTGGAATTTAATATAGTTGCACGTATTCTGTAAAGGGAGATGTGCAGATAACTCCCCCTGCTCAAAAATAAGTAAATAAATAAATAAGTAAATCAACTGAGAAAAGATTCTCTATAAAGATGAAATAGGATATTTGGATTAATTAATACTATAAAATATTCAAACCGTTAACGCTATGAATGGGCAACCAGCATATTAGTAGAACAAATAAAGTATCAGGCTGGATTAATCAGTATTCTGATGTTACTGATAAGAAACTTCTCATTTAAGTTCAAAGCTTTGGAGAATTTGTAAAAAAAAATATTCAGGGTTTATTCTTCTCCAGTGGCTGTTCAATTTGGGAATTAAATTGATGAAAACTGACTCAAAGCCTTTTAAAGATTTCTGGGATTGGCTCAGGAAAACTTATCAGGTATTGAAAAGTGATACACTGTGGAATGACTGTGAATTTATTCTGCTCCTAAATTTACAGAGTCATTTAGAGTAAGGTACAAAGTGGTATTCAATTTCATTCACCTTCAATAAGACAGATTTCTTCACAGCTCCTTGTGCGATTAGTATTGTTTTACCTTTCAGCAGTGGTGGTGGAGGCTATTGAGATCCTCAACCACATGGCAAAAACCAGTTCATTTTTATAGAATCATAGAATGGCTCGAGCTGGAAGGGACTTTAAAGATCATCTAACTCCAACCCCCCTGCCATAGGTAGGGATGCCACCCACTAGATCAGGTTGGCCAAGGCCCCATCCAGCCAGGATGAACACCTTCAGGGATGGGGCATCCACAGCTTCTCTGGCAATCTGTTCCAGTGCCCCACTATTGTTACAGTGAAGAATTTCCTCCTAATGTCTAGTCTAAATCTATCCTCTTTTAGTTTAAGACCATTCCCCCTTGTGCTATTATTATCTACCCAAGTAAAGAGTCCTTCTCCATCTTTTTTATAAGACCTCTTTAAGTATTGAAAGGTCACAGTACTGAAATTTTCTACCTTCATGAAGAGGTAGAAAGCATTCTGTGACTAATTCTTCTACTCCTGCATTATTTTTCCTACAGAATAAATATTGCTTCAATACATGACAGCAAAGATGGCAAAATTTTAATTTATTTTTTGTGGGACCACAAAATTCACAGGCCATGAATGTGATCTGAATTTGTGGATATGCAAAATGGATGACAAGCTGTTTTCCTGAGTTGACAGTAGACATATAAAACAATTGCTCTATCAAAACACAAAGTTAATGTAAGATATGCAGCTATTTCTTCCCACTTTTTTTTTTCTTCTTTTTTTTTTTTTAATAGGCTGTCTAGATCTCCTCATACCAGCTTATCCACACTACATTAACAACAAAGGCTTTGCTCCTCCACTACATCTTTCCATTCACACATCATGAAACATATCACACATCACAAACTTCATAAAAATAATTTTAGTAAAATATTAGTAAAAATATTTTACTAATGAGACACTGATGAACACAAAATTAAAAATATATACGTATATCTCATATATTGTACTTACTTATAGATTTCCCAGTTCTTTACAGAGGCATAAACTGTTGGATTTTATTTTATTAGATAGGGGAAACCATAAGATGGAACACCTTCTTCTTCCCAAATTTAGAAGCTTTCAATACAATTGATAGTGTAGGGCTTTAAGATTTTGCTTTTTTTGTTCAAAACATTATAAATAGAAAACACATTCTGATTTTTCATTACAAACTCTCTAAGCCTCTCTACCAGTGATGTGCATCACATCTAGAGAATGGCGAATGTATGGTTCTTCTGAAGATAAAGATGCATTTGCTTAACAAAACTCTGAATGGAAAAAATGAGGTATTCCTGAATATTTCTGGAGTGTCTTTTTGAGAAATGCAATGTCCTCAAGCACTGGTGCAGTTATTGATTGCTACCATAAGAAAGCGATATTGTAATACTGCACAGGTTTTACAAAGCTCCTTTAATAGGTGAATATGTCAAAATAATGTACAAAGTAATTTAAAACAATTACAAATCCTTCAAGCATACCAAGCAAGATGAAATTAAATAATGTTGTACTGAAGGGAGATTATTTTCATATGTGTATTGAATAAGTTAACTCTTCAGTGAAAATCTGTGATGCAGATTGGCAGATTCAAAAATAATACACTCCTTGATGTCTGCGAGTGTCTTTAAAAATTACAGATGGCACTTACTTTCTATTTTATATGCTTACCCAGCATCTGTGACCGCATTATTTGGGTTCTTTTCAGCCCCATTTACAGGTCGGAGAAAAGCATAGAGAGACTAAGATCAGTGTCATATTGACCATGACCCTTCTTAGGATAGAACTCAGAACCTCACATTTAGGGCCAGCACCTTGACCATCAAATTTCTGATTCTCAGTAAGGCCCTTGAATTCAGTTTACATCAGCTTTGTTTTCTGGTCTGAATCCTGCAAATGGCATCCCATCTGATGACAACCCAGTGCTTCTGCACAGAGCCCTACAGATTGGAGAAAGTCTCCTGGAGAATCACAGCTAGAATACAAATGCAAATTATTTTAAACTGTTTACAGATGGCTATGTCCTTTGGAAAAAAAATAAAAAGAAAAAAAGGACAGTGTTGTGTGGTAAGTGCTACCAATTATGTTCTATGCCTGGAGTGTGTGGATAATTTTAAAGATTAATAGAGATGGGTGTTAGCAACAGAAATCCTGAGAAAACTTTGAAGGCAAGTAGGGATAATACATGAACAGTTTCATATTGAAGGGCTTTTGCTTCAAAGGAATGGGGAAAATCCATGGCTCCTAAAATATGTATTATTTTTGAAGCCGCATTCTCACAATATGCTGTTGTTTTCATACTTAAAATGCTATGCACTTCATGTTAACATATTTACAGAAGTCTTGCTGGCAAAAAATATATATATATATTCTTTCTTTGTACGTCATGTTATAAATCATGGCTACCCCACCTTTTCCTGACATTACATGTATTTCTAATGGCACCTGGTTTTGAATATCCACTCTGGTACTGAAGGTGATAAGAGTAAATTCAATTCCATTAAAACTAATGAAAAGGTGTAGAAAGTGCTCTAACAGCATTTGCAGCTAATTTTACACATTTCTTACCTCTAAAATCATCAACTTAATCTTAAAAATGAAAACTTCTTAGTTTCTAACGCAATACCATGTTCCTCAACCTACTCTTACAGCAAGAATATAATTACTGATTTCCAAAGTTGGAGTTTGGAATGTTTGTTACGATGCCATCTATACAATGTCACTGCCAGACACCAAAAAACTATAGTAGGTAGATACGGAGATTGTGAAGGGAAGTAGCCATTACTGGTACGTCTTTAGACAACAGGCAAAACTCAAAGTAATTGATGGGATCTTCAATTTCATAGTTTTCACTTGCTGTTCCTCCCATTGACTTAATACCTATTCAGTGGAACTTCTGAATCTTCATCACTATTCACAGAAATGGCGTTGGCCATTACAATGTTCTTGATGATTTAGGCGAAAACCACAGCTAGAAGAGGATGAAAAAGATGTAACTGTCTTCCCTCTAAAACAAGGTAGACAGCAGAGATCAAAGGACTAGGTAAGAAGAGCTGACACAGCTAAACAAAGTTTAAATCAAGAAAAAAAAAAAAAAGGTAATCTGAGTAAGGAGCTTAGCTTGTTTTATTGGTGAGGAGCTTAGAGGCTTAGCGTGTTTTATTGTACACTTGCTATAAAAGTCAAATAAGGGAGCAGAGGGAGTATTCTGACTAAATGAGTGTGCAGGCTGCCTTTTAACCTGTTTTTGCATGTCTCTTGTAAAGAAACCTGAAACAATCTGTACCATTGCCAAGATTAAGATTTTAACTGAAAGACTTTCCTTATGTTAATAGCTATGTAGCTATTTAAATACTAACAAATTTTGTCCAAACGCTAACGCTAAAGAATAGTTATAGCGAAATGGATTCTTACAGTTCATCAACAGCTACAAGAGTTGCTCTCTATCCAGAAGTGAGCAATGAATGGAAGAAGTATTGATACAAATGCTTTCATTGTTCTTCTTCCTTTCTCTCAAAAATAAATAATGAAACTGTAGTAAATAAATAAACTCTAATAATAGAAACCATTAAAGTATTTTTTGCTTTTTCCTTACTAAGCAGAACAGTGATCTGAATCTTAATATCCAACTAAACTGTAACAATGTAAACAAAAGCTTCTGTAAGAACTAAACAGATTATTGAATTAAAATATGGCTGAAGGCTGTACCACCACTCTAATTTTTAGATACTTCACACTGATGTTTTATCCGACCACAGAAATAAACGCTTTTCATAGAATTAAAACAGTATAATTATTGTTCCTATCTAGGTAGATGCTGGAGGCCCATTCTGTTTCCAAAATTAACTCAGATGGTAGGCAAAATCATTCTGTCTGCATAAATGTGTATGTAATAATAATAACAGTGCAGAAGGGAACTCTATGAAGTTATTAGGAAAAAAACATTTGCTAACAAGTTGCTAAAGTTTCACCAATAAATTTATTGTGAAGACAGAATTTGTTTTTCCTCAATGTATGGTGTGCACATAACTCCAAACCAGAATCTCCCTCTTTGAAAACTTTCAGGCACTGGAAAATTCATATCCAGAGCAAAGACATCTGTGAAGTATGAGTTTCCCTACCAGTTGATCCAACCACTAATGTTTGTCTTTCTGTATTCAGAAAGACGAAATTTCCCGCTATGTGACACCTTAATGTTAACAAAACACAAAGAAGTAAGGCAGGAAGGAATAAGCTTTCACAAGAAAAAGAATGGGTTAGCTTCCCTCCTGTTTCAAAGAGCTATAACTTGACAAATCGCCTCTAATCTTAAATTTCCCTGGGGAAAAAAAAAAAATAAAATAAAATAAAATCCAGGGAGAAGACGAAAGGCAACATGGACATGGGGATTTGCCCTTCATTGCTTCACGGCAGGACGAAGGAGTGGCAGTTGCAAAGGTGTTCCTTATGCTGTGTATAGCCTGAAGGGAAGACTTGAGTAAAGAGCACTGTCAGCCTGGCTTCCTCCAGGGGCACTACATTCATTTACACAGAAGATAACTCCTGAGACTAAATAAGGTGCTAACGAGAATCAATTTTTCCCTGCCCATGTAAGATCTAACATTATTATTATCAATGAACCTTCTACATTCTTTTTACACAAGGTGGTAAACTGAAACAAAACATAGATTTTTACAATAAATGAAATATTTCCCTTAAAAGTATTCTGGCCGTGTTAGGCACGCATAAACGAATCTATGTATTTATTAAGCCAAACTAGTAAGGACTAAAAGGAAGAAAGCTGCTTCAACGTTCATCACGTTATCTGGACTTAATGAATAGCTTCTATGTCATCACCACTTTTCCACTGTCTGGGTGATACATGACATAGATCCGAAAGCATATTGCTGACTCAATCAGAATTAATACTAGTATATGCTCAAAATGTATAATTATCAAATTTGTTAAATAATTAATATAGGAGTTTTATAGCCTTTCTTTTTACTTTCTTTCCTGGGCCCTCACTTAGTGCAGAGGTCAACTCAATGCAAGAAAAAAAAATCATCTGAGTAAAAACTCTTCAGATGACATGCTACTTCCAAGCAACTAATGAGATTTCTACTGAAATGATTTATCTTCTGACCTGGTTGATATATATCCTCTTTCACAGAGAAAAAAATTAACAAAGAGTCATGTTCCATTGGCTTAGTTAGCCCTTCATCTGGGGGCTATGTTAAATAATGTCAGAATAAGTCTGCAGTTCCAAAGTAGTGACAAAATGGGACTGTAGCTAAGTACCTGTAACTAATTTAGGTTTGTCTTAGTTGTAGTGCCTACATAATCTAAGCATAACTTGTTTCTGAGCCCAGCACTAACTGTACCTCAGCAGATCAGAATTCCCATCGATTTAAGTTGGAAGGAAGAAAAGATCTATAATTTGCTAAAGTTCCAGCACTCAGCTGTGTGATAATGATTTTGTTGTCTGCTTAGGAGACAAACTGGTTATTTGTCTAGTGAGAAAGTTCTGCAAAACAGCAATATCCAGTTTTCACTAAAATATTAATTAAGTTTATAGTAGCTAACCACACTCCCACCACATAATCAATGGGTTATTTCCCAGTGCTTCATAGTATGGGTGATATACAGAGTGCTAAACTCTTGCTTACTTTATTTTGAGGTTAAATTCACACATATGATAGATCCAGTTGCCATTAGGAAACAACATTTCTCCAATATTCAAAAAAAATGTATTTCAACCTCTCAAAAAAAACATATTTTTTGCAGATTGTTCAGATTGTTTGGAAGAAGACCTTTAGCATAATATTCTATTTTATCTTCTAACAAAACATGTTTTTCTGACCTATTTTTTCCCTTCAAGATAAATGGAAGAGTAAAGTTCCATTTCCTAGCTGTACACAATATCTCTACCATTTACTACTTTTTGCTCTGCTATATAATACCTGTATTGGTAATAAACTGTCTTCACATAGATAGAAAAACTATTACTACCTTCACTGTATCTTTAAGTCTGTTTTCACTTCCTATTTTGTATTATTTTTTCCTTCAACTCTACTGTTCACTATTATAATTTGTTATTCTGGTAACAGCCTTGAAGATACATTATTAATAAACAGCTAACATATCTAGTTTTATATCTCTATATTGCATGTCATACCAAAGCAAGTATTTAAGTTGATAATCTACTAATAAATGCAATTCAAGTATTAATATGCAATTATGCCCATGGCACAAAAATGAGGAATAAAAAAATAAAAAAAATGAGGAACTAACATAGCCCTTCCAACTGGAAAAAAAACAAACAAACAAAAGCATTGTTTTTAAAAGTTCTCCAAGCCTCCAGGACCTTATTTTTTGAAGGTGTGATATTTACAGCATCATAAAGTTAATATCCTTTAGCGTTCTTCTAGTTTTTTTTCCTGAATTTTAGCCTCCTCTCTTGCACTGTCTGAAATTAGCTATTTTTTTGCACTGTCTGAAATTTGCACATTTCTACAGAAAAGTATTTCTGTCATTTAACTATGTGAGCATGATTTGCTTACTAATGCTTTCCAATTAACAAAGCATTTACTGAGCTTTCACAGTCGATACTCTGTGATGGCAAAACTAGCTCCTGAAGGACTAAAAAGTTGAGACCAAGCCCACTATTCAAGGAAGCCATGAGATAGGGCAAAATGTATAATCACCAGCTGGCTTAGCATTTTTAATATATATTGAAAACAATTTTGTTGCAACTGGCAAGGGAGTACTAAGGAAAGCTTAATTCCATTAGAGTCAGCCAATATGAATGTATAATAGGAATGTCTTGCATAACTAAGCTGATAGAACTCTTTGAAGATAATGCTGCTGCTATAGATAAGAGAGTGACGTGGACAGTAGGCATTTTTCAAGAAGAATTTGATAAGGATACACGTCAAAGATAATTGGTTATCATAAGGAAACCTGACACAGAGTATAACAAATTTTAGAGAACTGGAAAGTGTGTATTATCCTAAATTTACCAAAATATTCCTCTTGGCAGCCATAAACTATAAGACAAACTTAAAACACACAAACTTAAGATGCTTAAGTAGCACAGACAACACTGGACACATGAGAACACAGAAATACAAACATGTGGAAGCGAGTACAGTCACATTCTGCTACACTGAAAGATACGGGTACGTACTTCCCAGCATTTTAATCCTCATGAAAGGCATCCCTACTCTGGACCATTGACATGAATAGAAATAAATCAATTATTTTATGTCAGTGCTTCTAATAAATATAATATATGTGGAGGTCTAACACTGAAGTTGGTCTCCATTTTTTTAATTGAAGGCAAGAGGTCACTTGTCTACTGATATTTTTACTTGTGTCCTCTTCCTCTTTTTTCTTTGCCCCCTTTTCAAGAAGCTGCACTGACATTATTTTAGCCACTTAGCAGTGGAATTCATTGAGCTATAAAACAACCTCTAAATAAAAGTACAGAAATCTTTAGATGCCTATGTATAAACTGTATAAAGTATTAAAAAAACATGCTAGGCTGACAGTTCTGGTACTGCAGTGTAAGAGATTAGATGGTTTAAGTGCTCTCTGAACTGTGAATTACCAGATTCACAGTCTACCTCCTTTGAACTTAAGTCCCCAAAATCTTTGAAGCTCCACCACCGGTCAGCTCATACCTTCATGTTCTCAGCACACACATTCCTTTGAGATTCGTGAATCTATCATTGCTCCAGAGCAAATATGTGTATGTAAACCTGCAGGGCCAGTACAGTATTCAGGAAGTGTCATCAACAAATTGTAATTATGGCTTGAATTGTTACATTGCTGTTTATGCCTGACAACTACTAAAAATGCCATTTATTCATAAACATTAGAAAACTAAATATAGTCTTTGTGCTTTTGATGAATATTGAAAAGTTAATAGTTACTGCTCGCTTAAACTCATATGACAAATTTTTACATCTAACCTCTGAAACTGTTTCATAATGAGCTCTCAATAATGACAGACTCCACTGAATTACTGTCTAGAATATCCATTGACTGACTGAACCCATGATGCTGAAGCAATTGTTTTCCCAGGAGCATCTGTGCTTATACAGCATATGCAGTAATACATCTTTGCTTTGATTTTATTTTAAACCTTATTGTGAATTCTTTTGCCTACTTTCCATATGTCCGTATTCTTATAAGAAATATGGAAGCATTGAACCTAAGTGCTTATTTTATCTACTGCTCCCATTAATCAGCCCTCTAGTACCTGCTTGCAATCTATCTTGTGTACACTTGTTTTACTTTTACCATAAACATCTTTCTTTATTTGGAGTTGTTTAAAAAATATTTTATAGCATCGCTATTTTAAAGCTATATTCTGGTTATGCCAATCGTTCTAGTCAAATGCTGATAAGATTGGAAGGAAAGATGATGAACATCAGGATTAAAGGTTGTTTACTCTCCATTATTCCCCAGTGGTCTTTTGTTGCCATTTTTGCATGAATAGAGACTCAAAAATGATAAAGGGTAGACCAGTAGGGACATGTCTAAACTGTTGAGAGAGCATGAAAAGCATGAATTCATCTTATGCTTAGAAGTATACTTCATATAGTTTTGCTGGCTTTGACAGCTTTTAACGTTCTTTCAAGTTTCTGTCACATGACAGTGTGGTTTTGGGCTCACACATTTGAAGCATCTGCTTTTTAGCAAAATATGCTAAGAAGTACTGGATAAAAAAACATGTTCAAGCTTCCCACTCTCACAGATAATTCCTTTCTTTTACAGCTAGAATGAGCACTGCTTTTGTTTTCACCGACATTTTTAATCTAGCAAAAGTCCACCTATAAAGGAACTAGTGGAAGCTATTCACCCGAGAGAAAATTAGCTTCGCAGGTTCGAGAAAAAATAAGAAAGGTATTAATGTAAAAAAAAGCAAAATGTCGATTACTATTACAGTCTTAAAACATACTGTATGACAAATTAAAAAGACCTGTCTTATTGTGACAGTTAAAACTAAAAAGAATCACGTAAAGATATTTCTCATAAAATCAGGAAATTATTTTGGTCTTATTTTTCATTTTATCTTTCTGATTCACCTTATTTAACCAAAGTTAAAATGTTTCAGTTAGATGAAACTTACCCCAGAATGAATAAGATGAATTATAGTGTACAGGAAGGAGCCTTAGTATGATATGTCAGTACATCACACCTTTGGGCCTTCAGAATAGAGTTTAGCATTTATTTTGACATGAGAACATTTAACTTCCAGGCCTTTAGTATTTCTTTGCATTCAGAGATGGAATCAATGTTTCCATATGAGTATGCAACAGCTCATAGGATGTAGCCACCATAATCTCACTGCTCAGCGATTTCATACAACAGACAGACTCACAGAAATATGTTCCCATGCAAAGGCATGCAATTAGAATTTATATTTTTGTAGATATATTCACAGAATTCATTTCTGATAATTTGATCTAATTCAATCTTTTTAGACATTTGGCTTCATAAAACAGATGTAAATACATTTGGATGTCATTTTGCAGCACTGATATCAAGATAGATCTGAATCAGGAAGAAAGCCGTTCTGGATGGATGTGAATGAGCCAGAATAAATCTGACATTAATACATGTACAGCTGCACAGTTAAGTACAAAAAGGTATCAAAAATGTATATTTTGCCATTAAATTTTCAGTCAAATAAAGACATACATGAAGAGGACTTACACTCACTGCAGTATCACTGTGACAGAAAAATTATGTTCAGGAAAACAGGATGAACACAATTGTGAACCATAACTTGTGAAGTGCAGTGAAAGAGATAAATTCAATATTAAAGTAGACTCATATCCCCCCAAATCAAAACAAAACAATACTTCTAATGGAAGAGAGTGCCCCGGCTTCCCTCACTTATTTTAGAAAGTATTAATAGCTTTTAGAAAAAAAAAAAAAAGCCTTACTGTTGCTATCGCTGTTGCAACAGAAATCATAAAACCTTAGGCCATTTTTTGTTTCCAGAGATTTCTGCCTGATAGTAGCCCCATCTTTGCTACTCGACATTGCTGTCAGAGCTGAACACTACCTTTCCTTACACCTGAGTTCAGGATGGGGTTAACATTCAGTGGAACTGCAAACACATGAACAGATTTTTTGTAGTTAAAATTGCACAGCGCAACCTCACCTTTCCATTCAGAAAGTTTCACAGAGTGACGTGAGTATTTTGATTGTATCAGTTACCAAGATTATCGGTCTGTTATACAGGTTCAGTTCTTTCCACATAACCTTGAGCATTTCAGTAAAATGGAAGCTGGAGACATTCCATGCCTCTACCACCACTAGGGAGAGACAGAGGTAAACATAAACTAGCTATTACCTCTGTCATCTTAAGCAAAGCATTGAAATTTACCTGGAATAAATATTGACTGTTCTCTATCTTCACCCTATTGTGTGAGCATAGGATAATCTTAAATTCTTCTTAAAAGAATAAGGAATTATTAATCTGTTACAAAAAGAAAAAAAAAAAAAGAGTTTCTTATAGGCAGCAATCAAACCCACTGACATATACACTTTCATAATCACACATCCCAGGATTATGATATAATGGCTTCAAGCCATCCACATATGTGAAGCATTATTCAGCACTACTCCGATGAAAATGCTGACAGCTGTTAAAATGCTCACAGAAACCATGCTGGATATTCATCTTTTGCACTATGTATGCCTTGTAGAATGACTTGAACTTGTAAATTACAGTATCAAAAACTGCTGGCTGATTTTCATAATAGAAAGTGGAGAAAGAGGTTATTGTGGAGAAGAAGAAATGTGATTCTAAATAATCTCCCTAGTAAAACATTCATTATAAATAGGTACCAGAGGACAGCCAAAAATCTTCATTCATTTATAGGTATTAATATTCTGTAAATAATGCACTGTAGTTGTCTTCATGCTTTCCTCTACGTATCAGCCTGGATCATGCTAGCGACGAACTCCTGGGTCACAAAGCACAGCTGAAGGCTTTTGTCCTAGATCTTCAACTTCCAATGCTTACTTGCAAGAGAAAATTGCCACTTAACCCTCTTGCATCAAGACATATTTGTGACTGAAGCACAATGATATAGGCAACTGCTACTACTACTCTAACAAAGCTACCAGGACAATCCAGGTCTTAAATTATTCTGAAATAAAGGAAAAATACTGCAGCAGTCCAAAATTACACAGTATCTGATTTTCAGTCTTTCAAGTCATTTGGTTTAGAACAGCACTGAATTCAATTGAGGGACAGGGATCCATTGAACTTGTTTAGAGAGCACGTTGAAAGTGAAGGATTGATTTGACCTCTCTTTGCAAAGGCATAAAGAAGTATGCAAAGCATCAAGTTCTGATTTTTCCTCACATCTCTTTTCTATCTACTCCAGTTTTCTTTTTCTTTTTTTTTTTTTTGAAATGAGATTATTGTTCCAGATTTAAACTAATGAATAGCGTGAAGGCAATAATGATAATTTTATTTCTTATATATTCCTGTGTATACATATTGGGTTTACTTGGGAAGGGTTTGGTAGCAGGGGGCTGCAGGGGTTGCTTCTGAGCAGAGCCCAGCAGCTGCCCCAGGTCAGATCAGAGCCAGCTCCAGCCGGCTCCAAAAGGGACCCGCTGCTGGCCAGAGCCAAGCCAGGGAGCGACGCTGGGTGGGCCTCTGGGAGAGCAGATTGAAGAAAAGGGGGAAAAAAATCTGCTGCACCCCAGCTGCTGGGAGAGAGAAGAGAGAAATGTGAGAGAAGCAGCCCTGCAACCCCCAAGGTCAGTGCAGCAGGAGGGCAGGAGGTGCTCCAGGCACGCAGCAGAAGTTCCCCTGCAGCCTGTGGAGAGGCCCCTGGTGGAGCAGGCTGTCCCCCTGCAGCCCACGGGTCCCACACGGAGCAGATCTCCACGCTGCAGCCCGTGGAGGAGCCCCCGGTGGAGCAGGTGGATGTGGCCTGGAGGAGGCTGCGGCCCATGGAGAGCCCCCGCAGGAGCAGGCCCCGGGCCGGAGCTGCAGCCCGTGGAGAGGAGCCCACGCAGGAGCAGGGGGTCTGGGGGGAGCTGCCGCCCGTGGGGGACCCGTGCTGGAGCAGTTTGCTCCTGGGGGATGGACCCCGTGGTACGGAGCCGTGTGGGAGCAGTTCTTGAAGAGCTGCTGCCTGTGGGCAGCCCCTGCAGGCTCAGTTCGGGAAGGACGGCATCCCGTGGGAGGGACCCCACGTGGAGCAGGGGCAGAGAGTGACCGTGAAGGAGCAGTGAAGGAGTGGTAGAGACGAAGCGTCAGGGACTGACCACAGCCCCCATTGCCAATTCCCCTGTGCTGCTCGGGGGGAGGAGGTAGAAGAGGGTGGATGAGGGGAAGATGGTTTTAGTTTGCTTTTAGTGCTCATTGCTCAAGTTTGTTATCAATAGACAATAAATTACACTAATCTGCCTGTGCTGAGTCTATTTTGCTTGTGATGGTAATTGGTGAGCAATCTCCCTGTCCTTATCTCAACCCATGAGCTTCTTTTTTTTCATCATATTTTCTCCCTTTGCCCTTCTGAGGAGGGGGAGTGAGAAAGCAGCATGTTACTGCTTGGCCGCTCATCAGTTTCAAACCACCATGGTTTCCTAAGTAATGGAATTTTCTACAGTTTACGAATGAGTAACTCTGTCCCTCTGTTATACTCCTCTCATTACTATCTGGTAGCAGGACAAGAAGCAATGGGCAGAAATTGAAATACAGGAAATTCCACTTAAGAAAAAACAAACTACTGTGAGGGTGGCCAAACACCAGCACAAGTTGCCCAGAGAGGTTGTGGAGTCTCTGTCCTTGGAGAGATGCAAAACCTGACTGACAAGGGCAGTGCTGTGGTCAACCCAGTCAGGACCCTGCTTAGAGCAGGTGGGGTTTGACTGGACGGTTTCCAGGGATGCCTTCCCACCTCAAAGATTTCTGTGATTCTATGAAATAATTCCACTGTAAACCACCTGCTGAAAATGCACTACCAGCATAAAAACTGAGATCACAACTATGTTCCTGTAAGAGAATTGAACATCTACGAGCTCAAAGACAGCTTTGACACTGGAGGTTATTACAGCATTTCTAGCCTGATAATCTGAGGCTTTACCCTACACCGAAGTTGTTGGTTTTGTTGCGTTCAGAAGGGAGCTTTGTGAAGAAAATGTTGCAATGAAACAAAACTTTGCCAGTCTAGGCAATTTCTTTAAATAAAGGTGGTAATAATACAGTAAGTTTATATTCACTATTTTAAAGATCGTTCTTAACTGATGACTCAGTCTACTTCTTTCCCTGGCTAATCCTTCTCTTACTGAATGCCACACTGGAGTGAGATAATTGGCCAGTGTTTGAAATAACCCAGTTTTGCACATATGATTTAGAGGTCACTGAATGGTCAGAAAGATATTTCAGAACTGCTTTATTATTCCATTTGTGGAAGCATGAAATAATAGTGCATAACCTGTTTTTCCATCAAAATATTTTCCTCCTGCTTCACTACACAGGCTACCTTCGCAGAAGCGGTCTGCCATTTCTTAAGGTCTACCCGTAGGAAGTATGATTAGCCACAATGCAGAGGATAGAAACCATTCCAACACTTAGTTCTGTCTTTATTCTGGGGGACCAGTACCGCTTCACCACTTCAAAGCAAGAGCAGATTCCTTCTTTTATCTATATCTGGGCACAGATGTCCAGGCAATCAAGATGCAGAACTTCTTTCAGATCCATCTCTTCCTTGTCCTTTGGTTTAACTTACAGTGCCAGTCATTCTCCTGTTCACGTACAGCTCACAACAGCTCACAAGAGTGCTGTGTGTGAGGAAGATTCCCTTTCCTTACTTCTTAAATAGCCATAAAAGTCAGAAAAGATGTTTGACATTAATCTTTTAAAATTGATAGGTAAGTTCCAGCATCTGAAACACGTAAAATAATAGTATGTTCCCCCAAAATCTGGAAGTCAGTTTAAATCTAAACATTTAACCCCTCTTGCATAAATGAAAGCTATTAATTAAAACACCTGTTACTTGCCAGCACGGCTTCACCAAGGGCAAATCGTGCCTGACCAATCTGGTGGCCTTCTATGATGGAGTGACTGCATCGGTCAACAAGGGATGAGCAACCAATGTCATATACCTGGACTTCTTAAGGCCTTTGACCTGGTCCCACACTGATCTCTAAATTGGTGAGATCTGGATTTCAAGGGTGAACTATTTGGTGGATAAAGAATTGGCTGGATGGCTGCAGCCAGAGAGTTGCAATAAACAGTTCTATGTCCAGGTGGAGGCCGGTGATGAGTGGTGTCCCTCAGGGGTCTGTCCTGGGACCAGTGGGTCCATTTATAATCCAGAGGGGATATAAGTGAGGATATATGGAGGATAGAGGATCTTTCTTGTTTTTTGGCTGGAGCACCTCAGAAGGAAGAAGATGATGCTTTGTTAACTCCAGTCTACTCAGCATTTAAATCTTTCTGTCGTGGGTGAAATTTTATCTGCTATGCCTTCTGCCTGGCAAGGGGAGGGACACAAATAATGGAACCAGTCTGCCAGCTTGGATGACTTTCTAAAAAGAAAAGGATTTGCCCTCAGTCCTTTTCTCTACCATCACGCATGTTTATCTATTATCTAACCCTAGTGATCTTGCTGAAACAGAGACAAACAGGCATCTGTGAATGCTTAATGCAAGAGATGGGACACATGGCGCAAGAGGAGAAGGTGCACTGTTGGCACAACCTGGGAGGGGGGAAAGGGACAGAATTTGGCAGAGAGAGATATTGTGCAGCAAGAAAGCCTCCAGTGTTTCCAGCTACCAGCAGAACTGTTGGCAAAACTCGTGTCAAAGAGTCCTTAAATTACTATCTACATTTCGTTTCCATTCAATCTGATCCAGCCGCAGCTGGGTGAGCCCTGCAGTGTACAAAGGGCTGAAACATTACTAAAACTTGCCCTGTGTAAGTCAGAGAGGTACTACCTGTTTAAAGAGGGCAGTCAGAGGATAAAGTAAGGCTCACATTGACACCTGATAGAAGAAAGAAAGCATTTGTTGTTTGTTACTCCAGTTTGCTATTAGTTGGCTAGATTCACTCTGTTTGCACGTTTGGATAAATTCTCAAATAAGCTGCTTTTCTTCCTTAAGTGCTGCCATGCATAGCTTTATTAATTCCAGCGTGGATTTCTTCATAGCACTCTACATCCTACATCCATTGTGAAGTGAAGCTGATGCAATGCAACTGGTAAATAATATATTAATACCAACACATTGACTTGTAAGGGCTGCTGCTAGATTGAACTGAAAGGGTTCGTTTTTATATAGGGAGTTTTTAGCAACCTCAGCTCTCTTTGAGACTATCTTTCAGCTACTTCTATTCTGTTCTATTAGCAATCAAAGGTATCTGACTTTAATAAAAATCTCAAAATAGGGAATTTTCCACGCAGAATCTCTTTTAAACATTTTTTGTTTTCTTCTGTTCCTCTCTGAAACTGTATCAACTTGAAAGGGACCCTTTAGTCTTCAAAACCTCCACAGGAGGGGGAGAACAAGAACACACACCAGGTATGGGGAAGAACGTCATTATGATTCATTCCTTGGTTGGATAATTCTGTGTAATGATGGAGTTGTGATGAAATTTACATATTAATTATTTAAGATTGTTTAAAATATAGGTCATGACTTCTAAATGTTGGAGGAAAATACTCTTCATTAATCTATGCGGAACAAAATAAAGTCCGCTAGAGCCATCAGCTGTGCAGTCCGTCCTCAAGCCTAATTTCCACCTCGCCTCTGACTTCCGCTGAGTCACCTCAGGGCTGAAAACTACAGAGCTGCCTTCGGATGCCACATTCCCATTCACCTTGATAAGACTTGGGTGTCCAAGGCCTTTGGGATGCCTGAGGAAATTCTGACATCAGTCTGTGACTCACGTCATGGCACCCGGCCACCCTCCGGGGTCCGCAGCTGCCTCTGCTGCCTGCCTCACACGCAGCTCCTGTTGCTCATCCACCGCCATCTCCTAGCTCTCCTCAATCCTACAATCACATCTGCTCCACAACTGCGGTTACCTCTCTCCCAGGTCTCCTTTTCTGCACTTCTTAACACCCAGATTCAGGCACAATTCAGAGCAGCTCTAAAAGCGGTGTCAAGCTCTGTTCTCCAGCAGACAGGACAAGCCCTGATTCTACTGAATCGTGTAGGAGTTTCTGGTTTAATTCACTGGCTTTAGTGTCAGCTAGAGCAGAATTAGGCCATTTGATACTAAATTCTTAGGATGTGCCTGAATAAAAATAGTACAAATGCTGTGGAATTCAAGCTCTTCATCCATAATATATTCATCTTGAAGTGCACAGCTGCCATGCATATATTTATGTAACTGCTATCCGTAGAAATATTTAAGCATTCAGTTCAACTCCGAAAAAAAATATTTAGAAAAGTTAAGGATGGCTAAATGGTGAGAGCAAGGAAGGGGAGATAGCCGTTAGATAGGTGTGGCTTCAGAAGGCAGGAAACCTTTTCATCTGAATCACTGAAGAAATGTACAGAGAGGGACAAGCATGATCAGAGATATGGAACAGGGGGAAAAAAATAAGGAGACCACATCTTTTCAGCCTACAATTAGACAGCTTAAAGTGGCAGTGATAAGCATCTCTGTGAGAAATATTATCCACTTTTCACAGTAAATATACTTGAGGCAATCAATAAGACCCTCAAACAGCAGGCTTAAACCAAATGTGATTAATTTAGAGACCCCATTTCCAGAACATGTTTCTGAGACCAATAAAGTAAACAGGTTAAAAAAAAAAAAAAAAGTTGGATAAATTTATGGACAATTGATACACCAGAAGCTTTGAAACATGGTATGATCCACAGCCCAAGAAGATCTGACCCAGCAGAAGCCAGACGAGGGCCAGAGAGGAAGGCAGCAGCAATCTCTCTGAAATCCCTCTCCTGTGTTCACCTTCACCATCAGCTACCAAGATCTCAGGTCTCTCCCATCACAGCAGTTGTCACACACTTGCTCTACCCAGTTCCCAAGTTCCAAAGATAAAAAATAATGCAAATAACTTGTTCTATACATGCAGTGAGTACCAAAGGCTGCAGGAACATCTGTGCCTCCCCACTCTGCCCAGCTGCCTGACATCGATGAAGAACCTCATTACACCTTCATCCACTTTTTCCAGATTTCTGTTTCCTTCCTCTCTAAACTCATCTGTGACAAAGTCTTTAGTATCACATGGTGTTACAACACAAGCACAGTCGTATTAATCAGCAATATTTTTATTCCGTTGCTTCTCTGGCAGGCTCCTGGCAGTATAGCAACAAACATTCCAGTAATAAATGAGCTTTTAAGTGCACCAGACTTTACTATTCCACTGCTGGCATGTGGTCTCTGATCAAAACTTAACTTATACAACCCCTGTACAGGCAGCAGACCAAGTGGCAATAACACCAACAACACTAATAAACAATATAAGGCATTGATCTGACCTCCGTTTAAGAACACAGGTCAACTCTCTCCCTAACCATACCAAAATCTATTACTTTAGAGCCTCTTTTCCGAAGCTATACCAATACACTGCTGAATTACAGTGCTGTAGGTAACTAGGAGTGTGATGCCCATTAAATCTCCATAAACAATTAACTTTCGCAGCTGAGCTCTACAACAAAACACCCTGCCTGCTGCCGTGGGATGCTGCTTCGCTTCATGTAGGTCATTGGTGAGGTAATAGACAGTTCTAACCAGCAACAGCAAAAATGCAGCAAAATCCCAGCACAACACATCCTGTGATAGGTCTTAATAAAAATATAGATCAAGTTTATAGCACACAAAATGAAAAAAAAGCAATTACCTCACTTTAATGTATTTTAAATGTTTTTAAAGTACAACGAATTTTACTGCTAAAAATACCCCAACAAAACATACATTCAATGTAAAAAAAAATGCCTTAAACTTACCTCTTAGTTTACACTGATTTAATATATTTTTTCTTCTACTTTTCAACTTTCCTTGCATCTTGGGAATATAGTGGTTTTCTCCACCCGCTTCCTTCCTCTCACCTCCTCCCCCTCCAATCTGGCCTCCTTTCCTTCCTTGGAGGTTTTTAAGCTTTAATTTGAGAGTGTAAAGCTGAAAAATATTTGATACAATTTTTTTTTTTAATTAGAGAATTGAGCTCCTCACCATGGTTGAAGCATTTCTGGGAACAGCACCAAAAAGCTTGCAGCTACTGCACTGAGTAGCCACAGCATCTCTTAAAATCATCACTCATTTATTTTTCCCAGACAACTAATGTTTCAGCATTTTACTTACAGACATGACTGCAGTTTAGGAGACTGAGGCTAGAAATGAGTCTCTTTGTTCAGTTTTGGAACATGAAAACCAGATTCCCAAATTCCAGCGTGGGCCCATCTCCAGCTGGAACGGGAGCAAGACTCACCAAGTGGGATTTGACAATGTATGAGCTGAGACTTTGAGTTAGTCACATTTTCAATGAGCTCAAAAGGGTATTTATGATTACATGTTCTAACTGGAGGAGGTGGTTGTCAGTCTGCCTGCAGTGTGCATGTCACCGCAACAGGGAAGGGGAAGTATTTTAGAGCTTGTGTGGGATTGGGCTTGCTGAATGGAGCACTTGGAAAGTCTCCTGTAATTTGGATATTGTTGGGGGAAAAAAAAAAAAAAAGGTTAGATATAACGAGCTAGGGCCTCTGCAATGCACATTCACACCGAGGGGTGCTGAAGACACTCTGCATTTCCAGGAGCTAGTGAGCAGCAGCCTACAGCCTATTTTAGGCTTACACTTACTGACGCTAGGTTGTGCTTTACAGCCTCAATGTATTCATTTTTTAATTCTTCATTTAACATGGCAAGAGGTTGCTTTTGCCCAGTAATGAACTTTTTCCTGAAATTATATCAAATTCTTGGCAATGCTGAATAAATCATATTTTGCCTAAATGCTGACGGATATTTCAGTGATGCAGATTGTTTTATTCTTCCTCTCCATTCCTTGCTTACTCGAAGACATTTCAGTCTTTCCTCCTAAATCAGTCTCCTAAACCACTGATTTTTATTTGCTGTTGCTTGAACAACAGCAAATTGCTCCTGTTGGTGTCAAATTCAGCAATTACTTGTGTGCTCTTTGACAGTACCTCCACATTCTTCCAAAGACAGTATTGCCCTTTGAGGTATTACACTGATCACAAACTGGTCCTTTGTCAACCAGAAAAAAATGTTTTAGCATATTTTAGTGTGTATATTTCTCTATACTTAATATGTATTAGCCATATAAAATCAGTTCTGAACTCATTTATCCCAGACACATTAGCTTCTCTTCCTTCTCAATCTGAATATGATACACTGATAACCCCTCTCGCTCATGTTTCTAATCTCTAAGTATCTTCTATTTTCTGTTTCCTGCTGTTTACATCATCTGCTGACTTCATTAACATGCTGTTCACTTGCTTTCTTTAATACTATTAATGAATCTGTTAAATAAGGTTGAAACAGAGACCAATTGTGATGGTACTGCATTGGACAATTGGGATGTGTCATCAGCCAGGTTTTCTGCAACAAGGCCTACAGGCCCATTTCTCAAAATCATTCCTTGTAATTGCTTTCAATAAGGTACTGTTTATAGAATTGACTGCTGTTTAATCGTGGCATTACCAAAAAGCTGTTTGGGAAACCTTAGCATGGAAAAGCTGACTGTTTATGTAAGTGCTCTTGGTTAAACCAAGCCTACAGCAAAGTTTGGATTGGGTTAAGAATGGGATTTAAACTGCTGTTTGCTTCAGTTCTCCTTTCTATTTAATCTCTTCACACTCACTGTTTCATTCCATAGTTTACCCTTACAGATTTGAGATATTTCAATTAACTCCATGCAATTGATAAAACAATTTAACTTGCTTAAAAGCTGTACAGAAGGATACATGCTAACAAACAATATTAAATAAAGGTAATGTTATTTTTTCAATAGACACACAGATAGTGTGAATATATATGACTGTACAACACACACAAACATTTCCAAGTACATTTCCAGCGTAACTAAGGGAAGCATGAGAGGTTTCTCTCTGTTAAACACTAAAAACAGATAAACACAGAGAAGGAAAAGACTGATTTTACCTAACAGTCACCGGTGGCCTGCAAACAGACTAACTGGGAATAAATTAGGCTAGAAATGAGAAGGTATATAACAACCATCAGGAACGTGAGGCTCCAGATAAGTCTTCCAATACATGTAGTCAAGGCAACGAAACTAATGTCTTTAATACAAAGCTGGATTGGTTCAGGGAAGGAATTGTCGAGTGGTTGCTCAAAACAGCAGCATTCCCAGCCCCGATCTCACACATGCCTGTCCCTGTCTTCCCATCATCTCCACAAGCACAGCAGTAAATAACAACAAATCTTGAAACCAAACTTGCTCTTTGAAATTACTGATTGTCAGCAAGCACCTTTTCTTCATACTGAAAGCCTGAAATTAATACTGCACATCTTTGATGCACCTAAATTGCCTGCAATCTAAAATAGGACAATAAAATTGTTATTCTTTATACTAGGTGGAAGGTAGCAGCTAAAATTTTAAGTGCCAGAATTCTGGCACCTCAAACGTTAATTATCAGTGACTACACAAAGGGAAAAGCTTCACAAGCAAGGGCACTCCTGAAAACAATGGACCTTTGTATTGGCCAAGGTCTTTGCTGAAAAGCTCAAGTTCTCTCCTCCTGCCTGGTGCAGAGCAGCTGTGTCGGGGTCTGCTGCCTCCCCAGGTGTATCAGCACACACCTGGGAAATAGGAAACCATCCAGGCCACAAGAACACACCCTTGCTGTTTGCTCTCCATTCAGCCCCAGAAAGCATGGAAGTCTCTCATGGGTCAGAAAAGATGGAAAAAATTTGAATCCAGGTCCCTGGATCTATTCTGGATGTGTTGGAGTGTCAGAGCTGATAGCAAAAGGACAACTGGGCATTTTTGTTCTTGAAACATTTTGGGTATATAGGTCATTTCATTCTGAGGTTTTCATTTCAGAAAAAAAAAAAAATCAGCAGATCCCTTTTTATACATTGAGCACTGGTTTCAATTAAAGAGAGTATCAAAAGGTTTGCTCATGGATATGTATGAGATTTCATGGAACGAAGAGTTCTTGGTCCTGCTTGGAGCATTCTCCTCTCAGTTTTTAAATCTTATTGGTGGGAGAGGGACCATCAGTGAAAGGACCTATTTAACCTTTATAGTGTATTATTTACACAGACTACTCAAAGAAAACTAACAGGGCTGTTACTCTAGGTATGATCTCTTTATATGGTTGAATAGTTCTTAGCCTCTTGAAAATACACGATTCATTGTTTTCGATCAGCCTATGATCATAATGATACAAAGAAAAATCACAGTAATTATAGAGCAGTCTTCATAAGAGCTATATTTAATAAGCTATGTTCATCTCTGTTCCAGCTCCACTAGCTTCTGTCAAAAGCAAGGATATATTTAACTGTTATGTGCTAGCTTGCATAGCTACAATAATTATTCTTGAGAAAGCAGTAATGCTCTTTGGTCCATTTAGAGGTTAAACCTTGCTCTCTGTGTATGTTAACAAAAATACTGAATAGTTAAAATGAATCAAGAATGCAATAAATGTTCACAGAGTTCAAATAAACCATTCTTTCTGAAATGTCCTATAAAAAAAAGCTAGATTTTATTTTTCGCTTTTCAGTTTAGCAACAAAAAGGGTAACAAAAGGTAAGTACTTACATATACGTGCATGCATGTACCTATACATGTATCTATGTGTGTATACATTCTAGGCTGCTTGCATCTGCAGCCCAGAAAGCCAACCGTATCCTGGACTGTATCAAAAGCAGTGTGGCCAGCAGGTTGAGGGAGGTGATTCTCCCCCTCTACTCTGCTCTCATGAGACCCCACCCGGAGCGCTGCATTCAGCTCTGGGGCCCCCCGCACAAGGAGGACATGGAAGTATCAGAACAAGTCCAGAGGAGGACCACAAAGATGATCAAGGGGCTGGAGCACCTCTCCTATGAAGAGGGGCTGAGGGAGGTGGGGTTGTTCAGCCTGGAGAAGAGAAGGCTCCTGGGAGACCTTATAGTGGCCTTCCAGTACCTAAAGGGGGCCTACAGGAAAGCTGGGGAGGGACTCTTTGTCGGGGGTTTAGTGATAGGGCAAGGGGTAATGGCTTGGGGGTAGGTTTAGATTAGATGTTAAGAGGAAATCTTTCACTCAGAGGGTGGTGAGGCACTGGCACATGTTGCCCACTGAATCTGTGGATGCCCCATCCCTGGAGGTGTCCAAGGCCAGGCTGGATGGGGCTTGGTCTTGTGGGAGGTGTCCATGCCCATGGCAGACGGGATGGAACCAGGTGATCTTTAAGGTCCCTTCCAACCCAAACCATTCTGCAATTCTATGATTCTATGAAATACACATGTAAACATATTGGCTAGAAATACCAGCCATCAGCATACCATCAAAACTCTTTGTTTTTCATTGGATTACTGATTACTGTAGCATTTAAGAACTACATTCAACATCAGTAGTCCATAAGAAGTTGCAAAAAATGGAAGAAAAAAATACAGTCTTTGTCTAGAGGAGACTACAATCAAAGTATGAGACAGCAGGAGGAGACAGACAGCTGTGTAGCACAAAGAAAAAATGGGAAAAAAAGTTTCTCAGAATACATCACAGCACATGAATACATAAGCTGAGCATTAGACATGTTCTGTTGCCATCATCAGGTAGTTTGTGTAAACATATATCAGTTATGAGGCCCCTGCAAATGCTATTTCGAATTGTTTCTGGAAATTTATTTCAATATAATATGAACCAATAACAAAAACATCATGGTAGCAGCAAAGCCAGGTTCTATTTTACCTGTTGAATTTAACTGGGGGAAAAATTCAGACTACATTGCAGTAAGAAGAGGCTGGTTAGTGACTTCAAAGGGCTCACTAACAGTAACATACATCTTCCAGTCTGGCATCATTTCAGGCTCACTGACTCTTGATAATTAACAATACCATTTACTTCATAATGTATTTTTAATAAGAAACAATGTAATTTATTTTGTGGTGCTTTTTTTTTTTTTCCCTTGTGCTCCTTGCAAACATTGTGTTCTGCCGCACACGTGTTTACCAGCCACTGTCCTGAAGAGAAGCCATGTGCACACCGGGGAGGAAGAACACAGCTTGGAGAATTAAATGTAAAGAATCATCATGCGATAATTCAAAAGTAGGGTTGAGAGGGATATAGGGGGAAAATTCACATAGAAGTTATGAGAGTTCGTTGAGGCTAAACAAAAACTCATGTAATATTTAAGGCCATGTCAGAACTCCACACTCGTTAAAAAGCATGGGGTATCCCAACATCTTCCCATCTAGCCTACTGCATGCAAGATATCCATCTTCCCACCCTGCTACCCAATACAGCTCAGGATTATAGTCTTATTAGCCCCAAAATAACATGTGCTATTCTCTAAGATAAAACTTTGAAAGCATACATTGAGTTTAGAGGCAGGCTCACTCGCAGGCTTCGTATGTTTATGTGCTTGTATTTGTGAGCGTATGAGACAAGAGCACTGAATCTATTGATTAATTTCTAATTAAAAGGGAAGAGAGTGAAGCGTTGGGAAAATTCTGAAGCAACCTTGTATTGTGATATGCAGAAGAATGCAAGCTGCAGTTCATTGGTGTCTCCATAGAAACAAGACATATTGGAGGGTGTAAGACATTGTCAAAGGACTAAAAAAATTCAGCTTCAGCAGAAAACAGAAAAGCACCTAAGGGATTTTTTTTTTTTTAACCGGGAAAACAAAATTAATTATTCATTCCCCATATATGAAGCATCCGTTTTCTTCGATGAGTTACTTAATATACATCAGGATAAACTTATGGACTGGCTAATCCTATGATTTTCTAATCCATAAAATCTGTAGCAAATGCATGGTTACACTTCTAAGTATAACACCAAAAAGGAATATAAGTAGGCTCTCAATGAATAATTGAAAGCTGTATTCAGTGTGCTGTTAATTCTTGGTACCATTTTCACACTTGCCTTAGACACATTGCTATGCATTGCTCTGAATACCGGCCCATCTGCAGGACCCTGTCGTGGTCTCTGCAAAAAGTGTCCCCAGGAAGATGAAAGGCAGTGGGGAGAGGTTGCTTCAGTATGATGCTAAGCTCCAGACCTACTCAGCATTCCTCCTACTTCCAGGCTCGCAGCATGCAGCTGCAGTGACTATTTTTAAGATATCCAAACCCTCCCCCCCCCCCCCCCGGATGGGTTAAAAAAGGCTCATCTCCTTATGCCAGACCTGAAGCTATGGTTTTTCATATGTGACCAAGAGACCCGAGCCAGCTGGTAGCTTCACAAGCCGGGTTGCTTTTCCCTGATTTTCTGCCCAGGCCTGGCTGCGGCAGCCTCCGGAACAGTCTGCCAGCTGAACCGGCCTCACCACCCTTGGCCTCCTCTCCTAAAGATGTTTCTCACCCATGGAGCCGGAGACAACTCTACCTCCGTTACTGCTGAAACTGAAACACCAGGGAAATCAGCTAGCAGTTACCCATCAGGTCGCCCCTGCTCCATTTTCACAGAGGAGCGGGAAGGCTGTCAGGCTGCCTCCATCGCCCTGGGCCACAGCTGAAGTATCTTCACTCCACTCGTGCTGCATAACCCAACTGAACTGAACAACAGCCATTAACTTTTGACTGGAGGTCATGGTAAGTTTAGGAGCCTTGCTGAGGGCTGCATTAAGAGAGGGCATGTCAGACACCAAAAGAGAAAAGGTCCTCCTGAATAATCAGGCCTTGTCCTGGTGGTATTGCGTGCCACCATGCCACGGCGATGTCCAACCCTCCCACGACAACTAGCTGCTTCAAGGGAGCTTAGGCACAAAGACGAGGATTAAGGAACTGGATGAAACGCATGAGATTTCCCATCTGCAAATGAGAATTAAGGGTTCCAAAAAGATGTATCAGTCAGTGGAAAGGAAAAAAGAAGGTTTAAGCTGAAAAGAGTTATTTGGGGGGTACTTTGGTGTGCATGTCACATAGCCAAGTTCTGTACACAGCACCCGTGTTAGCAGAGATATTCAAAGGACAAAGTGGAGACTATTATACGTCTTTTTTATCGTTTCTGGCTTTCATCACAAATATCCAGGCAGTAGAGCTCTGTCACAGGATGCAGAATGATTCTCTAGCCCTCTACAAACTTGCAGCAGGATGCAGTCAAGAACAGACACATGCCTGTAATTAATAAAACATGGCATATTCCACTCAGTTCAAAGCACAAAAATGGGAGTACGAGTGACTGTGGCTCAGGTGTGTCCAGCTGTGCTTTTCAACATTTGTGAAAAGTCAAAAATCCTTGCTATTATATGACAGAGAAGCGTGAAGGGAAAGACACTCACTTACGCTACCAGAATATGTGCATGTTCTCCAATCCATGCACTAGAGCTGAAAGCACTTTACTTGCTTACAATCACTTGTCTTTCACAGACAGGATCACAAGCACGTTGCTGCCTGCATAGGGTCATTTTCCAGCTAAATATCCCTGAAAAAGTGAAAATTGATAGGTACACATGCAAAAGGAAAGTATTTTAAAAGACCTGGAAGATTACGAGAAATAGTTAACGTCACCTATATTTTCTAAGGAGGATAAAAAATACAAATTACTGGGATTTATTTCTACTCTTATAAGGACCAATAAAAAGGCCTTGCCAGTGTTTTTTGGGGCTTCTTATAATCACTGATCGCCACTATATCACCCTATGCCTTTGCTTGTATGTGCCGTTCTTCCCCAAATAATCTGTCTTACTGATGTCAGGGCCATTTCTTATGCAAGTAAAATTTACAGAAGGAATAAAAGATATCACCAAAACCATGTTGTTTCAAAGGACTCAGTGCTAGGCTGCACATTTAAGGAATCTCTTAAACTCTTTTTTTTTTCTTTTTTTTTTTTTTTTTTTTCGTATAAAGAAACAGGCAAAAGAGCTGTGTGATCTCTAATATTCTAGCTTTACATCCTTCACAGTGGTCACAGCTTTATCCTTCCGTCTTACTCTTAGGCACTGATGTAAAATGAGGAAAGGATATACTAGTATGAAGTTTCTTTTCTATTTCTTGTACCTCCTACCCATTTTCCAAACAGGTCAATTAAAAAGGGAAATGATTAACACTGTCACTAGTCATATTACTTACTATTAAAAGTCAGATTGAAGGGACACTAAGAAATGGCACTCAGAAAGGAAAAGTTATGGTGCCTTAACACCTGATACACGGTTGCTGATGTCTACATCATGATCGTGTATTACTGCAATTCCAAATTAAATTAGATGGAATTGTGATGACATAGCTCATGAGGAAATTAGCTATAGCCTAACCAATAAAGTCTTTATTATCTGTGAAGTATGCTTGACGCTTATTTTTACTATGTATGATACTTCCTAGTAGCCTATCCAAACCATCTGAATAAATGCTTTATCCATCACAGTTTATAGCTGCTTTCTTCGATATCAGAGATTTATCGCATCAAAAGCACATATCTGCACTGTGCACTGATGCAACTGAAGCATGATTCTGACATTAGCAGTATACATCGTGTCCCCAGTAATGACTCAATTTGTTTAGTCCCATCATGCTTACATGCATGTGTGAAGACAACTTGCACACTGGAGAAACTAGAAATGATCATCCCATACACTCTCACTCTCGCTAGTTCAGCCAAGAGGCAAATCTATTCCCAAACCTAAATGTTTTGATTTTATGTAGCAAACATCAGTGACCCTAATGAGCTGTTTGCTCCCAAGACTGTATTAGAGACAATGCTGAGGGAACACAGCTGAATTTTCCTACTCTCAGTTCTAGGAACAATGAGATCAAAGATACGTGCCAGATCTTCTGTGGTCAGATTCCAGATGCACACAGATCCAAATTTTCCAGAGATCCCAATTAGCTGAGTAGCCAGGGCTGGCTGAGTCAGCACAGGATATATGAAGTCGCAGCACAGTTACTGGAGGAAAAATATTGACCACATTGGCTGTCATAGAATTTGGACACACACAGCTATCAGAGGTGGTAAGAAAATTGTGAATAATTTATGAAAGATTGAAGACTGTGTCCATCTCTTAGGTCAGTGGTTACAGCTGTAGCATGAGACTGGTAAATAATGGGTTTAGTTCCATCATTTGCCAAGGGCTTCTTAAGAGATATGAGGGAAGTTAGAGAGCCTTCGTTTAATACTTAAAGAAGGGATAATGATCTTTCCTCACTTCAGACGTTTGCTCAGATGAAGACTGAGGCAGGCTGTTGTAGTGTGAAACAGGTTCACATTAGTTTTTATATAATATACACACATATACACACACACACACACACACACAGGTATCTGTATTTCCAGTAATGGAACGATGTCAAGGACCACACAGAGTGAGTTTAGATAAACGACCCAATTTCATGTGCTTTCCCAAAAATTTGAAAGCAGCAATTCTTATTTAGAAGGGGAGATGATTTTGTAAATATAAACATCTTCACAATATGCCTCTTAAATCCATTGGGGACACCACAGTGCAATATTCTTCCTTTAGGTATTTTACCACTTTGGCATATACCATATTGATTGTGAGCATATATAAGTGGGTTCATTTGGGCTTTTGCATTTTGTATTTTTAATGCAAGCTTCTTTGAACAACTTTACTACTTCCCTTAATTAAAATAAAATAAAGCAGAAAAGGGACGCATTAATTTTCCTGCCAGAGTTGCATTTAGCCCTAAGCACTCTGAGCAAGGCACAGCAATGCACAATATGTTGCATAGTAATTCTGCCTGAGTAAAGCTCCTGATACTGAAGAATAACCATACATCCAAGAGACAGTCAGCCTCAGACACAGACAGATTGACACAGCATGGTGCAACTTTTTTTTGGTCCAGAATCTGGAAGTGCCTGTTTGCGAAACTTTGGCAAGAGTAAGTGTGCGCCATGTGCATCTCCTTGTAAGTTTAATTGTCTGTATATAAGCTATTAGTCTACCTTCAGGAGTTACTTTTCTTAACGTTCTCCTCCTTCTTTTGCAGCGTTCTGGCTAAATGAAGATGACTGTATCAGAGAAATTAAAGCCAATCAATGGTAACTTGAGGCTTTTGAGCAAGCCTGAAGCCAGAGCCGATGAGTAAGATAAAAACAATTTTGGCTCCAAACCAGTACTATGTCACTGGCTGAATTGTCAAAGGCAGAGGTTCTCAAAAATTTCCTTTGGTGTGGACCACAGTTCTCCAAAGCTAACATGTTCATCTCCTGACATCACTGCACCATAGTGCAGACCTCATTCTCTTGTGTTCCTCATTATTATCCCTTCCTTGTAATAAATACTGGAGTTATGTCTGGTGAAAGGGGATATATATATATTTTTATATATATAAATGCATCTAATAAAAAGTTGCAGTAAGAAACAGTGTGGTCAATCCCATTGCAACTGCACAAATCTGCAGCAAAATCAGAGATTTTTTAGAATTTGTATGCTGATTACTTATTCGTTAACAATAATCAAAAGAATGCTATCTAGACAGATCAGGACACCTACAAAGGAAAACCATTTACTGAAAACAGGCACAATACATTTCATGTCTCCACCTCGCATTTCAGAACCACAGCACAATGAATCACCATGTGTAACTGGTTCTTTGGATGGTGTATCTATCTATCTCCCCGCTAAATAGGATGAACTGTTTGTGGGCTGAGGTTAGGACACAGGGCCACATGCACTGCTCTGACTTGTACAGTGCTGGATGAATGCTGCATTGCCTCACAGGGTCTGGGTCATGTTGGAGATGGAAAAAAAACAAAGTACAACATGAACCTCTTTGCTTCTTTAAATATATTTTTCCTCATATTGAAAAGTTTTTTAAATAGTTGATCCATGCTATCAAACTTGAGTGTTTTTTTTTTGTTTGTTTTGTTTTGTTTTGTTTTTGGCAAAAAGTACAGGGGAATAGTACCTAAAAGAGCACCTTTATGAACTGAAACACTACGAAATCTATCAAAATAGTTATGCAATATTTCACTTCACTAAAAAAATGGATTTCCTCACCTGAAAATTTCCTGTGACGCTTTTAAAAACCAGTGCAACAAAATCTCCAAAGACATCAGAATAAAACAGATTAAGTTTTAAAGAGAAGAAATTCAGGACAACTTTGAAATTTCAGATCAGGGTTCATTTTTCATCCAGGTCTGTCCTACACTGTTTCTCTCTCATGAGAGAAAGGCAGGATGCAACTGCAGAAAAAGCTTATAATACTGAATTTTCTATTTAGTTTGCCTACACATCATTACCTACACATCACTTGTATTACCTAAGACTCTAAATTGTTGCTCTGTACTGTGAAAATCACATATATTTAGAACTTTATATTTTAAACATTTCCGAAAAAAGCACTGTACTGGGTGTAGGTGGCAAGGTGCTGGCAGCGGGAGGCTGCAGGGGTGGCCTCTGTGAGAAGAAACCAAGAGCTCCAGAAGAGCCCCACTGCAGGACACAGCTGAGCCCATCAGCCGAGCTGGTGGCACATCTGTGAAAAGGTATTTAAGAAGGGACCAAAAATGCTGCATGGGCAGTGAGGAGTGAGAGCGTGAGAAACAGGCCTGTGAACAGCAAGGTCAGAGGAGAAGGAAGGGGAGGACGTGCTCTGGGCTCCTGGGCAGAGATTCCCTTGGAGCCTGTGGAGAGATGATGTAAAGCAGGTAGTTCCCTCGTGCCATGGTGGATGTGTCCTGAGGGAGGCTGCAGCCCATGGAGAGGAGCCCAGGCTGGAGCAGGTTTATCCCAAAAGACTGCAGCCTGTGGGAAGGACCCACGCCAGAGCAGGGGAGAAGCGTGAGGAGGAAGGAGCAGCAGAGAGGAGCTGTCATGGACCCACCACAGCCCCCATTCTTCTTCCCCCTTGCACTGCTTGAGGGTGGGAATGAAGGAGCGAAGCTGAGCCTGGGAAGAAGGAGACTCTGGGGAGAAGGTTTTCTTTAATTTGTCCCCATTTCCCTCCATCCAAACCTATTTCTAATCTGCGGTAAATTAAATTAATTTTCCCCAAGTCGAGCCTGTTTTGCCCATGATGGTAAGTGATCTCCCTGCCTTTAGCTCAACCCACGAGCTCTTTCATCTTATTTTCTACCCCATTCTGTTGAGGTGGGGGAGTGGGAGAGTGGCTGGGTGGGCGGCTGGCAGCTGGCCCAGGTCAGCCCACCACCAGCACTGAACTCAGAAATATACACTGTTCTAGCAGTTAAGCACTGCATCACATCAGATATTTTGTTAATTAAATGAAAAGCACTGTTTTAAGTCATCAATACAGACATACTTTAGAATTGTAGAGGCTCGTAATTATAGCTCAGGATTACAGAAGAGGTTAACAGATAAATGTTTATCTATCTTTTTACAGCAACAATATTTCATAAAATTGTTAAATAACTTGGTGGAAAATGCACTGCTCCTGGTTGCTTTCTCCAGACTGAGCACTGTGGAAGCCTTCTTCTGCTGGAGGTTATCTGGCAAGTTTTGATAGCAGTGTAGGGACAGGGATGCCAACGCTCTGCCTAGACAACTGATCTTGGCACTGGAAATGGCACGTTTTAACCCCTGCAGTACATCAGAGGCAAGTGAAAGAAAAATACCATGAGCGGAGTAGGTGGGGAATGGACCATTTTCTGGGGATAAGCAATCTAGTCCAAGCTAACGCATAGGGAAATCAAATCAACTCCCCAGACTAAACCTTAGTTACAGTGATGTAAACTGGAATAATTTAAACTAATGCTGTTGTGATTCAAAAGATAATCTGCTTCATAAAATGCTAAGTCACTAACCCCTCCACCAAAACGGATCGCAGGTTTTACAAGAAGATGATTTAAAAGCATGTTCTTATTGATGTTCACGAATCAACGTTGTCTTGCTGAAAATAAGGATATTTCAGCTCTCAATTCAGATTTATGCTTGCTTCTTGAGCAAAAGGCTTGCTTTTTCCCTCTCTAAACAGCATATGCTACTTCTTTCTTATTACCACAATACATCTGTCCAACATCTTTTATTCTTGCAGTATCCTAAACCATGTTCTTTTTTTTTTTTTTCATTTAATGTTGCTACTGTGATTACCAGTGCATCACCATTTTTGTTTTATTCTTGTTTTGGTAGAGAGGAAAGAAAGCTATACAAAAGTCTCCAGAAAACCTCTCCAGCTGATGCACAACTGTTGTAATTCTGATTTGCCCAGGTCCCTTTTGATGCCTCCATAAATAAAGTGTGTGAGGAAAACCAAGTGAGTTTTAAAGCTTTCCATCAGCGTCTTCGTTACTATTATGTCTAACCTGGTTTGAATATATGAAAAGCAGCTAACAGATTCCCACAGCTTCCTCATTTACTCCCTAACCCCATTAATATGATTGCTGAGATGTTTTTCATAAGTCATTCAAGGCCAAAGTCGTAGCTTAAGATGGCAATGTGTTGAGCAGAAAGAAGCAAGTTCATATCTTCTAGGTGAACATCAGGCTACTCTTGCATCAGATTTTGCCTAACACCCCACTAATTTGATGGAGCAGGTCTATAAGTTTTTGCTAAAGAGTAAGCAAAAATCACAGTAACATTGTTCTGAAAACAATCTGTAGAATACTCAGTCAGGTGCCTGAATCTGACTACCAATTTTGTAGATTTAGGGGAGCTTCAGTAGATCCTCAGATCCCTTTACATATATTGATTTTATTCCTCTCAGATTCTGTACAACTTCTCCATAAGAGTGTCCTTCATTTGAAGAGAACAGCTGCTAGCAAGGTAATCACAGTGTCCCCTTCTGTGTCTGAAACAGTCGCTAGGAATCCTGTTCTCAATTATTTTTCTGTTCATGACACATCACAGCTGCACGAAAAAGACCACTTAAATTTAAGCATGAAAACATTGATTTAAAACGTTTTGTTTGGAGGAATCTCTATGAGCCAATATCCAATACGGTTTTGATCTGTTCACAGATTTCAATGTCTCTGAAAAAATTCCAAGCACGTCAGCTTTGTCTGAATTCCCTTGGAGCAGGGGCACAGGTGCCATACCCACGTGTCTGGGAGCTATGCGGTCCCCCAGCCTGCAATTCCATGGAAATCTCATCTTTTCAAAACCAATTGACTACCCCAAAACAGATTCTTAATGGCAAACTACCTGGAAATTCAAGTGCAGCCTCTTTTATTTTCAAAGTAATCCATTTGAAGGCAGACAGTTAAGTTTACTTGTTACGACCATTTCACATGAGTGAAAATTCTAGAAAGCGAAAAAAATATAGTATTTCACCCTTGGGGAATAGTGGGAAAAAATGTTCATATTGTATTCTGAAAACTGGCAGTGAGAAAAAAAAAAAAAAGAAAAAAAAAATGGTCGATCTCATGACAACTAGCTGCTAATAGTATTTGGAACTTAAATCAATAAAATAGGAATTGTGCCATTAAATTAACATTATGGCAATACTCTTGAAACATAATGTCAGATATCTGGGGTGAATTCCAGGGCTGAATGCTACTTATGCATATCAGCTCTCCTCTTTCATTCTCATGCCCAGTGCAGGAGGACACACATGGTGCCTTTGGGGCTATCTGCTTTTCTCGATGCTTCAGTACTAAAATACAAGTACATGCAGAATGTATTGAAAAGTTGCATTTAGAAGAACTTCTTTACAATAGTCTTCAACCAACTCAGACCAGTGGCACCACGTCTCGTATATTTTCAATTTCCAAACCTTTACTTTTGGAAGCTAACTCAAACCTAGATTATTTATTAGGCCTTTAAGCCTGTCCTTGCTTGACTACTCCTAAATCTAAAGAATTGCAAAAATACGGTTGAAGAAGAGGTTGAAAAGTGAGCACAGTAGCAGCCAGGCTCCCTTGGTGTCTTCACTGACATTTACATGCCAAGTCTCTTTCACTGGACTTTTTCAACCAGACTTCCAGCAAACTGACAGGAGCAAATCAATGGAAAAGCATGCCCTTCTGTGAGGATAATTTCCCCTTCCTCAGCATAGACAGAAACATTTATGGACACCATCAGATGTAATTTCTATCAATTTATGTCGGCAGCACTTCCCAAATATATCAAGTGGCCAACTCCTGCGCATTTATCTCAAAGAAGACAGCCTTCTGCTACCTGGTGAAGAATTACCATCCCTACTTCACAGAGGATTGACTTGCAGAGAAACTGCATGGCTTGTTAACAACCAAAAATGTTTTCAGCATGGTCATATCTCCAACCTTCCACTATGATGCCTGACAAGCTCCTTCTGCTTTTCTTTAATCAGCCATAACGCATACATCCCAGAGGTTTTTTTCACCAAATATTTGAGTATTAATTCATTGTTTTATCTGCCGTTAATGTCACGAGCAAGTAAGTGAAGGAAAAATACCTGAATGAGAGGGATTAACCTGGTAAAGAGACAATATGACTATTTTGTTATTTTTCTGAAAAAAAAAAATAATCATGTATTGGTTTCCCAGGGGCCCAACTTGAAAAGATCAGAAAAAACAGTGTCATTGCATGAAACGGTGAGGACTGAAGTATTTATGAACTGGTTAATTTGCAGCCCTGGGTCTGGATGAGGCTGTTAATTATTCATATACCAATTAGGAGTGGAAAATGTATTTATCAATAAGCCTATTCACTTCAGAAGTCCATCACTATACAACAGTTATCAGTCCAAAACCTATCTCTTACTCACTTGGTTATTAAAAATGTGAACAGTTGCTGAAAGGGTTTATCTGTGGATGGCATGCCCGCGTTTAAAAGTTAGGTGCAGAACCCAAGCCTGCAGGGTGCATGCAGGCATCTGGCTGTCATGGTCCAGGCTACCTGGCAGTACCTTGGAGGAGGCACACGCTGCTCTGTCTGCTTCTCTAACTGAAAGCGTGTTTGTGTACATGAACATGAGATCCGAGGAGAACAAGAGAACAAGAGAGATCAGAAGTGAATCTCAAGAAGTGAATCTCAAGATCGCGTTATATTAAATATATATCTGTTCTTTTGCTTACTCATATCCATAAAGCCTCATGCTCAAATCAGACACTGAGGGGTTTAATACAAGGCAGTTAGAGTCTCAACAGCTTTGTCCTATCTGGCAATCGTGAGCATGATAAGAAGCAGGCACTCCCTGCACAACCGGCACAGGAGGGATCCATCAAAGCAGAGCTGCAACTAGCTTCAAGGGAGACCGAACACAAAAGGCTGAGCTGATGTGCACAGTTCTGGGAACAGGGGTTTCCTATGTCAGAAAGCATTTCCTTCTTCCCACGGGGCCATATCCCCGAGCCTGCTAAAAACAAGGGGAAGCTCACATTCATTTTCATCTACAATGCACTCACACCGGTGCTGATTTCTCTTATAAGGCAACGCTGCATTACAGGACACAACGCTAATTTTGACACAAATAGATTAACAACCTTATAACTGATTGCCACGAAGCTACACGCAGGTTTTCACTGCACCAAACTCTGTGGGATGTAATTCCACAACCACCTGCCAGAGCATGGCCGTGGACCTATGCAGGAAGCCTGCAGGGCACCCAGAAGACTGCACAATGCTACTGCATACCTTAACCAAAAAGTGTCTCGGGGCATCTGACTTCTCAGCCACATTACTTAAAAATCTTTACATTGCAGCAGGTGTGCTGGTGTTGTTAGCTCGACATCCCAAATCTGGTTTTGTCTGTTTCATCAGCCTGCTGAACCCATTTTGACAGCCGCACTGTCAACGTTAAGGAACACTGCTTGCCTTTGCTTCCACCTATGAAAGCAAGGTTGTACTCGTATGGTGCTTTGTGCCAGGAAGTCCTCATCCTTCGTTTGAATTATAGGTGCTGTTAGAATGGGAATTATAACCAAGTCACCCTGTTTTGCAGGAATATGAAAGAGAAACACCATATCGGAACTGGCTGCAAAAATCTTGCAGATACTTATCCCCTTACTGGAGGTTATTAATTGGTTATCCATTCTATTCCTTTTAGGAATCCAACATTTAGATCAGGTAAACTTAACAAGCTAGTTACCATTTCTTTGGCTGTACATCTGATTTAAGAGGCTCTTACTGGTAGTTGATCTTGCTGCCTGTTCCAGATCTTTTCCTGTACCAGCCTCAAAGGCCCCACGTTGTGCTGATCAACAAGTTATCTGCTGTGCTTGGAAGTGGAACTGTGAAACGGTGCATTCAAAGAAAATGGAATTATGCAAAGGAGAGAAAAAAAAAAAAGGAAATAAAGATTTTTTAAAGGCCCACTTAGCCTTTCTCTGTGTGCTTTCGAAAAAGCCAGCCACTTCAAAGCCACTGTGGTTTGGAGCTTGGTCCCGGAAAGAGCCGAGTCAGCACAACCGTGGGCGCTCTGGGCAGGGACTGGGAAAGAACAAGTGTCTGTGGGCAGGATGTGAACCTCTTCAGATGGCTCTGCTAAAGGAAGAATGAAATAGTGCCACAGCTTAAGCTAAAGTAGGGGGGAGATAAATGCTCAGCGGGCTGTTCAGAGCAATAGCACAAATCGTCTAATTGTAAGACGTAATTTAGGCTTTTATTATGTCTATCAAGAGGTATACAGATTATGTATTTATCAGAAAAATACCATTGACTCCACATAATCAATAATAGCGAGAGTCCCTATGAGATTCAGCTACTTTACCTGCCAGTCTTTTTGACATTACAGTATTATTCCTCTTGCTTTAAGATGTTTTCTCCTTTCAGCTGCTACTAAGCCTGCACAAATGGGAAGGAGCCAAATGATTGCACTGAGGAAACAGTGAGGCTGAATAGATACAAAATGCTGTCAAACACACCGAGTGAACAGAAAAAATATGCCTTTAATTTCTTTTAGTTCTTGCCTATTACTTCTACCAGCAGTTGGGCAGGGGGAGCAGAAAAATAAATCAGATGTGAGAAAGATTGTCGGGATGACAACACCACACTTAAAGAGATACTGATAAAATTTACAGGATTAAAAATGCATGAAGAAAGCTGTGTCTAAAAACTCACTCTTGAAGAAATGTACAGAAGAGCCCCCCAGTTCTGTGCCCTCTCCTAGCTGATGTGAGCAGGGAGGGATGTGAGGCTCAGGGGTGTTTAACTGAATCCTCGTCTCCAGCAGCAGAGCACAAAAAGGGCTTTCTAAGAACAAGAGCCTCCCAGCAGAAGTCCAATTCCACCAAAAAACAAGATCGCAGCAAGGCCCAGTCCTCAAAGCAACGCCAAGCCCACTGCCCCCTCCAACCCAGCAGCAAACGAACTGCCTCTGCTCGGGTTCGCCTGTTGTCACCTACAGGAGGAGCCACAGCAAGGGAGTTACAGCCGCTTTGTGCTGAATTAACATCTGATCATGAACGCTAGTGTGGCTTTTTGATCCTCTGCTTTGAAAGCAGAGGACTCCACTGGGGTCCTGGCGGCAGGGTGCTGAGGTTCTTCAGCTGTGCCCCCGGGGAGCCCCCAAGCCAGGCGTGCACCAGTGGTGCCACTGCGAGCCCAGTCCTACAGGAACATCTGGCTGGGCCTGCCCGGCCTGCCCCTGGCCCTCCTTATCCCCGTGGGCAAAGCACACAAAGTCTGGAGGACTTTGTCCTCCTCCTGAGGCAGTGGGAGGTTTCTGCCTGCAAGAATAGCACTTGCATCTGACAAGTGGAAGAGCAGCCTGATATCTTCCGGCCTGTGTTATTAAACGGTGGGTTGCCCTCATCATGGTCCCAGTTAAGCCAGTAAGTGTTTTGCCAGCAGCTTCAGCAGAAGCGTGTTCAAGCCCCAGGTACCAAGGATTTGATGATGGCAGGTCACCTAGAAAACGAACTGAAATTTATAAAGGATGGTGTTGCTCTCGTATCGAGAGACAGAGTGGTAAGGACTGGGAGGACAGACAACACACGGCTGTTTTCACAACACATTACTATACAGATCAGCTAAAACTTGAGCCTGGTAACAAACACCTTTCTCAGAAATTGCATCGAAATGTATGATCCTGACGTGATTTTCTGCTTCGGATCTCTTTCTATCTTTCTGTTGATGGCCAATGGTCACCTTTAAATCTGCGATACAGCAAATAAAGATTTCTACCGCAAACGCTGTGGTAACATTTATTAATTGCAAACTGCATCTCTCAGGATGTTAACGGTGACTCTGATGCAGCTTCACTTTCCTTCAGCGAAAGAAATCTTTGAATTACTATGTGGTTTTCTCTCTATACCACTAACTGCTCTCCTGTGCGGGTTGCGTGACAGTAACAGACTTGTTACCCTATTTGTACCTTGGTAATATGCTGTTAAGAGGAATTAATAGCTTGCTAAGCAGAACGACTTTGCTGCTTTCTGCATACTTTGCTGGTATTCACACTGTCTTGTATGATTTTCGGGCTTTAATATCAATTTTGTAAGTGTATCTGTCAAAGACGATTAAATTATATGACAGCCACAATCTGTATTGGACCAATCCATGCAAACCTTTCGTTGTTGCAGGTATGAATATTTTATATTACACAATAAGAAACTAAAAGCCATTCAATTTGATTTAGCCACGGGGTCTCCAGTCAAGGATGTGTGGTTTTGCACATAATCCAGCCCTCTGCACTGACCTTGAGCCGAATTTTTGAAATATATATATTTTAAAAAATATTGCCTGTGGTATTTAGAGAAAATGAAGCTGGCACTGACAGACCCCGTGCCATACTAAACTCTTGTCAGTGAACACAACTTCCCTTTAAAACAAGCATAAAAAGCCAGTTGGTTTTCCTCACGACTCTAGAATACTTTACTAGGATTTTATTTTTGAGAGCCAGGAATGTAGACCTCATATTCCTTCCTTTGTGTGCACACTCAACTCCCTTTACATTCGTGTCTGAGACATCTGATCTCACTTACACTATACTCATGAAACTTGAACATACATAAGTGCAGTAATTCTTGATTTTCCCTGATGTGCTCCAGCTCAAATTCTAGCCTTTCTCCTCAATAAATAAATAAATAAATAAATAAAAAATAAATTATCAACTATATGAACTTATTGCAGTGATGAAGCTTAGAGCATAAAATTAAGTATGTAAGAACAGGAATTCCAAGCATATAGATCCAAAAGTTTTCAGAAAAATGTCTGAGATTTATAACATATTGGTAATATAAGAATTAAACAAATAATACCTATAAGGAAAATTTATGGAGCATAACTAATATAAATGTTATCTGTGTTTTGCTGTTGTACGACTCCTGGATATATCAATTATGAACTTATTAGATAAAGCAAAAGTGGAACATTGTATGCTCTGTTCTACAGTCATTCCTCCTTCCTTATATTTGTTAAATTCAACTAAGAGCTGTATATACTGTTTTAAACACATTGGGTGGAATGCTTTTATTTATATGTCATTCGGTGTGCTTACGAGTCTAATTATATTGATTATCTTTCCTATTATTTAAAAATTATTTTATTGTTTTTGAAAAAATGCTGCCAAATGTCTTTTCCTTTAATGGAAAATCGTGTGGCAGATGCAAAATAGACAGAAAATTATTAATGCAATTAAAAAAAAATATTAAAATAGTAGGCGGACTACAAGAAGCAATGACTACACAATCATTTCTTTACATTTATTCTCTAAGTGATGCACCCTGCAAACCGCTCAATATTTGAAATTTGATCAGCTAAGCTACCAGCGGTTGTATGCCTGAATTACAGAGCATGTAATTTGGCCTCTATATCCAGTACATGCCACTTTCCTACAGCTTTTGCTTTACATGCATAAATGAAATCTGTGGAAATGTCTTCATTTTTCTAGATCACTTTAAGAGGCATTTGCAGTGAAATAACTTCCATGAAACACATTAAGCAGATCTAATTAAGCAGTTCTGAGAAGAAAATAGCCTGTACTCAGTGTTGTTCTTTGGATTTTTTTTGACAAAAGCAAAGGATAACGTCTGGCAGAGTGCTACTGTTTGATATGCTCATGTGCTGATGCACCTCCGCTTGCCTTCTAGCATTTTAAAATAGGATGTTTCATTCAAAAAAGGATGCTAGTAGTCACAAAATTGACTAACCACATAGATTTTGTACACCTAGTACATATTGTTTAACTGCTTGTACGTTTCTGAAGATACATTTTAAAGTGCGCTGCGCTGGGCACTCGTGATCATGTCGATCACTTGTTGCTAAATTAAAGGGATGTAGGCTGTCTCAAATGACAGGGAAACATGACAGATATGGATCCAGGAACTAATTATCAGCAAATGTGAGAGCTGACACTAACGCATGCCTGTAAAATTATCACACTGGTAATACAGAAATCAAACCCGAAAACTTCTCAGCAGAAGTGGAAAAGCCACGGTAATTACAACTTGTGAACTGATGACAGTCAGCCTCTACCTTTGTTCTTATTTCATACAGACCTCACTTCTTTTTCCCTTTCTTGGCTCTGTTCCTGAATTAACTTTTAAAAAGCCATCTATCTTACTTGAACATCGGAAGCCGATACTGGCAAATGCAAATGTATTGATTTTATTGATTGGTTGACTGATAGGCATATCCAAAACCAGAAGGGCTAACCCTCTACTCTCGGAAAGTTTAAGACATGGAAGAAAAAAGAGACAGAGAGAGAGAGAAGGAGACTACTGCCCAAATCCACACATTTCAAGCCATCTGAACACTGTTCACTTGCGGCAAAGTTGCCCAGCTCTAAAGCCAGGGCTGAATGAATCTCACTAAAGGAGACCTAGTAACCCAGTGATCCTTCAGACCTCTGCTTCAGACCGTTGTTTCCCTAAAAAATTCTGATACCAGATTTTACCCTTTCTGTATGCTTGATGTTAGCTGTTGGAAAGAGTGCATGTTATGTGCATGTGTGTGATCACAGTGCTATTTTAAAGCTCTTCAAAGAATATTTCTGCCTGATACCATTTTTGTCAGCCACGTTTCTGTAACATAGAGGTTCCTATTGCTGTGCAGTGAATATGTGGGTTTTTTTGCTCTTATCTCATGTAGTGCACTTGATAAGGGGTACTACTGAATCTTCTTCTGCACGCTGCATTACAAAGAAAACTGTCTTTTTGCAAGGCATTTTCTCTCCACTGCTTGCACAGAAAATAAAGGCTCTTGTAACTGTACAGACCTGACTGTATGAATTCTCAAATGAAAACTGGAACCCTTCTACTTTATCTGAAGTATAAATCCCCCAAAGATTCTTGCCTTTCAAATCGTACTCGCTGTAATAAAGGTTAATATTGGACTGAACTTATCGTATTCTAGCATCACATGTGAAGTTCCAGATCTGTGTGTATGATCTATTTTCTTCTTCATTGTTGGAATTAAAGAATAGGACAAAACGCTGTATATATTATTAAAAATAATAGAACAAGAGTATTTTACTTAAAGACAGTTCAAACCTACTGCTTTCATGAGGAGGAAAAAAAACATGGTGCAAAGTACCGGGGGGAGGGAAGGGAAGAGCATCTGTTGAAAATTAACTACTTCAACATTAATTAACACATAATTTTCTACCTGATGAGATAGTGTTGTAGAAAGTATAAATTGAAGGCACAAGAGTAAGAAATGAGTCATCTTTGACTTACCGTATCAAAGACTATTGCTGTATTGCAGTCAGCATCCAAATACAGAGCATGAAGCTTCTCACAAATCAGAAAAATATGCAGTCAAAGAACGAATCACATTCATTGTAAAAATAAAGGCCAGAGATTAGAGTACGTATCCAAGGGTCTGGTTAGTCACAGCTTTGACTAGCCTGCTACAGAGCTCTGCAAAACAAGTATACTGCAGCAGTGTGGCAAGCATAGGATTGCAATGCATGTCCCATATATTCAAGCATAATAGAAAACATGGTCTGGAGCTTATTCCATGTGGAAGTGGGGTTTGTTTTATGCAGGCTGAAAAAAGAGATTTTTTTTTCCCACATAATAGAATTAGAAATGAAGATTTTTCTTGATTATTGTACACAATAATTCCCCAGGATATCAATTACATAAAGCAGGTGCCTCTGTCTCCTGTTTCCCAGATAAATGCCTGTAATCTCATTTCACAAATGATCCTATTTAGACAGGAGCCACCTATTGTGATGATATCATTTGCTCTAGTATCCATAAATGGGCAACTTCCTACCAAACGTCATGACCACTGACGACACAAATCTTTATAATATTGAGTGGGCAGGGTGGTTGATGGGGTCCCATCAATCTACAGCAGCTTCTGCTGATGAGATCTCACGAAACCTGCAGAATCATCTAAAAAGCTGAAAATGAAGAGAAACAGTAAACCTGTCTGGTGGAGCTCATTACAGATAAATAAATAAATAAATTTAAAAGGAACTGGAGAGGTAGTAAAGGCAAATAAAGCATAACCACACAGCAGTGGCACCTTTTCAAATGCCTCATGCACTCACAAGGCTACTGGTAGATATGAACAAAATCACTCTCAGTTAAGAAGTGCAGCTGCCAGTTTCCTTTTAGCAGATCCTAAAGACTGTACATACTCTTTCCTTGCAATTGCAAAATATACACTGACAGCAAAAAGGACCGATGCTTCAGTGATGCACAAATTAGCCCACTCTTAGGGAATATTTTTAGAATTAGCAACTGCTTGTCACAGTAGCTTGGAATATGAACTCTGTAACAAAATCTCCTCAGACTGAAATCCAGTCTGCTAGACCGGTTTGCTTCATGCTCTAGCTGGGCGGATCATGCATGGATTTAATTTCCCAGATCACTGTTTTCGTAAGAAAAATCATTCCGTTAAATACATGAATTTGGGAAATATTATGATACTCACAATTAGCAGAAATTAGTTTCCGTCTGCCTGCTTTAGCACATGGACATTTGAGGAGAGGTTAAGGTGATGCAGGGTTCATTGGCTTCCCCACCCTTTCCCCAAGGGACTCAGTTGCTCCTAGTGGCTAAAGGAAATTGCTGAAGAACCTTGTATGGAATATTTTTCTTGGCAGAAGTTGGCAAGAACTTCAAATCAAGGCCCCCAGTTTCAAAGAAACAATACGAGAGCATTTCTTAGTGTTATCTCCACAGATCTTGGTTTACGTAGTCCTTTTGAACAGGGGGCATGGCATCCAAACAGCTCCTTTTTACTACACAGGCATAACATGATCCACCCACGTTACTGTTTGGACAACGCTCACTAGAACCCCAGTCAAGCTGGGGATTTGGGGTAGAAAACTTTAAAGTTTAAAAGCCCAGAAACTGCGATGCTTGTCTGTATGCCTGATGTGGTTCCATCACAACAGGGTCCACTTCTCAAAACCCAGCTCCTCCAATGAGCTCAGTGCTTGTAATATCTTCCGTTCACTTCATAGCATCTTTGGGACAGGGGCCATCTTCTGCTGAATTTCTGTTTGATAAATAGAGAGGGTCCCAACTGCAAGCGGTGTAAATGTTAATAATAAAAGCAGTACTGCCACAGTGACTCACATCAGGTCTAGATGGGGTGGAAGCAAAATTTGAGCACAACATCCATGGCTTCAAGACAAAGCTACGCTGTCAAAACAGAAAAGTTAATGGATTTTCTGAAAACACCCTAAAGAGTTGAACTCCTTTCTCAGAGACAAAAATCAATGGAGAAAACCACTTCAGAGGACTGAACAGCAGTTTAGACATGAGCAGGTGCTTTCCTTCTCCCTCCCGACTGTGCTCATCTTCAAGGTATCACTAGCTGATCTCCCTAGATAGGCTGTCTTGGCGATGCCATAAATGTTGCTTTGACTCTGGGGATCATAACCCCTTCATTTCTGCACTGGGTGGAAGTAGAAAAGCATATACTCTGCATGTCCAGATGGCATAAATATTTTCCACAGGTTTCCATGACAAAAGATAAAGATAACACAAGAAATGGTTAGAAAGTGGAAGCATGTGAGAGTGTAACAGAGATTGATGGTCCAGAAGTTTCTCTCTTGTCTAGATAAAAAATGATGAAATGTGAGTGAGGGTAAAAAAAAAAGGCAGAAAATAGCTTAAAAGAATATTCATCATTGTTCCATCAAACTTGGTCCTGCCTTGGGAAAAGCCAACTGTCAGATTTTCTTGGTAATGTACAAAGACTTATAAGGCTCTTCCAGACCCTACTAGGAAAGCATGAATTTTCTTAAAGCAGAATATTTTTGAGCATCTGAGCTACTCTTCATTAACCTAGTTTTGAGCTTATCAAACATGCAGTAATGAGCAAGAATGGCTTTCCCATACAGAGCAGGATGTTAAACATGGTCCAGTGGAAGATACCCTGATGGTTCTGATCTTTGCTTAAAGACATGTGGACTTTATAGGAGATAAAGAGAGTGGGACATGGTTGCCAAGTAGTTCCCATTTGTGTTGGAAGATATTGCGAGAAAATACCCCAAACCTATTAGTGTTTTAGGAATGGGCTTAAAGACTCTACTGAAAAGAGTCACTTTGAGAAAGGAAAGCTGCTGAACTGGGTACAGGGGAAACTGCCATAAGCCACAACATCCAATGTTAAGCAAGCAACCAGTGGACATGTAACAAAACTGCAGACCACACAAGACAGTATTCTGCCCCTCTTTGTATCTTTGCTTTACATTTGGGATCATAATGAAAGAACTGAGACCCTAACGAAGAAGTTGGAATGTCCTTAGAGTACCTTTGAAATTCCTACTTTCCTACTGTCTTCCTTTTATTGGGCTTATTCTTTTCCAGCACACTTGGAAATGAAATCTCTCCAGACATTCGGTCCAGTCTATAAATCTGCACGTTCCCGGGCAGAGAATAAGCAGATAGGACTTTCTTTAAAATGCTTAGACCTTCCACTAATGAGAAGTGGGACCCAAGTAATAAAATACCACTGGAGTTTTGCAACTCCATTCTGAAAGGGAAGAGACAGCAAGGTGTTACCGTCTCGCATTATCACCATTAGCACCGTGCTTCTAAACACCTACTGATATTTTAGTAGATAGTATCTTCAAAGAAGAGATGGAAGAAACTGCTTCAGTTAAATAAGCTTTGTCTGCTTATTTGAGTAGCAAGAAACCCTGCCGTCTCCAGTGTCACTGTGGCATTTATTAACTAGTGGGAAAACATGGAGACAATCAAAAATTATACTAAAAAAAATGCAATGCCTTCCTCTTTAAACTGCAGACAACCAACAATCAGTGCCAATAAAAAGTGTATCTTACATGTCATCGTTTTGCAGACATGGAGTAGGACAACAGTTACTGCAGTTTGTGCAATGCTTCCTTTAATTGTGTTAGTAAGGCCTGCCCTTGTTTGTGTCAATTAACGAGGAACATGCAAATTAAGACAAAGAAAAGCCTTATAAGAACTTGCACCTCCACTCATTTCTGTGGCAAACAAACAGGAAAATTAAACAAGGCTCTTGGACAAGGAAAGTTTAATCTGCTATCCTTTTCTAATATTTACAGTCAGGATCAGAAACACTAAAAGCTAAAATGTGAATCCTCCTTCTTTTAGCTAGGTCTATTGTGCCCAAAATCTCTTGAGTATTTGAACCTAAGTGACAGGGCACATTGGACAGACATTACTACAAGATGTATTGCATTGCTGTACCTAAGCAAACATTCTTCCTTAAATCTCTTTGAGATTCATCACTACTGCTTTTTAACAAGACCACAGAAAACTCCGAAGGGGGATTTCAACCTCTTAAAGCCAAATGCAATTTGGCATAATATAATAATGATGTGAAGAACAATCTATGGGTTTTAATTACTTGTCAAAATCCTATTACCCAACAAAACCTAGAATTACCAATTGTCAATATCAGACCTAAATGAATTCTCAGGAATATCAATCCCAATATATTGTTGCTTAACAGACAAAATAATCAGCAAAAAAAACTCTGTTCATAAGCTCATTTCTACACCACCAGCTGCAGTGCTGGTACCTCAAAGAAAACATGAATGTTCATTTTAATTTCACACTCCATTAGAAATACAGGTGTAAAAATATCTAGAAAGTGAAAAATGACATTTTCTAATGGGAAAATACATAATTTTCATGTCCATATCAATAATAAAATAATTGAGATCAGAAATATTTAAAATATTTAAGGGGGGGCTTTCCTTTCTTTTTCAAAGCCAAGATAGCCCAGTGTTTGATCGATAGGGTAACTACCATACTTTGCATCTATTGACCCTCTTATATAAATCACCATCATTTGGGAGATTGGAAGAAATTGTTAAAAAGTTCTGTCTGATGCAATTTTCCTTTTGAAACTGTGCAGTTTACTAAGTCACTGTCTCCTCAGTATAAGTCCCCACTGTTCTGAAACAGAATTGTGTTGAAACATTTATGGCCCAATCATTTGTGCAAAATGCTGCTTAATGTACCCTCTTCTTCCATAGACCTCAATCCTGTAGGAATCTAGAATGGTCCTAATATTGACCAGCAAAGCTGATCGTAAATCTGTGACATGTAAAAAGGTTATTGCGGGTAAGGATGTCAGAAGGTCTTTGTATTCTTCTGATATCACCTAGGTGGAAGATGCAGCTGTGAGCAGGACTTTTTGTGAAAAATCCCCCACTAAGGGGTGATGCAAGACAATGTTTTCACGTCAGTTTCTGCATTTTACACTTTCCTAGTGTTTTTGAGGAGTGAACAGTAGACTTGATGACAAGATTGGAGATGGCACTCTAAGAAGTAGAATTGATAAGATATTGGTAAGCAGCAAAACCACCAGAACCAAGCTCCTGGTTGAGATCTCACCCAGTCATACAGTTTGAAGCCAAAATGTCATAGAAATGATGGTGAAAAAGATTTCCTCTACTTACCTCTGGATTGAGTTTAATTGTTTTTACATCACAATAAAGAAAAAAGCACTGGAAAAAAAGGAACGCTTATAATACCAGCCTAGCTTCTGCTTGCAGAGAAAAAGAGGATCTGAGGTTGTAGCCCAGGGAATATGAAGAGTATGACTTGGAGAGCTGGCTTTGTGTAAGAAACCAAGGAGAAAGAATCAGGGAAAAGCAAAAGCAGATAAACAAGGCTTTGAGGAAGGGGAAGAGAGAGGTACAACGGCAACTGCAGAGCTGAAAGGCTTTCTCAAGGCCCTGCACAGCCAGAGGAGCCCCCTGCCGATGGGGCTCTCCTGTGGAAGCACCAGCTCTGGGTCATGGCCAGTAGGGTTAGACGACAGGTAAACACAACTCTTCTTCACGTAATCCTTACCTCCAGCATACAAATATGATTACTATGTATGCCTAACATTAAATGTGTGCTAGAGCACCAGAGTTTGGGGCTTTTCAAGCGTAAACATACTGTAGGGATCGACATTGTGTTCAGGTCCTCATTCAAGCTGATACACAGTGATCCGAGATGACAAACTTTCTTCTGAAGGTGAAATAAAGTCAAGTTCTCTAACCGCAAAGGTTGCCATGAGACAAAATAGTTGTCTTCTGGCCATATCTCATCGCAGACACTGGCACTAATCCATTTCCAGGCCTCACAGCTCATAAACTCAGAACTATTATGGACTCGATAAAGGCAATCAATACATTAGTTAAGTGAGATGGAATGATTTAGCTCTTAGGAAAAAAAATATAGGGCTCAGTACTTTTGTCACTGTTTTTGAGCATCTCAGAAGAGCATATTAAACCTCAAGAAAACTGAGTTCACACAACAATGCCTTGGCACATCCACTTGAAATCGAATCGGGAAAAGAAAGATTTTTAGTTTTGTTTAAATAAACTGAGAGGTCTTCAAAGCAAGGACTGCTTCTGACTGTTTTACAAAGCCCTCTTGAATGGCTTTTCTTCTGAGGCCCTGCTTCATACTGAATATATGCATCAGCTTGACAAAATGCTGTTTTCATTCCCTATAAATTTAAGAAGTCAAACTTTAAAGTATCCGCATACCACCGGCAAACGTTTCAAAGGCAGAAAAACCTACAGCGCTTAAATGAGTTTTCCCCAGTGTCAAACCTAAGCTAGATAGGAAAAACATGGTACAGTGGTTATGGGAGGAAATGTGGTGCAGTGGGTCCCACAATATGCATTAAAAATAACATTCTGATACAAATACTCTTCAATCTTATGTCTTAACTTAAAGTAATAAAGGTAAACAGCTGTGTATATGACAACATAAAAATAATCAATAGTGTTTGCTGACTTCTCACAGTATTTAAGAGGCCTATTTTATCAGTGACTCTGCCTTTTCCTTTTGAAACTAAAATGAATTGTTTTAAATGCTTCTTTTGGGGGGAAATATATATATATATTCACAACATGGGATAGGGAAGCTATGTTTTTGTAATGAAGGAACCTCCAGAATACTTTCATGAAATTATATACAATGTTCAGTATTACAATATTCAATACTGAAATACGCGGTAATTTGAAGTAATAGCAATTACATCTTCTGCCTCCCCAACCAGCCTACATTTTCCTTGCAGGGAACCTTGCTCCCACCCCAAAACAAAGTTCTCAGGATGATCCGTACTACAACTTTTAATCCATTTTTTAAAAATCTTGAATAAATCTAGAGGCTTCTAGCATAAGCTGTGGCTGTTAAAATGTGCAGTGAAAGGACTGTTTAGCAGGTCTACTAAAAATAGTAAAGTTATTTCTGACACAGCAAACAACATAGAAGAAATATGCTTTCAATAGACTATTCCTGTTAAGTTTCACATTTCTTGCAGAAAGACAATGGATTCAAGGCTACTTATTAACAGTGGTAAGGAACAAGAGGTAAAATCCTCTAGCAGCAGCTCGGGAAAGCATATTACCATACAACTGTCCACCCGCTCTTCCTTAAGTGTGGCTGAGGGCCAGGGAACAATACGACAAAAAAGCAGGTATCACCGATACCTGCCGATTTAACCCTGCCAGCACGCAAAGGAAAAGCATCAGCAATAACATTAATATTCGCAGCGGCAACCTTTGACGCTTTCATAATTCAGGATTGACCTCAGCGAGGCGGTTGGCAGAAGACCACTGTGTTTCTGTGGCTGTAGCCCTGTATGTAAAGGACAATGACCCCCCTGCATCAACCCTTCATTGTAATTGCCCAATAAGACCCTACAACTGTTTGATAACTAGGATTTTGCAGACTAGAACTGAAGCACACTGGCAAAGCTTATATGTGTAGAAGTCACTATGGTTACTGCCTACACTTGCTTTGCCTCCAATAAAATCTTTCATTTCCATAAGCATTAAAATTCACCAAATGCACCAAAATTATTCAGACAGGGGAAAAAAAAAATCTCTTTGGTTTATCAGCCTTTTAGCTGTGCTGCTTTTACCTTTTAAGTTGAGACCCTTAGCTGAGGCATATTATTACGCATCTGGGTATGGGGACAATTACTGCAGCAGCAACCTTGCGGTGGGAATGCTTCATTAGGCAGCAGCTTCAGCAGCGTGTGCGGAGCAGCTCGCTGCTCTTGGCCAGCGCAAAGCTGAAACCCAGAAAATGCTACAGCGGGTGCCAGATGAAAAGCATTAGCTGGGGACTGAGCCAGCCAAAGTCAGAGGAATACACTTAGCATTGTTGTAAATCTTTCCGTTTCTAAGAAAATTAAAAGTTGGTCTTCCCTGATTAGATTCCCTGTCCATTGGAATAAAAAATAGCCACACGTAAAAAACTAATTTTTTTTGTTTGTTTTGCTTTATTTTATAGCAATCAGCATGATTCTTCCTATCAAGTATTCTTACATAAATACCAAGCTGGCTAAGCCTTACATTTCCTCAATTCATTGTCATTTGGTACACCATAAAGCCATGAAACCCCATTTCCTACTTCTATTCTTTTACTGCTGGTAGCTTTCTACTCAAGTTCCTCCCGGCATACAAAGAGATTTTGCTCACTGCTATTGTCTGTTACTCTGTTACTCCGCACAGCTGCCTGAAGCACCGTCCCCACTCCTGCGACACCCCGGTAACTCATTTCTCCTCTCTTCCCCTCAATACCTCCTCACAGCTAGCTGCCTTTAGTCACCAAGTGACCCCTCTGGCAGAGGTGGATCAATGCACTCTTTATCAGTTCAGCTATTTCCCTTCATTTCCCCTCTATCTCATTTCGCTGATGATCACTTTAGGTGAAAGCTTTTAATATTACTCTTCATATCCTCAATGAGGTCCTCTGTGAAGGTCTCATTGTGAACCTTTCCCTCTTTTACAGGAAGCGCAGAGTGCTCACTGGCAACAGAAAATGCAGGCAGAATGCTTGAAATCATCAGAGGGAATTGCACCGGACTATAGCTCCAGTTCATACACGATCTACAATCTCTAACAACACCCAGTTTCACTTAATTTCTTCTAGCTCTGCCAGCCAAAAATACTGAGACAATACCACCCCAGACAGCCACACACAGAGCTTTCCCATAATCACCAACACTCTTACAAGATGGATATGCAAATCGCAATTGATGTTGAGTTTTGAGCAGGTAGGGTGTACTCAGATCAGATTTCTTCCTCACTCTGAGGGTGGTGAGGCACTGGCACACGTTGCCCAGAGAAGCTGTGGATGCCCCATCCCTGGAGGTGCTCAAGGCCAGGCTGGATGGGGCTTTGGGCAACCTGATCTGGTGGGAGGTGTCCCTGCCCATGGCAGAGAGGTTGGAACTGGATGGTCTTTGAGGTCCCTTCCAACCCTAACCATTCTATGATTCTATTTCCAACCTGTAAGAACTAAGAATATTGTCTGTCATCCCATTACTTTCTTATTCCAATAGAAAACCAAAAACTTTTCCTGTAATCCCTCAGTTTCAGAATAGAAAATATTGGGCAATGCATTAGGTGTCACATGAAACAACAAACCAGCTGTGGCCACTTTCTCATAATTTCCATTCATGGCATACATTAATTCATACGTTAAAGAGGGAGGAAGGTACTTCCTAGAAAGAGCTTAGCTGCTCATTTAAAAGAGTTTAATCCACGGCCTGAAATCTCCACTCTCCAAGGACAAACATGTCACAACTACTTCATGCCTTCAGTAGAAGTCATCAGTATCTATATGAGTAATAGAAGCTGGTTTGAATGATATTGAAGAAAATTGTTGTAATAATAATGAGAATGAGAAAAATGTTCCTTCTGATGAAGTCTTACTAAATAAATGGACTTGTGTCCGGGCTTCAGCAAAAATAGAATAGCAGTTTAGTGGGAGTTTACAAAAGCTGGGTAATTGTGGAAGGAGAGCTTCCCAAAAGGCTTATAGTTATTAGTAGAGAGCTACTCTGACTTTTAAGCTGTTTTCTGTTATTATTGCCTGCATACTTGTGCTACCATCTTCTTTCCTGAGAGAAATGACAAAAAAAATAAAGTGACCTCTGTATACTAACCATTAAGTATGTCACATCGTGCTACTTAAAATATGTTACAGGCTGGCTGGCACATAAGCACATTTTCTTCTGTTCAGAAACACACATACCCAGCACAATGAAAATTCACAGCCCCAGCTGTTTGAGATCCTAAGTAGTCAGCCCTAAATATGGCTTAATATAGGGGTTCAGCTACAACATTACAAGATAGGGACCAGAAATGACAGAATACCCTACTCCATGCACAAGCTAAACTACAATGAGACAATATTTAAGGCAAATACAGACCTTGTTCAGATGAATTCAATCCAATTTAGCAATGAAATGTCCTATAAAGCTGTGAGTTATGCTTTAGAAAGCATTCCAAGTGAAGTTACAAGCACACAGAAGACATGCCCTCACTTTACCTAAAGCACAGGCAAATACAGTGCCCATTCACAATCACAGCAATTGAGTACACAGTACAAAGAAAATACAGCTATTAAAAAGGCATTATCATACATACACAGCTGGCAGCTAGATTTAAGTAGACAGTGAGGATGCTGAGGAAATGGCAGCTTTTGTGGGCCTGGAAGATGCTAAGAGACAAAGTGACCTGCAAGAAGTGAACAAGGAGAGGGGAGTACAGGAAGCCTGAGAGAAAACAGCCTGGGGTGGGAACTGGGATAAAAGGCTTTGCTATTAGCAGAGAAATCTGTCCCACAGCCTGCTGTACCATACCTACATCTGTGCAAGAGGCAGAGGGAAGTCTGCAACTGCTCTCCCCTGTCATGCTTGAGCAGGGCATCTGCTGGCAACAGGGCTCTGCCACCCAGCCCTCCAGGAGAAAGATTTCTTCTTTAACCCTCATGCTTAGAGTCAACTCCGTTATAACACAAGGGAACAGCTCCATCTAGAGGGCAACTATTCCCTCAGCTGTTCTAATGGCATAATTGCATTTCTAATGTCTTTTATTTATCCACAGGTCAGCGCGTACTCCAAACAGCACCCCAAGCACCGCTCCCTTGGCAGCGATCTCCAGCGGGAACACGCGGGCTAACCTCAAGCCTCAGCTGCCTCACCTTCTGCAAAGTCTGAGCAGCCAAAAATAAAACCCAGCTTTCCCTGAAACCTACCTCTTCATTTGAAAGGTCTCCAACACCGAGCCTGCTAGCGTGATTTTGCGGCATCCATAAAATGCCACAGGCTGAAGGCTACTCCCACCCTGGGGAACTGCATGGAGCCCGAAGGCAAAAGACTCCTGAACACCTTACCACTTGAGTCCCTGAAGAAATAGGCAGCCAACCTATTTCTCACTAATGTATTCATAAAGACATCTATATTCAGTAGCAAACTGAGCATCAGTAGTTAATATCAAGATAAAGAAATGTTTTAAAATGCTGAGATTATCAAAGAGAATGTTTATAATCCTTTCCGTTGCAAAGACTTTCTTTAATAACGAAAAACAATTCTTTTTTTTCTATCAGTCAGTTAACAAATATCTCCAGCAACATGCATGGAGACTTTTAAGGAGTCTGACAATCCTGAAAGCATCAAATCCCACTTTTCAAAAATGCTAATATGCAAGTTTAACTTCATCCTCTCCATCGCCGTGATGTGGGCTGTGTGCCAGGCTATTCTCACCGTGCAGCTTCTCTTCTGCACTGATCAGGACTTACAAAGCCCTTGAGTAGATGTCTCTGAACACCCCTTTCTCCCTGTTGCAGGCCCAAACCTGTATCACCATGTAATTTTAAAAGCTTAACCCCATTGTAGCTTGCTATATTCCTATAAGGGCCTATTTAGGTAGCCAACCAGTTATACCAACATTCTTCTTAGTCACTGTTTTGCAGGCTTACAGGATATGTATCACCAAATATGCACCTTTTATAAATCAATATATTTAGATTCAGGCAAGCTGTGTATCTGAGCAACTGCAAAGCGAGATTGTTGTCCATGCATTAAATTTCCTCTGATTACTCATTTATTATACAATAGTGTTCTAAATTTTACCCATCACTTCCTTCTTGTGTTTGTTAGCGAGAAAGAAAATTTCAACTCAGACAAGTTTTCATAACGACATATTCTGTAAGCTAGGTATAAGCAGTTGCTGTGAACCAATTTAAGATTAAAACTGCTGAGCTCATGACTGTACACAAGACATGCTTGGGAGAAAAAAAGAAAAAAAAAACAGATGACTGCTCCTTTTCCTACAAAGTTTATTCACACTACTGGCTACTCTTTTCTTATCTTTTTAAGGGATTCGGATTTTAGAAACCATCACTTAAAACAAATCTAGCAAACTACAAAGTCATTTCTTCCCTGACTTCTTCCTACCTTAGGGATTCTGATGCAGTTCACTGTTTCTCGAAACAAAATTAGTTGCAGTGATGAGTCACATTTTTATGGTAGCAAGGAATATGAGATGTATGGCTTTTTGTGTATCAAATGTAGATTGGTGCATCTGAAGATTTTTAAGGTCTTTTCTAACAAAAGTTCAAGATCGTGGATGAACAGCAGAGTCAATGGTGGCAAAGAAATTTCAGTCACCCAGTGGACTCAGATGGTTATGTAAATACCACATATTACTCAATGGCACTGAACCTGTATAAACACCTATGGCAAGAGATGGGTATCAATCACATGAAAACACCAGAGTGGACCTCCAAGCAGCTATACTGATCATCAGTCATTTACACTCGAAAACATTCCCACCTTGCCATACAGTGATAGAATCACTAAGGTTGGAAAAGACCTCCAAGATCATCTGGTCAAACCATCACCCTACTACCAATGTCACCCGCTAAACCATGTCCCTAAGCACCACGTCCAACCTTTCCTTGAACATCCTTAGGGATGGTGACTCCACCACTTCCCTGGGCAACCCATTCCATTGCCTGACTGCTCTTTCTGAGAAGAAATGTCTCCTCATTTCCAACCTAAACCTCCCCTGGCACAACTTGAGGCCATTCCCTCTAGTCCTATCACTGGTTACCTGTGAGAAGAGGCCAACCCCCAGCTCCCCACACCTTCCCTTCAGGTAGTTGCAGAAAGCAACAAGGTCTCCCTGAGCCTCCTTTTCTCTAGACTAAACAACCCCAGTGCCCTCAGCCACTCCTTATAGGACTTGTGTTCCATCTCAGCTTCACCCCTTGGCTTCAGACCCAGACCAGGCCAGTGCTCAGGCAAGTCCTGCCTCTTTGCAGCCTCTGTCAGAGCTGCACTGAAACTAGTATCTCCAAACTCAGTGGGCTAAATGGCCACAGAGGCGGCACCACCAGTGCACCTCACAAACACACCTCACTGCCCCAGTCTTTACATGCGTGGTCCAAAACTGAAGAAGATGCAGGTGAGAGATGGACAACAAAGTTTGTTTTTTGGAGGCAGTCTCTTTGTTAAAACCTGAATTAATCTAGCTGGATAAAAGAGAAGAACAGCTTAGGTCAAGGTACAGTGAAAGGTGAATAAAATACGGAGGGCAAAGTAGCCAGCTCAGAAAGATGGACAAGATGGTCTACTATGGTACTTATCTAAAGAAGTGGTATAGGGTAGAGATCATTTACATAAATACTACCCGGCCTTCTCTGTGTGTCAGGAATATGCACAACACACAAAATCCTACCCTTTCTTTGATATTTAGAATGGTTTATCCCTTTCTTGCTCTACCCGAAAATGGTTGAATATATGAGCAGTGACTTCCGCAGACCGAACTACAGAGGTATAGAGTGTAATGCTAAAACTTCAAATGTCAAAAATGAAACAAGACTAAGACTATTTCAGTCATTGTAGATCAGTGTTCTTGGTCTAAATTAGTCAGCTGCCTGTTATGCAAGATCATCCTCCTTGCTAGTCATTCTCACAGGGTATTTACAGAACACTACATGGGAACTGGTGAGAATCTCAGTGAAGGTACCACCAGGAGGAGGCTACTTAAAAAAGAACATACTGCATGCATTTCCAGGCAGACATTTAAATAGACATTTCTAAAAAGCATTTGCTTTTTCATATTCCATCCCATAAGCACACACATATATGTAAATACACACATGCACAAACCGCATTTGCATGTCATTGCAGGTAATACGAGAAGAAAGAAATATGTAAATATGTTTTTAAAACTATTTCTAAGGCTTGAAATATTTCTGATACTTTTGGATAGCATACACTTATTTGGAAGTAGTTTTCAAAACGCAGCCTTCAGAGAAGAGTATTTCACAAATCAAACTGATTCACTCAGAGCACATTTTGCCAAGATAACATTTACTGGAGTAGGGGGAAGAGGGAAGCGAGAAATCAGGGAAATTTGTTTTTTATATCAACCCAGTGGAGTCATATCTTTCCTTTTCTGGATGTTTGATTCAATGTCCCGAACAAGTTGTAAACGACCTCATTAAAAAGATCACAACCAAAAGCACACAAAATATTTTAGCACAATGATCTGTTGCTCTTCTACTGTCTTTCTACCTTGACCTCTGATTTCCTTACCCTAGCTGGCTTGGGGTCTAGGTACAATTTCATCTGTATAGGATAATTCCTACCTGCTTAACACTTGTTAAAAAATTCCTTTTTGGGAAAACTTAAGAAGTGAAGTGAACATGAACTTGACTAGTCAGAAAAATCTCTCCGAATAGCCTTTAGCTCCTTGTATCATACGACAGCACTGTTCTCTGTGCAGTTATCTCAATTACTCTTCTATCAATATACTTACAAAGGAGCCAGGGAAGAGGAGACCAGTAACATTTCAGTTTGCCATCATTATTTTTACTGTATGTTTTCATTTTTATTTCTTAAGAGGTATAGTACATGAATTAAAAATAGTTTAATTCATATTATTTACACAGAATACAATCTGATCTGCACTGATTCAGGGTCCGTAGTATCTTATTTTCTAATTCATTGGATAGGAAATTGGGATTGCTGAACCAAGCCAAGAGGTAGGCTACTTTTGTTTGATAAATAGAAGTATTTTTCAATAGCACTTGACCAAAAACGCAGGAGTTTCAGCAAAGCCCGCCAAACTCCAAATGGACTGTCTGATGATTTGGCACAACTTGAGATAACACTGAAAGGAAGTATGGCCAAATTAGTACTTGCATTCAGTTAAAATGAAATGGACTATAATATAAATAGATCAAAATTGGGCCCAGATCCTGCAATTCACTATGCAGGCAGATTGTCAAATGCAGAATCAGCACTATGGTGAGCTGAAAGCTAATGAAGGAAAGCTCTAAAAAAAAAACAAAAACCACACACAAAAAGAATTGCTAGAAGAAAAACTCTTGAAATCCTGCATGTAACTAATATTTGCTAAATACCATAGACATTAACAAACTCTTTAAGAGCAATTATTTCCAGCCCGTAAGCAATTCCTTTACTCAATGTAGTGAAAGGAATTTCATGCAACAGTGTGTCAAGCCGGTTTGGAAAAAGCTCCAAAATAACCCTGACCACTATGTTTACCCACAGCAAAGCAAGTGTTTTAATAAGTATTAACCAGTCCAAGTAGCAATGCACTTCCTGAGCAAAATTCAGGTGACGAGATTTTTGAAGGAGACTAAGGATGAGAGAAGAGTGAAAGGTTAAACATACAAATCACAGAAAGAAAGGAGTCTGTAAATGCTGGGCTTTTTTTGAGAATTACAGCCTATAATGCAGTTCCTCTGCTTCATGTTTGCCCTAAATTAAGAAAACAAATGGAGCAGTTCAGTACTATGAAAGACCCAGTTTTATAGATAAATCTATTTACATTAAGACGACAGGTTGCATCATGTTATATAAATCCAATCTTTTACTGTGACTCAAGGATCTGCTAGGAAAGTCAGAAATTCGGTTGAAAGAGATGCTCTGAAAAATCGGCAAACCTGAACACCAAGGAGAAAAAAATGAAACAGAGAAAACAGAACATGTTTCTAGACGTTTTACAGAGAAAAAATATGTACAAATAATAAAGGAACAACAACAACAATAACAAAAAGCCTTACCATGATGTTTGCACAACTGTGTGTCTGTAGCCCATGCTATAAATGTGGATCCCTTCTACTCCCATCATCTCAGCCCCTCTAGTGGCCAGTACCTGAAGATCTTGCCTTCAGGAGGGACAAGATCTATCAGTATGTACCATTTGCTGCTGCTCTGGTATCTTGTCAAAGATTTTTTTACTTAATCGTGTAATTTTTTCAGGAGATATAACTTGTCACCTTTTATTAGCATTTTTGTCAGTGCTGCTGCTACGTGCATACATTTAATTGCTAAGCAACAAAGAGTAATCTCTCACAGCACATTCAATTACTGCACTCCCTTTGCCATGCATTGTTACTGGTGCACTTACATAATCTGAAATACAAAAAATGTTAAAAATATTTATTTCTGTTTCCATAGCATCTAGAAGCCACAATCTGGAAACAGACTCCACCGTGCTAGCCACCAGGCTGAGAGCTAGCAAGGGAAGCTGAGAGCACATGGACTGATGCAAAGTGGAGGAAAGTTAAAAGTAAAGCTGAGTTTCAGCATTTGCACAGATGAATAGGCTAAAGCACTCAGAGGCGACTGTCCACTTACAGCTAGACAGCAGATGTTTTCAGACATTGGGAAACTATCCCTCTGGCTAAAATTCCTTAAATATTCAAGGCATTTGTAAGCATGGTGGTCTCAATGTGCAGATCAATAACATTGTGGAAGCTTATCAGTTTGGAAGAAGAGATACATCTGCAGTGTGTCATGAAATGATCTCTCTTCTCCCTTCTCACTTCAAGGTGAAGAAGAAAAAACAGGGCAGGCACTATTTCCCCACCAAAAAAGTACTTCCCCATCTATTTTTCCCACTCAAATGTATATATGCCCCTAAAACTGAAGGATGCCATCTCAGAAATCTGTGCTTAGCGTGAACCTGGATTATTTGGTTTTATCATAAGACAAGATTGCAATTCTGTCATTTATTGAAGAACAGATCAGATATGTTTGTAAAAGAATTCTTTTTTTTTTTTTTCTCCTGAAATGTAAAAGGCCAGTGCTCCATGCTTGCCGTTGGCATTAGTACTAGCCATTATACCCATCACAGTCAGAATTGCATTTCTAAATAAAGAGTGCTTTATCTGCAATATTCAGTGGGAAGAGCAGCTTGGAAAATGAAGCCATTACTGTTTGGGTGTACGAATTTGCACAACCACATATAACTATTTTTATTTCTGCAGTGAGATGGGAATTTAGGCATTGGGCCTCTCACTGTGTCCCTTTGACATCTCCCACGTAGCACAAACTGCAAACTGCCTACAATGGACCAGCTGAGAATACCTGCTAGAATCACCCCAAACTCATATTTCAGGATATCAAACATCAAGTATAATAGCATGGATAATTTAAAAAAGGTATCTGATCTGTTAGTCCCAAGGATCCAAGAGGAGTGTTAGTAAAACAGGCAGTTGCTATTAAATCATGGCCTTTCAGTACTTGAAGGGGTCTGATAAGGAAGATAGAGACTTTTTACCAGGGCCTGAAGTAACAGGACAAGGGATAATGGTTTCAAACTGAAAAAGGGTAGATTTAGATTGGACATAAGGAAGATTTTTTTTTTTTTTTGATGATGAAAGTGGTGAGGCACTGGCACAGGTTGCCCAGAGAAGCTGTGGATGCCCCATCCCTGGAAGTGTTCAAGGCCAGGTTGGATGAGGCTTTGAGCAACCTGATCTGGTGGGAAGTGTCCCTGCCCATGGCAGGGAGTTGGAATTAGATGATCCTTAAGGTCCCTTCCAACCCAAACCATTCTGTGATTCTATGCACACAGTCCTGTTGAACAGTACCAATACTTGGGGTTCCAACATTTTAATTTAAGCCCTTCCAATTAATACTTTCATAGAAAAAAAAAAAAAAAGAACAATTTTGCCCACCCCAGCATAGTAACTCGTATTTGGTAAGGAGCTCTCTGAAGGAGGAGATACAAAGAAATTGAACTTCTCCAACAGACAGTGAGTCTTGTCTCATTTGGAGGGACAGAGACAAGGTCTGTGGTTGTGTCCTAGATGCACCGTCCTGCATACTCCCATGGGAAGACCAAACAGCATTCTTCTAAACGAAACGCTGCAGGAGCCCACAAAGAACATTATCAAATTCCTAAACTAATTAATTAAAGCGGTACTTAATCATACAAAGTGCTTTTGCATTAAGCTACTCAAAACATTAATTATTTAACTCCTAAAGTATCTTTGTGAATATATTCTTTTTATTATTATTTCATAAGAGGGGAGACGGATGCTCAGAGAGGCCACATATTTCCAAGAACCATGGAAGTCAAGTTCTGTAGCTTCTTGACCCAAGACAGATGCTTCCTGGGTGACTCTGGATGATTTCTGTACCCAAGGTAACAAAGTCTAGTGTCAGTATGCTTAAGCTGACTATACAGTGGTTGATAACATAGGCTTTTAAGACAGAAATTCTGAAAACCCTCTCAATCTGGTATATAAATGGCATACTATACTCCATGTGCTGATAACAGTAAGGACTTGATCTTTTTCTCACCGTTTAATCTCTGAGCAGTCAAAAACTACTAAATGCATAGGCATGCCTCTATATTTCCTAAACATAATTCATTTCTGAATTCTCACATTTAACATTAATAGTTTCTACTGCTTAGCTCAAGACAGCAGGTTGTTTGATGGGATTTTCCCTAGGCATTGGCCTAAACACCAGGCACACCTGGGCCCAGCACAGCCATCAGGAATTCAGTGACAATCATATAAAACTTTCAGGGTCCGTCTCTTAGTGATGACTGCAATGTGACTGTGGAGCATTCAGTGCACTATGTATCCTCTGAATGTGGGTTCCCGTGACAGCACGGACAATACAGCCAATAGGGAGGAAAAATAAAGGTTACATACGACCATTTCAATCACACACTACAGCACAGAGTTCTGATAAATGCTTTGTTATTCCCACATTTTTATAATTGCCTTTTCATTCCTTCAGAGGAGAATTTTAGCCATAATCTGTTGGCTTGTAGGAGCTGAAGAGGAAATCATACAAGTTAAGTGTTGGTTATAATTGCTAAAGACCACAGGGTGATGGCCCGGTCCAAAGGTGTGGGCTGCGGGCATACGTGTATCCGCAATGCAGCAGCTCTGAGCAGAGCTAATGGGATTTGGGAAAGCAAATTTTTTCCCTATAGAGCCCCATTACAGAATGTGCTTGCTTACAATAATAATGAAAGGGAAATGGACATTAACATTGCATTTTCCAGACTGGGATTCTCAGCAGTTAATTGTCTTTTATTTGACAGAGCACTGACAGTAGCAGTAGGCTTTGCTCATAGATGAGCAAACACCCAATACCATGAGTGTTAATGGGGCCACCTTTCTAAATGATGTGGCTGGAGAAGGACTTACTGGGCTCAGAAAATGTTCTTTTGCTGCAAATAATAAAATTGAATAGTTTTCTGTTCATTACAGTGGCGTTTTTCAAGGACTGGATTCATCTCACATAAACCAGCAATAAGATAATTTTCAGCCAGTACTGAGCTTATATATATACATATATGTATATATATATGTATATATATATATGTATGTATGCTTATTTCTAACTCAAAACATGTCACCGAAGACTAAGTCCAAGCCAAATTAGAACTATGGATTAAAAAGACATTTTCCAAAGGTACGTGTGCATAAAGCTCAAAGATATTTCTCTGTTCATGACACAAAAGTTGTGTTTTGGTGCTTTCCTTTATAAACAGATGATTCAAAGTAAGACAAAACCACACATTCACTGAAGACAAGCATATGGACCTCCTGATGGAACTTTTTACATTTCTTTTTGTTTCTTAATATCAACAACTTCTATGTTTTTCACTGAACTATTATTTTCACTTTTTCTATACCTACTATTTTTGAGAGGTATGTCTTTGAACCAATCTGTTAGCATATGTGATCAGAGTGCTCTTTTTTGCCACACCAGTGTGGGGAAACAATTTTATCCCTTATCAAGTCTGGAAGTACTCAGGACAGAAAGCAAATGAATAAAGACCTGAACAACAGCTGTGAATTTTATTGTTGTAATATTATTAATTTAAGCCTTCAACAAAACAGTTTGTTAGGGATGGGTATGACAGAGCAGAAAATTACAGAAATTTCTGTAACATAGTACCTCAGAGCTATGAACAGTACAGGATATCTTCAAGAACTTCTCTCCAAATCAGTGCTTCCTTACTTGTAATGCAGAGGCAGGGAATGTTTCATTTGCCATACTTCAGAAATGGCTAAATGCAGCTCAACAGACAATACTTTTAGAATCTGTAAAACACTTAAGCTCTGAACCTGCCAGAGACTGAGAGGATTTACACATTACAGAAAAATGAGATCTTGAGCTCGGAAATACTAGGGTATAGTCAATCTCAATTATATTCTAAATTTTGCTATCAAAATGGTAAATGAAAAATCCTTCCCAATCCCAAATGTTTAATTTAATTGCAAGTAGGTTATGGGGCAAGTGATAGATGGACATGACACATCCCACACAATCAGTATTAAACGTATGGAAGTGAGGGGGTACAATTTCTAGAAATAACTCAAGTTGCGGAATAATATCTCTCTGTATAAAGGCAACAAATATTTGATGAAGTTTATCAATCTGTAGAAAGCACTTTGTGACATATGAAAGAGGTCTTTGTCCTTTGGACTCATTAGTTCATAACAAGAACAAAATACAAAAACACATGTATAAATGTTCACAGGACTTTATTACAACATACATATTTGTATATCCAGGATAAAATTCAAATGCTGTCATCTACACTTCCCAGAGGAAAAGGAAAGGAAGGGGCTTAAAGTTCAAAACCTTTTTTTGACAAGACTGTTTTGAACGTAGACTTCTACTCTTTGTAGCTGTTGCTGTCTACCAGCTCTTATGCCCATGACATTAGTTTCATGATATTTGGTAATTTTGTTTATATCTTGATTCAGTCCAAAGTAGTTCTCCAGCAGATAAGGCAGGAGACCTGTTGGGGAAAAAAAAATCTAATTAGAAATGTTCAGGTATTGAAGACCAGACTAAATTTTTTTAGGAAAGAATACTCACTAGGCTGAAGAAAATCTTCACTCATTTTCTAAAATAATGAATGTATTGGATGAGGTTCACTTTGAATTCTTTACTATAATAAAAGTGGGAACAGATTTGTATTGCATATTCTAATGTGAAGATGAAAACTGTGGTGTTCTACTGGCATGCAAAAAAAGCGTATCTGCAGTAGTGTCATATTATGTACAATATAAAATTAAATACAGCAGAATTATGCAGCATGCTATCCCTCACTAGCACTGATAAACATCAAGTGTTTTCACAAATGGAACAATAGCATCCATTATGTTGTCTCAGATTATGTGTGCTTCATAATTAACATTATTAGAAGAGGAAAACTATGTTCTGTAAAAGCAGTGCAGTTAAGTGACACTCATAATACCTACCATGCAGTCCATTAACCTCAGCAATTTTAAGTAGCGTCATAGTCATCTGTGGCATTTCAGATTTCTCACAGCTTCAAATCTGTGGGCAGCTTCACGAGCTTTTTGCAAAGTTTCTCATGACTAGGACATCTGTAAAATTCCCTCCAGACTTTTCTTCAATTAATCTCGTTACACACCCGGTAATTCATATCTCTGAATAAGGATAAAGGTATGACCTTAAAACCATGCTCTACTATACACAATGTTTTTATTTTTTCTTAACTTACTGATAATTTGTGGTGTGATAAGATATTAAAAGTATTCTGTTTCTCAATCTTACCTTTTTGTCTCCATTTCAATGTGTTTTTGATGAGCAGCTTTCCCAGTTGAGTCCTATAGTGAGGAGTCAAAACAATCAAATATCGATCTTCTGGCTTTTACCAACTAATCCACTGTTTAACATAGCTGTCCTCAAAGGTTTTAACAATCTCCACTATTTAGGTGAGAAAAAAGGTATATATTTTGTAGTCATATGAAACAGTGCAACACTGACTGACGTGTTGCTTAGAGACAACAACTCAAAGCGGAATCCTAAAATATTCAACAAATTACAGTATTGTGTATCAGTGGCTAGTATTTTAACATTCTCGTTTCATATTTCGTAAAAGAGATTTTTAGTCCAGAAGACAGCAGAGGGAACCCATTTCTCTTTTGATAAGTAGCCATTGAAAGTTCTCATGGTTTTTAATTTCCACTTAGTTGCTCTTGAGTTTGGCCTCTCTCCTGAGGTTCATTTTGCTGAACATTTTTGTTATTCACCAACTGTGAAAGAAAGAGCATTAAACACTGCTTCACTGTCAAATTTTCTTCCTGGATGTGTACTCAGGAAATATGTAAGGATAGTACTGGGATGCTCAATTTTGGCATGCTGTTTTTTTGTTAATTTCTCTAATCCACCAAGGGGAGAAATTGGTGCCTCTTCATTAACTCTAATCTCGTGAAACTGGTATTCTTGTCCTGCAAGGAGCCGATGCAGATTTCATCACCAAAACTGAAGCAGAACTGCTATGACAGTAACACCTTTAAGATACTTCTCTTAGGAAATACTAGTCGTCCTGCTTTCTTAACATAAATACTTTTGTATTTATGATACAGATGTGTAAGAGGATGACGTATCTTCCCCTGTGGCTGGCAGTGCTAAATAGCGTTCTATAACATAACTTAATGTGATATAATATGAAAAAGATATTTAGATCCTCAGACAACGTTAGTGTGCAAGAAACACAAAGTGCACGGGGTCTACTACCCCAGACCATACACCCAATTCACATCAGTGCTAGAAGAGTGCCAAAAGTCAAATCTTCTCTGTTCACCTTGTATGATGCAGGCATTACATAGACAGCCTCCAAACAGCATACAAGTGCACAGCTTTAACTGGTCTGGATCACACATAAAAAGACTCGTATCGGAGGGGGTGTAGAATTTTGTGACTAAGCTGCAAATTCCAGAATTTTTAAGGACTACATATGCTTGTAATGTCATGAATGGGGAGAAAAAAATATTGATTTGTGATTTGAGTGCAAGGGACAGGCAGTTGCTTTGGATCTCGGTTCTACTACCCAACTAAATTTGCTTAACTAAAAACCAAATTTGCAATGGTTTATTTGTATGAGGGTAGTTACAATTTGCCAACTTGTAATGAACACAGGCAGCAATCGTACTGAATGGCTTAGCATGCTTCATCAGAATTGTGCCATGCCAAACCATGCTGTGCCAGCAGACCACTCATTTTGAGCTGGCAGCTTTCCCATTCTATCTATTTGCCCTTGTTTAAGCAAACTTTTTGACAGAGTGATGCCTTATGTCTCTAGGGGGATATGAAAAAGGATTCTCTGGAGCCACTGGCCCCTGTCCCCACAGCAGAGAAGACCAAGCCCCACAGCCGATTGCAGTGCTCTGCTTCCCTGCTGCTCCCAAAGGCGCCGTGAGCTCCACTTCCACAGCTCACGAGCACTCTCTGAATCACACCTTGTAATGTAAAACCTCCCTCTGCAAAAGGGTTTCTTCTTTGCAAGGAAAGGGAGATGGTACTTTAATTAGGAAAACAAAAATATACAGCCAAAAAGTGGATTTTGTCCTAGGAATGATGCTGTAACCAACATCCCAGACTCCTTGTCAGCTCCATGCTTGTTCGAGCCTGTACAAACAGGGCTTTATAAGGGGGGAACCAAATTTAATATTTGCTTGATTTATAGGAGATTGCACATAAAATCAAAGACGACGTATAAAGAAAATTGTTATTTCTACTTTTGACCATATTCCAGTGCTGTCTACAAGTCATCTTTTTTTTTTCCAAAGAGAACTGTAAACTAACTAAACACTAAGAATGTGTATGATAGAACAGAGTATCCAAATTTCTAACATACAATTTCTAAAGGTCATTTTCTGTAATGTTACACTGATTACCACCTGATTAAATTGCCTACTGCTCCAAATTTAATGAGAGACTGAAAATTCTCAATGGTAATTGGAAGAGCCGATGTCTTTAAAGAGAGAAAGTGAGTGGGTAGCTAGTTGAAGCACAGAAGAATACTTATTAGTGTGGAGGTGGAAGAAGTCCTTACTGGGAAAAACAATTAAAGACTATTTTATTTGGAAAACACTGATTTTTTATTTGTACTATTCCATTGGAGTCCTGAATACAGTATCTAGCCAGCACCCTCTTTCCTGCTTTCAACTGCAGACTGTATGATAAATTTTATGATTTCACATTTTTCAGTATAAAAGATTTTTGAATATTGTCAACAACTCTCTAACTGATTTGTGTCTTGCCCTGTATTTCTTAAAAGTAAAAACCTTGTTACTCAAAATAAAGCCATTCTCAGGAAATCCAAACACAAATAAAAATACAAAGAGAGAAACAACAACCTGAGTTTATGTTATACAACCTCTAGATCAGGGAATAAGAAATAATTTCAGCTTAATTAATATGAAGTCCTGTAAAGGCACTAGGTATTATTTGTGCTCATGCAATAAGATATATCGAAAAAAAATTAAAGGGAATTGAAATGGCTTTAAAGTAAACCGCTGTTAAGGATGTGGCTCAGATGTGCATTAGGGAGACAATGATAAAAGGCCAGCTGTTATTAAAATTACCGTATTTTTTTAAATCATAATCAGATTTTTCCCCTAAAAAATACAGTCTACTCTACATAAATATTACTTAAAGGAAGTCCTCTGAACTGTTTTATATAGAAGATCAGGCAAAGCAATTGCAATAGACCTTCTGGGTTCATACTCAACAGAATTACTGCTATTATTATTTCTTTAAGCCTGCAACTCCATCTTGATATCCATATTTTACCCTGAGTGCAAAATGCATATCGGAAATCTGGACTGACTTATTTGCAAGTTAAAATGTAACATAAAAGCAACATTTTAGCTTATTAAATAAAATTGCAAGCAGTTAAGACTTTAAAAAAATATCATTGAAAAAGGGTAACTCAGTGGTTCTAAATTAGAGGGAAAATAGCATAAGGAAAATCTTTAAGTCTGTCCTAGTTCTGTGAAATGACCAGTCCAGCTATCGGGAGCTATGATCAGTTAGGATCCTCAGGTCATTGCCAGAAGAACTGCAAGCGTCCCAGCAGCAAAAGAGCTCTTTCAGAACCTGTATCTGATGTTCCTTATCCAGCCACTGCCGGGAACATGCCAAAATATAGATTAATTGTCGCTCAAAACTGGGGTTAAAATCTGTCCTCAAGCATATGACTGCGGTTTGTTGCTCAGCTGAAAGACTGACTTGTTTTCGAGTTCTCAATTTTCTTTTCTTTCAGAGCAGGTATTTTATTTACAGTCATATCTGGCTGGGTGAAAAGGACAGACATCAACTGTTATTCATTGGTCTGGTATAAAATGTTTAACAAGTAGGAGAGCGGCAAAACGTGCAAAACAAACAGCAAGACCAAGCTGTAAGCAGCAGAAGAGATTGAAGCATGAGCAACCACAAACATGAGTCACCCGACCCCTGTTCCAAGCAGCCAGGAGAAACGTGCCTCAGTAAAATGTTATTTCCTTTTTTTTTTCTTTTTTTTTTTTTGAAAGCAAATGCAGGTACAGGCAATTCCCTTCAGGTCTATTACTATTTACAATGGATGCAAACATCACTCAGCGTGGTGTTCAAGGAGAGTGGGGAGAACAGCAACAATCAGCAGAGCAGAGACTTAACTCTTAACTCAGCACCATCTTTCTTGTGGGTGATACAAAGGGACTTGGCTAATCATGGCTTACTGATGCTATTGTATTATCAGTTATCATAAATAATTGAACAATAGAAAAAAAGAAAAATGCCCAGGCACAGTAGTACTTTCAGATTGCCTACAGAAGGGCTTCAGGATAGAACATACGTTGCTCTTTTGAAAACTTTTTGCTTATCTGTGCTTAAAAAGACTGAGATCCTTTTGCCTGTACCATTAATCAATATTGCTTTCCTCTAGCCAAATGGTGTATTGGCTTACCTCTGCAGGCTTGGAGCGGATACCCCAGTCCCTGGTAAGAGGTCTTCACTTCTCTGCCCTCAGACAGAGCAATTTGTAAGACTTTTGATTGCAAATGGAAAAGGAAGAACTCTTCACAAAGCCTTCTGCTCACAGAAAGATTACTCTAGCATTAGAGGTCCCCCCAACACCACCAAACCCTCATTTGCTGCAATAGATGAGAGGGACGCAGCAGAACATGATGTCTGGGCAGGTGAGAGGGTCACAGAGCTGGTATAAGCTCCCCAGGAACATTATTCCATCAATAGCTCAAATCAATCCTTCAGCTCCTCTAACTTCAGGAAGGGTCACATAGCACTTGTTGCCTTGTCAACCTCATGTGCCCGCGACTGGTGTTCAAGAGGGATGACACATGCCCGGGGCTTATCTGATGTTTGGAACATGCCATAAACTCACGCCAACAAAAAAAGCAGCACGCTAAACTAAATATCTATACTCCTTCACCTCACCGAATGCCCTTACCAGGGCTTTGGGTTGTTTTTTGTTTGTATGTATGTTTGTTGTTGTTTTGGTTTGGTTTTTTTAGGGCCTCTTTGAATGTAGTTGTGTGATTATGATTGAACTCCATTCTGATGTAGAGCAAGGAAGATTGGAGAGGTTCCCCCCAGCACCCTTAAGAAAGAGACAGTGAGGAGCACCCATAGTGGAGTCCACTTTTTTTTTTTCCTAGTTTTTCAGTCTTTGAGGAAAAGTTAAAATATAACAATTTTTCTGCTTTAATAGAACTTTCAAGCCAGTGTTTACCAAATTATTTCTAATTCTGGGGAGAGAAAAGGAAAGAGAAAAGGAAAAAGGGGAAAGAGGGAAAGGGAAAATGAGACAGAAAGAAGTGAGAGTATAAGGGGTAGCTTAAATGCTCAAACCATAATAGTTCCAGAACTGCTTATATATTGCCCAGATTTCAGTGGAATTATAAGAAAGCTATTTAGTGGACTAGTGACCAAATCACTGCCTTAGAGAAAGACAATCCTTGACAGAATAGAGAAGAGAAAGGTGAGGTAAGCACAAGACAGGTATGATTACTAAACTACGCAAGGGATTATTCATTTCACCTCAAAAGAAAACATACGTTTATTATTTGCTCCATCCAAACTCTGTTGGGTAAGCTTGATTCTTTAAATACTAAAGACTACTTTACTAAAGTACCAAATGAACATAAATAACATTTACATTCAACTTTTAGGTCCTGTGTCACAAAGCTTAACAATGCCAAGTAGATAAAATCAAACAAATCTAATTCACATTTCATGACAGAGAGATTCAGGAATAATAAAGCATAACAGTATAATAGCAGAAAGGAAAAAACAATAAATCCCTGCATCCTAATGGGTTTCATTTTCTTCTCTGAGAGATACCCATTGCCATTAATTTTGCAGGCTATATACTAAGACAAGGACACTTAGTCATGAAATCACTGTCAGAGAACTGCTAACTGTCAAGAATCTGTTCATCACAACACTTGTTTCTTCTTGATTCACTTAAACTTGAACAAAACTGAATATTAATGCACAATAAAAATAGTAGTCTTTGCATGCAAAACTTATGTGTTTCACTGAAGACACCCCCACTTCCTCCTACCAAACAGCTGTGTACAATAGTATATTCCAAAAAATTTTCTTTAATGCTAGAATACCAAAGAATGGCTGAGGCAAAAGGAAGTCTTTTTGTCAAATGCCTTGTTTGGTGAAGGCACTTGAATGTATTTTTATTTTATTTACCAATTATAAAACTGCTAGTGTATTGCATAACTTATTTCAAGCCAGAATTAATCCACAATAAAGCTATGATCTGAATGAATCTTTAAAGAATTATCGTCACTTTCTACACCATCTATTGGTGAGCTAAAAAGAGGCAACAAATGAAGTCTTACTAGGAAAATAAACGTTACGGATAGACATAAGAATCTGTTATTAATCAATTATTCAAGTGTGCAGGGGGAGCAGAGACGTGTTGAGAAGCATACTTTGGGTCCAAAACAGGAAAAGCAAACCTCGAGACAGACACATGGACCAACAAAAGTAGTTCACAGAATTTATCCTGAGGCTAATCGGTGCACTGAATAAAGGATGTTATATCTCACTATGTGCAAGGTTTTTGATGGCTCTGTTATCGGGAAAATTTGTATGATGGATACCTCTTGTGTGGATGTGTTAAATTCACAAGCTCATCCTAACGTCTTGATTCATTTCAGCCTGCAGGGAGTTTGTGCAAAATGACATTAGCCAAACCAGGGCAGTTTGAATGCTGAAGGGTTGGTTCTGGGAATATTTATTTCAGGATTTTCATCCAGTAAAGCCAGCAACTGCTTAGTGATGTACTGAATACCTTCCAGGCTGGAAGGCCATGCAATGACCAAGTGTGCAGAACCAACACCAGTTTTCTTTTATACTGTAGGAAGTTCATGCATGGTCACCAGGTAGTATACTTACATGCTTGACCTATTTTTACTAATACAGTATTCTCAAAGATTAACAGCTTCATTTAGACTGTGTACTGGGCCTTATCTTCACTAATTTGCCTGTTCGTTGTGCACTATCCTGACTGTAATCATGCTGGCTACCCATTTAGCATTAATTTAGGTTTCCAGCAGAAACCCAAA